>NC_134827.1:48993157-49062943 GCF_004210375.1 Tachypleus tridentatus | reverse complement strand
TCCTTAAGTTGAATACTTTAATATTTTGTAGTATACCCTTAATTTGAACACTTCAGTCTCCTGTAGTATATCCTTAAGTTGAACACTTTAACATTTTGTAGTATACCCTTAATTTGAACACTTGAGTCTCCGTTAGTATATCCTTAAGTTGAAAACTTTAATATTTTGTAGTATACCCTTAATTTGAACACTTCAGTCTCCTGTAGTATATCCTTAAGTTGAACATTTTACTCCACCGTATACCCTTAAGTTGAAGAATTTAATCTCGTGTAGTATACTCTTAAGTTGAACACTTTAATCTCTACTAGTATATCCTTAACTTGAATATTTTGGTATTCACTAGTACACCCCTTGACATGAATATTTTAGTCTCCACAAGTATACCCTTAACCTGAATATTTTGGTCTCCACTAGTATACCCTTAACCTGAATATTTTGGTCTGCACTAGTAAACCTTTAACAGATATTTTGGTTGTCACTAGTATACCCTTAACATGAACACATTAATCTCTCTAGTATACCCTTAATTTGAACATTTTTATTTCTGCTAGTAAAACTTCTACGTTAAACATTTTAGCCTTCACTAGTATATCCTTTTTACCTAAATTTGAATTTTTTTGTCTTTAATAATATACCGTAATTCGAATACTTTTCCCATCCTCAATGTTACCCTTCATTTGAACATTTTCGTCTCCGTTAGTATATCCTTAAGTTGAACACTTTAATATTTTGTAGTATACCCTTAATTTGAACACTTCAGTCTCCGTTAGTATATCCTTAAGTTGAACACTTTATATTTTATATTTTGTAGTATACCCTTAATTTGAACACTTCAGTCTCTGTTAGTATATCCTTAAGTTGAACACATTAATATTTTGTAGTATACCCTTAATTTGAACACTTTAGTCTCCTGTAGTACATCCTTAAGTTGAACACTTTAATATTTGGTGGTACACCATAATTTGAACACTTCAGTTTCCTGTAGAATATCCTTAAGTTGAACACTTTAATATTTTGTAGTATACCCATAATTTGAACACTTCAGTCTCCGTTAGTATATCCTTAAGTTGAACACTTTAATATTTTGTAGTATACCATAATTTGAACACTTCACTCTCCTGTACTACATCCTTAAGTTGAACACTTTAATATTTTGTAGTATACCCTTAATTTGAACACTTCAGTCTCCTGTAGTATATCGTTAAGTTGAACACTTTAATATTTTTGTAGCATACCCTTAATTTGAACACTTCAGTCTCCTGTAGTATACCCTTAAGTTGAACACTTTAACATTTTGTAGTATACCCTTAATTTGAACACTTGAGTCTCCGTTGTATATCCTTAAGTTGAACACTTTAATATTTTTGTGGTATACCATAATTTGAACACTTCAGTCTCCTGTAGTACATCCTTAAGTTGAACACTTTAATATTTTGTAGTATACCCTTAATTTGAACACTTCAGTCTCCTGTAGTACATCCTTAAGTTGAACACTTTAATATTTTGTAGTATACCCTTAATTTGAACACTTCAGTCTCCTGTAGTATATCGTTAAGTTGAACACTTTAATATTTTGTAGTATACCCTTAATTTGAACACTTCAGTCTCCTGTAGTATATCCTTAAGTTGAACACTTTAATATTTTGTAGTATACCCTTAATTTGAACACTTCAGTCTCCGTTAGTATATCCTTAAGTTGAACACTTTAATATTTTGTAGTATACAATAATTTGAACACTTCAGTCTCCTGTACTATATCCTTAAGTTGAACACTTTAACATTTTGTAGTATACCCTTAATTTGAACACTTCAGTCTCCGTTAGTATATGCTTAAGTTGAACACTTTAATATTTTGTATTATACCATAATTTGAACACTTCAGTCTCCTGTAGTATATCCCCAAGTTGAACACTTTAATATTTTGTAGTATACCCTTAATTTGAACACTTCAGTCTCGTGTAGTATATCCTTAAGTTGAACACTTTAATATTTTGTAGTATACCATAATTTGAATACTTCAGTCTCCGTTAGTATATCCTTAAGTTGAACACTTTAATATTTTGTAGTATACCATAATTTGAACACTTCAGTCTCCTGTAGTACATCCTTAAGTTGAACACTTTAATATTTTGTAGTATACCCTTAATTTGAACACTTCAGTCTCCGTTAGTATATCCTTAAGTTGAACACTTTAATATTTTGTAGTATACCCTTAATTTGAACACTTCAGTCTCCTGTAGTATATTCTTAAGTTGAACACTTTAATATTTTGTAGTATACCCTTAATTTGAACACTTCAGTCTCCTGTAGTATATCCTTAAGTTGAACACTTTAATATTTTGTAGTATACCCTTAATTTGAACACTTCAGTCTCCTGTAGTATATCCTTAAGTTGAACACTTAAATATTTTGTAGTGTACCATAATTTGAACACTTCAGTCTTTTTGTAGTATATCCTTAAGTTGAACACTTTAATATTTTGTAGCATACCCTTAATTTGAACACTTCCGTCTCCTGTAGTATATCCTTAAGTTGAACACTTTAATATTTTGTATTATACCCTTAATTTGAACACTTCAGTCTCCTGTAGTATATCCTAAGTTGAACACTTTAATATTTTGTAGTATACCATTAATTTGAACACTTCAGTCTCCTGTAGTATATCGTTAAGTTGAACACTTTAATATTTTGTAGTATACCCTTAATTTGAACACTTTAGTCTCCTGTAGTATATCCTTAAGTTGAACACTTTAATATTTTGTAGTATACCCTTAATTTGAACACTTCAGTCTCTGTTAGTATATCCTTAAGTTGAACACATTAATATTTTGTAGTATACCCTTAATTTGAACACTTTAGTCTCCTGTAGTACATCCTTAAGTTGAACACTTTAATATTTTGTGGTATACCATAATTTGAACACTTCAGTTTCCTGTAGAATATCCTTAAGTTGAACACTTTAATATTTTGTAGTATACCCTTAATTTGAACACTTCAGTCTCCGTTAGTATATCCTTAAGTTAAACACTTTAATATTTTGTAGTATACCATAATTTGAACACTTCACTCTCCTGTACTACATCCTTAAGTTGAACACTTTAATATTTTGTAGTATACCCTTAATTTGAACACTTCAGTCTCCTGTAGTATATCGTTAAGTTGAACACTTTAATATTTTGTAGCATACCCTTAATTTGAACACTTCAGTCTCCTGTAGTATATCCTTAAGTTGAACACTTTAATATTTTGTAGTATACCCTTAATTTGAACACTTCAGTCTCCGTTAGTAGATTTTAAGTTGAACACTTTAATATTTTGTATTATACCATAATTTGAACACTTGAGTCTCCGTTAGTATATCCTTAAGTTGAACACTTTAATATTTTGTGGTACAACATAATTTGAACACTTCAGTCTCCTGTAGTAGATTTTTTAAGTTGAACACTTTAATATTTTGTAGTATACCCTTAATTTGAACACTTCAGTCTCCTGTAGAATATCCTTAAGTTGAACACTTTAATATTTTGTAGTATACCCATAATTTGAACACTTCAGTCTCCGTTAGTATATCCTTAAGTTGAACACTTTAATATTTTGTAGTATACCGTAATTTGAACACTTCAGTCTCCTGTAGTACATCCTTAAGTTGAACACTTTAATATTTTGTAGTATACCCTTAATTTGAACACTTCAGTCTCCGTTAGTATATCCTTAAGTTGAACACTTTAATATTTTGTAGTATACCCTTAATTTGAACACTTCAGTCTCTGTTAGTATATCCTTAAGTTGAACACTTTAATATTTTTTTAGGTATACCATAATTTGAACACTTCAGTCTCCTCTACTACATCCTTAAGTTGAATACTTTAATATTTTGTAGTATACTTTTAATTTGAACACTTCAGTCTCCTGTAGTATATCCTTAAGTTGAACACTTTAACATTTTGTAGTATACCCTTAATTTGAACACTTGAGTCTCCGTGTAGTATATCCTAAAGTTGAAAACTTTAATATTTTGTAGTATACCCTTAATTTGAACACTTCAGTCTCCTGTAGTATATCCTTAAGTTGAACATTTTACTCCACCGTATACCCTTAAGTTGAAGAATTTAATCTCGTGTAGTATACTCTTAAGTTGAACACTTTAATCTCTACTAGTATATCCTTAACATGAATATTTTGGTCTCCACTAGTATACCCTTAACCTGAATATTTTGGTCTCCACTAGTATACCCTTAACCTGAATATTTTGGTCTGCACTAGTAAACCTTTAACTTGAATATTTTGGTTGTCACTAGTATACCCTTAACATGAACACATTAATCTCCTCTAGTATACCCTTAATTTGAACATTTTTATTTCTGCTAGAAAACTTCTACGTTAAACACTTTAGCCTTCACTAATATACCCTAAATTTGAAAATTTTTGTCTTTAATAATATACCGTAATTCGAATACTTTCCCATCCTCAATGTTACCCTTCATTTGAACATTTTCGTCTCCGTTAGTATATTTTTAAGTTGAACACTTTAATATTTTGTAGTATACCCTTAATTTGAACACTTCAGTCTCCGTTAGTATATCCTTAAGTTGAACACTTTAATATTTTGTAGTATACCCTTAATTTGAACACTTCAGTCTCTGTTAGTATATCCTTAAGTTGAACACATTAATATTTTGTAGTATACCCTTAATTTGAACACTTTAGTCTCCTGTAGTACATCCTTAAGTTGAACACTTTAATATTTTGTGGTACACCATAATTTGAACACTTCAGTTTCCTGTAGAATATCCTTAAGTTGAACACTTTAATATTTTGTAGTATACCCATAATTTGAACACTTCAGTCTCCGTTAGTATATCCTTAAGTTAAACACTTTAATATTTTGTAGTATACCATAATTTGAACACTTCACTCTCCTGTACTACATCCTTAAGTTGAACACTTTAATATTTTGTAGTATACCCTTAATTTGAACACTTCAGTCTCCTGTAGTATATCGTTAAGTTGAACACTTTAATATTTTGTAGTATACCCTTAATTTGAACACTTCAGTCTCCTGTAGTATATCCTTAAGTTGAACACTTTAACATTTTGTAGTATACCCTTAATTTGAACACTTGAGTCTCCGTTAGTATATCCTTAAGTTGAACACTTTAATATTTTGTGGTATACCATAATTTGAACACTTCAGTCTCCTGTAGTACATCCTTAAGTTGAACACTTTAATATTTTGTAGTATACCCTTAATTTGAACACTTCAGTCTCCTGTAGTACATCCTTAAGTTGAACACTTTAATATTTTGTAGTATACCCTTAATTTGAACACTTCAGTCTCCTGTAGTATATCCGTTAAGTTGAACACTTTAATATTTTGTAGTATACCCTTAATTTGAACACTTCAGTCTCCTGTAGTATATCCTTAAGTTGAACACTTTAATATTTTGTAGTATACCCTTAATTTGAACACTTCAGTCTCCGTTAGTATATCCTTAAGTTGAACACTTTAATATTTTGTAGTATACCATAATTTGAACACTTCAGTCTCCTGTAGTATATCCTTAAGTTGAACACTTTAACATTTTGTAGTATACCCTTAATTTGAACACTTCAGTCTCCGTTAGTATATGCTTAAGTTGAACACTTTAATATTTTGTATTATACCATAATTTGAACACTTCAGTCTCCTGTAGTATATCCTTAAGTTGAACACTTTAATATTTTGTAGTATACCCTTAATTTGAACACTTCAGTCTCGTGTAGTATATCCTTAAGTTGAACACTTTAATATTTTGTAGTATACCATAATTTGAATACTTCAGTCTCCGTTAGTATATCCTTAAGTTGAACACTTTAATATTTTGTAGTATACCATAATTTGAACACTTCAGTCTCCTGTAGTACATCCTTAAGTTGAACACTTTAATATTTTGTAGTATACCCTTAATTTGAACACTTCAGTCTCCGTTAGTATATCCTTAAGTTGAACACTTTAATATTTTGTAGTATACCCTTAATTTGAACACTTCAGTCTCCTGTAGTATATCCTTAAGTTGAACACTTTAATATTTTGTAGTATACCCTTAATTTGAACACTTCAGTCTCCTGTAGTATATCCTTAAGTTGAACACTTTAATATTTTGTAGTATACCCTTAATTTGAACACTTCAGTCTCCTGTAGTATATCCTTAAGTTGAACACTTAAATATTTTGTAGTGTACCATAATTTGAACACTTCAGTCTTTTGTAGTACATCCTTAAGTTGAACACTTTAATATTTTGTAGCATACCCTTAATTTGAACACTTCCGTCTCCTGTAGTATATCCTTAAGTTGAACACTTTAATATTTTGTATTATACCCTTAATTTGAACACTTCAGTCTCCTGTAGTATATCCTTAAGTTGAACACTTTAATATTTTGTAGTATACCCTTAATTTGAACACTTCAGTCTCCTGTAGTATATCGTTAAGTTGAACACTTTAATATTTTGTAGCATACCCTTAATTTGAACACTTTAGTCTCCTGTAGTATATCCTTAAGTTGAACACTTTAATATTTTGTAGTATACCCTTAATTTGAACACTTCAGTCTCTGTTAGTATATCCTTAAGTTGAACACATTAATATTTTGTAGTATACCCTTAATTTGAACACTTTAGTCTCCTGTAGTACATCCTTAAGTTGAACACTTTAATATTTTTTGTGGTACACCATAATTTGAACACTTCAGTTTCCTGTAGTATATCCTTAAGTTGAACACTTTAATATTTTGTAGTATACCCATAATTTGAACACTTCAGTCTCCGTTAGTATATCCTTAAGTTAAACACTTTAATATTTTGTAGTATACCATAATTTGAACACTTCACTCTCCTGTACTACATCCTTAAGTTGAACACTTTAATATTTTGTAGTATACCCTTAATTTGAACACTTCAGTCTCCTGTAGTATATCGTTAAGTTGAACACTTTAATATTTTGTAGCATACCCTTAATTTGAACACTTCAGTCTCCTGTAGTATATCCTTAAGTTGAACACTTTAATATTTTGTAGTATACCCTTAATTTGAACACTTCAGTCTCCGTTAGTAGATTTTAAGTTGAACACTTTAATATTTTGTATTATACCATAATTTGAACACTTGAGTCTCCGTTAGTATATCCTTAAGTTGAACACTTTAATATTTTGTGGTACAACATAATTTGAACACTTCAGTCTCCTGTAGTAGATTTTTAAGTTGAACACTTTAATATTTTGTAGTATACCCTTAATTTGAACACTTCAGTCTCCTGTAGAATATCCTTAAGTTGAACACTTTAATATTTTGTAGTATACCCATAATTTGAACACTTCAGTCTCCGTTAGTATATCCTTAAGTTGAACACTTTAATATTTTGTAGTATACCGTAATTTGAACACTTCAGTCTCCTGTAGTACATCCTTAAGTTGAACACTTTAATATTTTGTAGTATACCCTTAATTTGAACACTTCAGTCTCCGTTAGTATATCCTTAAGTTGAACACTTTAATATTTTGTAGTATACCCTTAATTTGAACACTTCAGTCTCTGTTAGTATATCCTTAAGTTGAACACTTTAATATTTTTTAGGTATACCATAATTTGAACACTTCAGTCTCCTCTACTACATCCTTAAGTTGAATACTTTAATATTTTGTAGTATACTTTTAATTTGAACACTTCAGTCTCCTGTAGTATATCCTTAAGTTGAACACTTTAACATTTTGTAGTATACCCTTAATTTGAACACTTGAGTCTCCGTTAGTATATCCTTAAGTTGAAAACTTTAATATTTTGTAGTATACCCTTAATTTGAACACTTCAGTCTCCTGTAGTATATCCTTAAGTTGAACATTTTACTCCACCGTATACCCTTAAGTTGAAGAATTTAATCTCGTGTAGTATACTCTTAAGTTGAACACTTTAATCTCTACTAGTATATCCTTAACATGAATATTTTGGTCTCCACTAGTATACCCTTAACCTGAATATTTTGGTCTCCACTAGTATACCCTTAACCTGAATATTTTGGTCTGCACTAGTAAACCTTTAACTTGAATATTTTGGTTGTCACTAGTATACCCTTAACATGAACACATTAATCTCCTCTAGTATACCCTTAATTTGAACATTTTATTTCTGCTAGAAAACTTCTACGTTAAACACTTTAGCCTTCACTAATATACCCTAAATTTGAAAATTTTTTGTCTTTAATAATATACCGTAATTCGAATACTTTCCCATCCTCAATGTTACCCTTCATTTGAACATTTTCGTCTCCGTTAGTATATTTTTAAGTTGAACACTTTAATATTTTGTAGTATACCCTTAATTTGAACACTTCAGTCTCCGTTAGTATATCCTTAAGTTGAACACTTTAATATTTTGTAGTATACCCTTAATTTGAACACTTCAGTCTCTGTTAGTATATCCTTAAGTTGAACACATTAATATTTTGTAGTATACCCTTAATTTGAACACTTTAGTCTCCTGTAGTACATCCTTAAGTTGAACACTTTAATATTTTGTGGTACACCATAATTTGAACACTTCAGTTTCCTGTAGAATATCCTTAAGTTGAACACTTTAATATTTTGTAGTATACCCATAATTTGAACACTTCAGTCTCCGTTAGTATATCCTTAAGTTAAACACTTTAATATTTTGTAGTATACCATAATTTGAACACTTCACTCTCCTGTACTACATCCTTAAGTTGAACACTTTAATATTTTGTAGTATACCCTTAATTTGAACACTTCAGTCTCCTGTAGTATATCGTTAAGTTGAACACTTTAATATTTTGTAGCATACCCTTAATTTGAACACTTCAGTCTCCTGTAGTATATCCTTAAGTTGAACACTTTAACATTTTGTAGTATACCCTTAATTTGAACACTTCAGTCTCCGTTAGTATATCCTTAAGTTGAACACTTTAATATTTTGTGGTATACCATAATTTGAACACTTCAGTCTCCTGTAGTACATCCTTAAGTTGAACACTTTAATATTTTGTAGTATACCCTTAATTTGAACACTTCAGTCTCCTGTAGTACATCCTTAAGTTGAACACTTTAATATTTTGTAGTATACCCTTAATTTGAACACTTCAGTCTCCTGTAGTATATCGTTAAGTTGAACACTTTAATATTTTGTAGTATACCCTTAATTTGAACACTTCAGTCTCCTGTAGTATATCCTTAAGTTGAACACTTTAATATTTTGTAGTATACCCTTAATTTGAACACTTCAGTCTCCGTTAGTATATCCTTAAGTTGAACACTTTAATATTTTGTAGTATACCATAATTTGAACACTTCAGTCTCCTGTACTATATCCTTAAGTTGAACACTTTAACATTTTGTAGTATACCCTTAATTTGAACACTTCAGTCTCCGTTAGTATATCCTTAAGTTGAACACTTTAATATTTTGTAGTATACCCTTAATTTGAACACTTCAGTCTCCTGTAGTATATCCTTAAGTTGAACACTTTAATATTTTGTAGTATACCCTTAATTTGAACACTTCAGTCTCGTGTAGTATATCCTTAAGTTGAACACTTTAATATTTTGTAGTATACCATAATTTGAATACTTCAGTCTCCGTTAGTATATCCTTAAGTTGAACACTTTAATATTTTGTAGTATACCATAATTTGAACACTTCAGTCTCCTGTAGTACATCCTTAAGTTGAACACTTTAATATTTTGTAGTATACCCTTAATTTGAACACTTCAGTCTCCGTTAGTATATCCTTAAGTTGAACACTTTAATATTTTGTAGTATACCCTTAATTTGAACACTTCAGTCTCCTGTAGTATATTCTTAAGTTGAACACTTTAATATTTTGTAGTATACCCTTAATTTGAACACTTCAGTCTCCTGTAGTATATCCTTAAGTTGAACACTTTAATATTTTGTAGTATACCCTTAATTTGAACACTTCAGTCTCCTGTAGTATATCCTTAAGTTGAACACTTAAATATTTTGTAGTGTACCATAATTTGAACACTTCAGTCTTTTGTAGTACATCCTTAAGTTGAACACTTTAATATTTTGTAGCATACCCTTAATTTGAACACTTCCGTCTCCTGTAGTATATCCTTAAGTTGAACACTTTAATATTTTGTATTATACCCTTAATTTGAACACTTCAGTCTCCTGTAGTATATCCTTAAGTTGAACACTTTAATATTTTGTAGTATACCCTTAATTTGAACACTTCAGTCTCCTGTAGTATATCGTTAAGTTTAACACTTTAATATTTTGTAGCATACCCTTAATTTGAACACTTTAGTCTCCTGTAGTATATCCTTAAGTTGAACACTTTAATATTTTGTAGTATACCCTTAATTTGAACACTTCAGTCTCCGTTAGTATATCCTTAAGTTGAACACTTTAATATTTTGTAGTATACCCTTAATTTGAACACTTCAGTCTCCGTTAGTATATCCTTAAGTTGAACACTTTAATATTTTGTAGTATACCCTTAATTTGAACACTTCAGTCTCTGTTAGTATATCCTTAAGTTGAACACATTAATATTTTGTAGTATACCCTTAATTTGAACACTTTAGTCTCCTGTAGTACATCCTTAAGTTGAACACTTTAATATTTTGTGGTACACCATAATTTGAACACTTCAGTTTCCTGTAGAATATCCTTAAGTTGAACACTTTAATATTTTGTAGTATACCCATAATTTGAACACTTCAGTCTCCGTTAGTATATCCTTAAGTTAAACACTTTAATATTTTGTAGTATACCATAATTTGAACACTTCAGTCTCCTGTAGTACATCCTTAAGTTGAACACTTTAATATTTTGTAGTATACCCTTAATTTGAACACTTCAGTCTCCTGTAGTATATCCTTAAGTTGAACACTTTAATATTTTGTAGTATACCCTTAATTTGAACACTTCAGTCTCCGTTAGTAGATTTTAAGTTGAACACTTTAATATTTTGTATTATACCATAATTTGAACACTTGAGTCTCCGTTAGTATATCCTTAAGTTGAACACTTTAATATTTTGTGGTACAACATAATTTGAACACTTCAGTCTCCTGTAGTAGATTTTTAAGTTGAACACTTTAATATTTTGTAGTATACCCTTAATTTGAACACTTCAGTCTCCTGTAGAATATCCTTAAGTTGAACACTTTAATATTTTGTAGTATACCCATAATTTGAACACTTCAGTCTCCGTTAGTATATCCTTAAGTTGAACACTTTAATATTTTGTAGTATACCGTAATTTGAACACTTCAGTCTCCTGTAGTACATCCTTAAGTTGAACACTTTAATATTTTGTAGTATACCCTTAATTTGAACACTTCAGTCTCCGTTAGTATATCCTTAAGTTGAACACTTTAATATTTTGTAGTATACCCTTAATTTGAACACTTCAGTCTCTGTTAGTATATCCTTAAGTTGAACACTTTAATATTTTTTAGGTATACCATAATTTGAACACTTCAGTCTCCTCTACTACATCCTTAAGTTGAATACTTTAATATTTTGTAGTATACTTTTAATTTGAACACTTCAGTCTCCTGTAGTATATCCTTAAGTTGAACACTTTAACATTTTGTAGTATACCCTTAATTTGAACACTTCAGTCTCCGTTAGTATATCCTAAAGTTGAACACTTTAATATTTTGTAGTATACCCTTAATTTGAACACTTCAGTCTCCTGTAGTATATCCTTAAGTTGAACATTTTACTCCACCGTATACCCTTAAGTTGAAGAATTTAATCTCGTGTAGTATACTCTTAAGTTGAACACTTTAATCTCTACTAGTATATCCTTAACATGAATATTTTGGTCTCCACTAGTATACCCTTAACCTGAATATTTTGGTCTCCACTAGTATACCCTTAACCTGAATATTTTGGTCTGCACTAGTAAACCTTTAACTTGAATATTTTGGTTGTCACTAGTATACCCTTAACATGAACACATTAATCTCCTCTAGTATACCCTTAATTTGAACATTTTTATTTCTGCTAGAAAACTTCTACGTTAAACACTTTAGCCTTCACTAATATACCCTAAATTTGAAAATTTTTGTCTTTAATAATATACCGTAATTCGAATACTTTCCCATCCACAATGTTACCCTTCATTTGAACATTTTCGTCTCCGTTAGTATATTTTTAAGTTGAACACTTTAATATTTTGTAGTATACCCTTAATTTGAACACTTCAGTCTCCGTTAGTATATCCTTAAGTTGAACACTTTAATATTTTGTAGTATACCCTTAATTTGAACACTTCAGTCTCTGTTAGTATATCCTTAAGTTGAACACATTAATATTTTGTAGTATACCCTTAATTTGAACATTTAGTCTCCTGTAGTACATCCTTAAGTTGAACACTTTAATATTTTGTGGTACACCATAATTTGAACACTTCAGTTTCCTGTAGAATATCCTTAAGTTGAACACTTTAATATTTTGTAGTATACCCATAATTTGAACACTTCAGTCTCCGTTAGTATATCCTTAAGTTAAACACTTTAATATTTTGTAGTATACCATAATTTGAACACTTCACTCTCCTGTACTACATCCTTAAGTTGAACACTTTAATATTTTGTAGTATACCCTTAATTTGAACACTTCAGTCTCCTGTAGTATATCGTTAAGTTGAACACTTTAATATTTTGTAGCATACCCTTAATTTGAACACTTCAGTCTCCTGTAGTATATCCTTAAGTTGAACACTTTAATATTTTGTAGTATACCCTTAATTTGAACACTTCAGTCTCCGTTAGTAGATTTTTAAGTTGAACACTTATATATTTTGTATTATACCATAATTTGAACACTTGAGTCTCCGTTAGTATATCCTTAAGTTGAACACTTTAATATTTTGTGGTACAACATAATTTGAACACTTCAGTCTCCTGTAGTAGATTTTTAAGTTGAACACTTTAATATTTTGTAGTATACCCTTAATTTGAACACTTCAGTCTCCTGTAGAATATCCTTAAGTTGAACACTTTAATATTTTGTAGTATACCCATAATTTGAACACTTCAGTCTCCGTTAGTATATCCTTAAGTTGAACACTTTAATATTTTGTAGTATACCGTAATTTGAACACTTCAGTCTCCTGTAGTACATCCTTAAGTTGAACACTTTAATATTTTGTAGTATACCCTTAATTTGAACACTTCAGTCTCCGTTAGTATATCCTTAAGTTGAACACTTTAATATTTTGTAGTATACCCTTAATTTGAACACTTCAGTCTCTGTTAGTATATCCTTAAGTTGAACACTTTAATATTTTTTAAGTATACCATAATTTGAACACTTCAGTCTCCTCTACTACATCCTTAAGTTGAATACTTTAATATTTTGTAGTATACCCTTAATTTGAACACTTCAGTCTCCTGTAGTATATCCTTAAGTTGAACACTTTAACATTTTGTAGTATACCCTTAATTTGAACACTTGAGTCTCCGTTAGTATATCCTTAAGTTGAAAACTTTAATATTTTGTAGTATACCCTTAATTTGAACACTTCAGTCTCCTGTAGTATATCCTTAAGTTGAACATTTTACTCCACCGTATACCCTTAAGTTGAAGAATTTAATCTCGTGTAGTATACTCTTAAGTTGAACACTTTAATCTCTACTAGTATATCCTTAACTTGAATATTTTAGTCTCCACAAGTATACCCTTAACCTGAATATTTTGGTCTCCACTAGTATACCCTTAACCTGAATATTTTGGTCTCCACTAGTATACCCTTAACCTGAATATTTTGGTCTGCACTAGTAAACCTTTAACTTGAATATTTTGGTTGTCACTAGTATACCCTTAACATGAACACATTAATCTCCTCTAGTATACCCTTAATTTGAACATTTTTATTTCTGCTAGAAAACTTCTACGTTAAACACTTTAGCCTTCACTAATATACCCTAAATTTGAAAATTTTTGTCTTTAATAATATACCGTAATTCGAATACTTTCCCATCCACAATGTTACCCTTCATTTGAACATTTTCGTCTCCGTTAGTATATTTTTAAGTTGAACACTTTAATATTTTGTAGTATACCCTTAATTTGAACACTTCAGTCTCCGTTAGTATATCCTTAAGTTGAACACTTTAATATTTTGTAGTATACCCTTAATTTGAACACTTCAGTCTCTGTTAGTATATCCTTAAGTTGAACACATTAATATTTTGTAGTATACCCTTAATTTGAACACTTTAGTCTCCTGTAGTACATCCTTAAGTTGAACACTTTAATATTTTGTGGTACACCATAATTTGAACACTTCAGTTTCCTGTAGAATATCCTTAAGTTGAACACTTTAATATTTTGTAGTATACCCATAATTTGAACACTTCAGTCTCCGTTAGTATATCCTTAAGTTAAACACTTTAATATTTTGTAGTATACCATAATTTGAACACTTCACTCTCCTGTACTACATCCTTAAGTTGAACACTTTAATATTTTGTAGTATACCCTTAATTTGAACACTTCAGTCTCCTGTAGTATATCGTTAAGTTGAACACTTTAATATTTTGTAGCATACCCTTAATTTGAACACTTTAGTCTCCTGTAGTATACCCTTAAGTTGAACACTTTAATATTTTGTAGTATACCCATAATTTGAACACTTCAGTCTCCGTTAGTATATCCTTAAGTTGAACACTTTAATATTTTGTAGTATACCGTAATTTGAACACTTCAGTCTCCTGTAGTACATCCTTAAGTTGAACACTTTAATATTTTGTAGTATACCCTTAATTTGAACACTTCAGTCTCCGTTAGTATATCCTTAAGTTGAACACTTTAATATTTTGTAGTATACCCTTAATTTGAACACTTCAGTCTCTGTTAGTATATCCTTAAGTTGAACACTTTAATATTTTGTAGTATACCATAATTTGAACACTTCAGTCTCCCTAGTACATCCTTAAGTTGAACACTTTAATATTTTGTAGTATACCCTTAATTTGAACACTTCAGTCTCCTGTAGTATATCCTTAAGTTGAACACTTTAACATTTTGTAGTATACCCTTAATTTGAACACTTCAGTCTCCGTTAGTATATCCTTAAGTTGAACACTTAAATATTTTGTAGTATACCATAATTTGAACACTTCAGTCTTTTGTTGTACATCCTTAAGTTGAACACTTTAATATTTTGTAGCATACCCTTAATTTGAACACTTCAGTCTCCTGTAGTATACCCTTAATTTGAACACTTCAGTCTCGTGTAGTATATCCTTAAGTTGAACACTTTAATATTTTGTAGTATACCATAATTTGAATACTTCAGTCTCCGTTAGTATATCCTTAAGTTGAACACTTTAATATTTTGTAGTATACCCTTAATTTGAACACTTCAGTCTCCGTTAGTATATCCTTAAGTTGAACACTTTAATATTTTGTAGTATACCCTTAATTTGAACACTTCAGTCTCTGTTAGTATATCCTTAAGTTGAACACTTTAATATTTTGAAGTATACCATAATTTGAACACTTCAGTCTCCTGTAGTACATCCTTAAGTTGAATACTTTAATATTTTGTACTATACCCTTAATTTGAACACTTCAGTCTCCTGTAGTATATCCTTAAGTTGAACACTTTAATATTTTGTAGTATACCCTTAATTTGAACACTTCAGTCTCCGTTAGTATATCCTTAAGTTGAACACTTTAATATTTTGTAGTATACCATAATTTGAACACTTCAGTCTCCTGTAGTACATCCTTAAGTTGAACATTTTAATATTTTGTAGTATACCCTTAATTTGAACACTTCAGTCTCCTGTAGTATATCCTTAAGTTGAACACTTTAATATTTTGTAGTATACCCTTAATTTGAACACTTCAGTCTCCTGTAGTATATCCTTAAGTTGAACACTTAAATATTTTGTAGTATACCATAATTTGAACACTTCAGTCTTTTGTTGTACATCCTTAAGTTGAACACTTTAATATTTTGTAGCATACCCTTAATTTGAAAACTTCTGTCTCCTGTAGTATATCCTTAAGTTGAACACTTTAATATTTTGTAGTATACCCTTAATTTGAACACTTCAGTCTTCTGTAGTATATCCTTAAGTTGAACACTTTAATATTTTGTAGTATACCCTTAATTTGAACACTTCAGTCTCCTGTAGTATATCCTTAAGTTGAACATTTTACTCCACTGTATACCCTTAAGTTGAAGAATTTAATCTCGTGTAGTATACTCTTAAGTTGAACACTTTAATCTCTACTAGTATATCCTTAACTTGAATATTTTGGTATTCACTAGTACACCCTTGACATGAATATTTTAGTCTCCACAAGTATACCCTTAACCTGAATATTTTGGTCTCCACTAGTATACCCTTAACCTGAATATTTTGGTCTGCACTAGTAAACCTTTAACTTGAATATTTTGGTTGTCACTAGTATACCCTTAACATGAACACATTAATCTCCTCTAGTATACCCTTAATTTGAACATTTTTATTTCTGCTAGAAAACTTCTACGTTAAACACTTTAGCCTTCACTAATATACCCTAAATTTGAAAATTTTTGTCTTTAATAATATACCGCAATTCGAATACTTTCCCATCCACAATGTTACCCTTCATTTGAACATTTTCGTCTCCGTTAGTATATCCTTAAGTTGAACACTTTAATATTTTGTAGTATACCCTTAATTTGAACACTTCAGTCTCCTGTAGTATATCCTTAAGTTGAACACTTTAATATTTTGTAGTATACCCTTAATTTGAACACTTCAGTCTCCTGTAGTATATCCTTAAGTTGAACACTTTAATATTTTGTAGTATACCCTTAATTTGAACACTTCAGTCTCCGTTAGTATATCCTTAAGTTGAACACTTTAATATTTTGTAGTATACCCTTAATTTGAACACTTCAGTCTCCTGTAGTATATCCTTAAGTTGAACACTTTAATATTTTGTAGTATACCATTATTTGAACACTTCAGTCTTTTGTTGTACATCCTTAAGTTGAACACTTTAATATTTTGTAGTATACCCTTAATTTGAACACTTCAGTCTCCTGTAGTATATCCTTAAGTTGAACACTTTAATATTTTGTAGTATACCCTTAATTTGAACACTTCAGTCTCCTGTAGTATATCCTTAAGTTGAACACTTTAATATTTTGTAGTATACCATTATTTGAACACTTCAGTCTCCTGTTGTACATCCTTAAGTTGAACACTTTAATATTTTGTAGTATACCCTTAATTTGAACACTTCAGTCTCCTGTAGTATATCCTTAAGTTGAACACTTTAATATTTTGTAGTATACCCTTAATTTGAACACTTCAGTCTCCTGTAGTATATCCTTAAGTTGAACACTTTAATATTTTGTAGTATACCCTTAATTTGAACACTTCAGTCTCCTGTAGTATATCCTTAAGTTGAACATTTTACTCCACCGTATACCCTTAAGTTGAAGAATTTAATCTCGTGTAGTATACTCTTAAGTTGAACACTTTAATCTCTACTAGTATATCCTTAACTTGAATATTTTGGTATTCACTAGTACACCCTTGACATGAATATTTTAGTCTCCACAAGTATACCCTTAACCTGAATATTTTGGTCTCCACTAGTATACCCTTAACCTGAATATTTTGGTCTGCACTAGTAAACCTTTAACTTGAATATTTTGGTCTGCACTAGTAAACCTTTAACTTGAATATTTTGGTTGTCACTAGTATACCCTTAACATGAACACATTAATCTCCTCTAGTATACCCTTAATTTGAACATTTTTATTTCTGCTAGAAAACTTCTGCGTTAAACACTTTAGCCTTCACTAATATACCCTAAATTTGAAAATTTTTGTCTTTAATAATATACCTTAATTCGAATACTTTCCCATCCACAATGTTACCCTTCATTTGAACATTTTCGTCTCCGTTAGTATATCCTTAAGTTGAACACTTTAATATTTTGTAGTATACCCTTAATTTGAACACTTCAGTCTCCTGTAGTATATCCTTAAGTTGAACACTTTAATATTTTGTAGTATACCCTTAATTTGAACACTTCAGTCTTTTGTAGTATATCCTTAAGTTGAACACTTTAATATTTTGTAGTATACCCTTAATTTGAACACTTCAGTCTCCTGTAGTATATCCTTAAGTTGAACACTTTAATATTTTGTAGTATACCCTTAATTTGAACACTTCAGTCTCCGTTAGTATATCCTTAAGTTGAACACTTTAATATTTTGTGGTACACCATAATTTGAACACTTCAGTCTCCTGTAGTAGATCCTTAAGTTGAACACTAATATTTTGTAGTATACCCTTAATTTGAACACTTCAGTCTCCTGTAGTATATCGTTAAGTTGAACACTTTAATATTTTGTAGCATACCCTTAATTTGAACACTTCTGTCTCCTGTAGTATATCCTTAAGTTGAACACTTTAATATTTTGTAGTATACCCTTAATTTGAACACTTCAGTCTCCTGTAGTATATCCTTAAGTTGAACACTTTAATATTTTGTAGTATACCCTTAATTTGAACACTTCAGTCTCCTGTAGTATATCCTTAAGTTGAACATTTTACTCCACCGTATACCCTTAAGTTGAAGAATTTAATCTCGTGTAGTATACTCTTAAGTTGAACACTTTAATCTCTACTAGTATATCCTTAACTTGAATATTTTGGTATTCACTAGTACACCCTTGACATGAATATTTTAGTCTCCACAAGTATACCCTTAACCTGAATATTTTGGTCTCCACTAGTATACCCTTAACCTGAATATTTTGGTCTGCACTAGTAAACCTTTAACTTGAATATTTTGGTCTGCACTAGTAAACCTTTAACTTGAATATTTTGGTTGTCACTAGTATACCCTTAACATGAACACATTAATCTCCTCTAGTATACCCTTAATTTGAACATTTTTATTTCTGCTAGAAAACTTCTGCGTTAAACACTTTAGCCTTCACTAATATACCCTAAATTTGAAAATTTTTGTCTTTAATAATATACCTTAATTCGAATACTTTCCCATCCACAATGTTACCCTTCATTTGAACATTTTCGTCTCCGATAGTATATCCTTAAGTTGAACACTTTAATATTTTGTAGTATACCCTTAATTTGAACACTTCAGTCTCCTGTAGTATATCCTTAAGTTGAACACTTTAATATTTTGTAGTATACCCTTAATTTGAACACTTCAGTCTTTTGTAGTACATCCTTAAGTTGAACACTTTAATATTTTGTAGTATACCCTTAATTGAACACTTCAGTCTCCTCTAGTATATCCTTAAGTTGAACACTTTAACATTTTGTAGTATACCCTTAATTTGAACACTTGAGTCTCCGTTAGTATATCCTTAAGTTGAACACTTTAATATTTTGTGGTACACCATAATTTGAACACTTCAGTCTCCTGTAGTAGATCCTTAAGTTGAACACTAATATTTTGTAGTATACCCTTAATTTGAACACTTCAGTCTCCTGTAGTATATCCTTAAGTTGAACACTTTAATATTTTGTAGTATACTTTTAATTTGAACACTTCAGTCTCCGTTAGTATATCCTTAAGTTAAACATTTTAATATTTTGTAGTATACCATAATTTGAACACTTCAGTCTCCTGTAGTATATCCTTAAGTTGAACACTTTAATATTTTGTAGTATACCCTTAATTTGAACACTTCAGTCTCCGTTAGTATATCCTTAAGTTGAACACTTTAATATTTTGTATTATACCATAATTTGAACACTTCAGTCTCCTGTAGTATATCCTTAAGTTGAACACTTTAATATTTTGTAGTATACCCTTAATTTGAACATTTCAGTCTCGTGTAGTATATCCTTAAGTTGAACACTTTAATATTTTGTAGTATACCATAATTTGAATACTTCAGTCTCCGTTAGTATATCCTTAAGTTGAACACTTTAATATTTTGTAGTATACCATAATTTGAACACTTCAGTCTTTTGTAGTACATCCTTAAGTTGAACACTTTAATATTTTGTAGTATACCCTTAAGTTGAACACTTCAGTTTCCGTTAGTATATCCTTAAGTTGAACACTTTAATATTTTGAAGTATACCCTTAATTTGAACACTTCAGTCTTCTGTAGTATATCCTTAAGTTGAACACTTTAATATTTTGTAGTATACCCTTAATTTGAACACTTCAGTCTCCTGTAGTATATCCTTAAGTTGAACATTTTACTCCACCGTATACCCTTAAGTTGAAGAATTTAATCTCGTGTAGTATACTCTTAAGTTGAACACTTTAATCTCTACTAGTATATCCTTAACTTGAATATTTTGGTATTCACTAGTACACCCTTGACATGAATATTTTAGTCTCCACAAGTATACCCTTAACCTGAATATTTTGGTCTCCACTAGTATACCCTTAACCTGAATATTTTGGTCTGCACTAGTAAACCTTTAACTTGAATATTTTGGTTGTCACTAGTATACCCTTAACATGAACACATTAATCTCCTCTAGTATACCCTTAATTTGAACATTTTTATTTCTGCTAGAAAACTTCTACGTTAAACACTTTAGCCTTCACTAATATACCCTAAATTTGAAAATTTTTGTCTTTAATAATATACCGTAATTCGAATACTTTCCCATCCACAATGTTACCCTTCATTTGAACATTTTCGTCTCCGTTAGTACATCCTTAAGTTGAACACTTTAATATTTTGTAGTATACCCTTAATTTGAACACTTCAGTCTCCTGTAGTATATCGTTAAGTTGAACACTTTAATATTTTGTAGCATACCCTTAATTTGAACACTTCAGTCTCCTGTAGTATATCCTTAAGTTGAACACTTTAATATTTTGTAGTATACCCTTAATTTGAACACTTCAGTCTCCGTTAGTATATCCTTAAGTTGAACACTTTAATATTTTGTAGTATACCCTTAATTTGAACACTTTAGTCTCCTGTAGTATATCCTTAAGTTGAACACTTAAATATTTTGTAGTATACCATTATTTGAACACTTCAGTCTTTTGTTGTACATCCTTAAGTTGAACACTTTAATATTTTGTAGTATACCTTTAATTTGAACACTTCAGTCTCCTGTAGTATATCCTTAAGTTGAACACTTTAATATTTTGTAGTATACCCTTAATTTGAACACTTTAGTCTCCTGTAGTATATCCTTAAGTTGAACACTTAAATATTTTGTAGTATACCATTATTTGAACACTTCAGTCTTTTGTTGTACATCCTTAAGTTGAACACTTTAATATTTTGTAGCATACCCTTAATTTGAACACTTCTGTCTCCTGTAGTATATCCTTAAGTTGAACACTTTAATATTTTGTAGTATACCCTTAATTTGAACACTTCAGTCTTCTGTAGTATATCCTTAAGTTGAACACTTTAATATTTTGTAGTATACCCTTAATTTGAACACTTCAGTCTCCTGTAGTATATCCTTAAGTTGAACATTTTACTCCACCGTATACCCTTAAGTTGAAGAATTTAATCTCGTGTAGTATACTCTTAAGTTGAACACTTTAATCTCTACTAGTATATCCTTAACTTGAATATTTTGGTATTCACTAGTACACCCTTGACATGAATATTTTAGTCTCCACAAGTATACCCTTAACCTGAATATTTTGGTCTCCACTAGTATACCCTTAACCTGAATATTTTGGTCTGCACTAGTAAACCTTTAACTTGAATATTTTGGTCTGCACTAGTAAACCTTTAACTTGAATATTTTGGTTGTCACTAGTATACCCTTAACATGAACACATTAATCTCCTCTAGTATACCCTTAATTTGAACATTTTTATTTCTGCTAGAAAACTTCTGCGTTAAACACTTTAGCCTTCACTAATATACCCTAAATTTGAAAATTTTTGTCTTTAATAATATACCTTAATTCGAATACTTTCCCATCCACAATGTTACCCTTCATTTGAACATTTTCGTCTCCGATAGTATATCCTTAAGTTGAACACTTTAATATTTTGTAGTATACCCTTAATTTGAACACTTCAGTCTCCTGTAGTATATCTTTAAGTTGAACACTTTAATATTTTGTAGTATACCCTTAATTTGAACACTTCAGTCTTTTGTAGTACATCCTTAAGTTGAACACTTTAATATTTTGTAGTATACCCTTAATTGAACACTTCAGTCTCCTGTAGTATATCCTTAAGTTGAACACTTTAACATTTTGTAGTATACCCTTAATTTGAACACTTCAGTCTCCGTTAGTATATCCTTAAGTTGAACACTTTAACATTTTGTAGTATACCCTTAATTTGAACACTTGAGTCTCCGTTAGTATATCCTTAAGTTGAACACTTTAATATTTTGTGGTACACCATAATTTGAACACTTCAGTCTCCTGTAGTAGATCCTTAAGTTGAACACTTTAATATTTTGTAGTATACCCTTATTTTGAACACTTCAGTCTCCGTTAGTATATCCTTAAGTTAAACACTTTAATATTTTGTAGTATACCATAATTTGAACACTTCAGTCTCCTGTAGTATATCCTTAAGTTGAACACTTTAATATTTTGTAGTATACCCTTAATTTGAACACTTCAGTCTCCTGTAGTATATCCTTAAGTTGAACACTTTAATATTTTGTAGTATACCCTTAATTTGAACACTTCAGTCTCCTGTAGTATATCCTTAAGTTGAACACTTTAATATTTTGTAGTATACTTTTAATTTGAACACTTCAGTCTCCGTTAGTATATCCTTAAGTTAAACACTTTAATATTTTGTAGTATACCATAATTTGAACACTTCAGTCTCCTGTAGTATATCCTTAAGTTGAACACTTTAACATTTTGTAGTATACCCTTAATTTGAACACTTCAGTCTCCGTTAGTATATGCTTAAGTTGAACACTTTAATATTTTGTATTATACCATAATTTGAACACTTCAGTCTCCTGTAGTATATCCTTAAGTTGAACACTTTAATATTTTGTAGTATAACCTTAATTTGAACATTTCAGTCTCGTGTAGTATATCCTTAAGTTGAACACTTTAATATTTTGTAGTATACCATAATTTGAATACTTCAGTCTCCGTTAGTATATCCTTAAGTTGAACACTTTAATATTTTGTAGTATACCATAATTTGAACACTTCAGTCTTTTGTAGTATATCCTTAAGTTGAACACTTTAATATTTTGTAGTATACCCTTAATTTGAACACTTCAGTCTCCGTTAGTATATCCTTAAGTTGAACACTTTAATATTTTGAAGTATACCCTTAATTTGAACACTTCAGTCTCTGTTAGTATATCCTTAAGTTGAACACTTTAATATTTTGTGGTATACCATAATTTGAACACTTCAGTCTCCTGTAGTACATCCTTAAGTTGAACACTTTAATATTTTGTAGTATACCCTTAATTTGAACACTTCAGTCTCCTGTAGTATATCCTTAAGTTCAACACTTTAATATTTTGTAGTATACCCTTAATTTGAACACTTCAGTCTCCTGTAGTATATCCTTAAGTTGAACACTTTAATATTTTGTAGTATACCATAATTTGAACACTTCAGTCTTTTGTTGTACATCCTTAAGTTGAACACTTTAATATTTTGTAGTATACCCTTAATTTGAACACTTCAGTCTCCTGTAGTATATCCTTAAGTTGAACACTTTAATATTTTGTAGTATACCCTTAATTGAACACTTCAGTCTCCTGTAGTATATCCTTAAGTTGAACACTTTAATATTTTGTAGTATACTTTTAATTTGAACACTTCAGTCTCCTGTAGTATATCCTTAAGTTCAACATTTTACTCCACCGTATACCCTTAAGTTGAAGAATTTAATCTCGTGTAGTATACTCTTAAGTTGAACACTTTTATCTCTACTAGTATATCCTTAACTTGAATATTTTGGTATTCACTAGTACACCCTTGACATGAATATTTTAGTCTCCACAAGTATACCCTTAACCTGAATATTTTGGTCTCCACTAGTATACCCTTAACCTGAATATTTTGGTCTGCACTAGTAAACCTTTAACTTGAATATTTTGGTTGTCACTAGTATACCCTTAACATGAACACATTAATCTCCTCTAGTATACCCTTAATTTGAACATTTTTATTTTTGCTAGAAAACTTCTACGTTAAACACTTTAGCCTTCACTAATATACCCTAAATTTGAAAATTTTTGTCTTTAATAATATACCCTAATTCGAATACTTTCCCATCCACAATGTTACCCTTCATTTGAACATTTTCGTCTCCGTTAGTATATTTTTAAGTTGAACACTTTAATATTTTGTAGTATACCCTTAATTTGAACACTTCAGTCTCCGTTAGTATATCCTTAAGTTGAACACTTTAATATTTTGTAGTATACCCTTAATTTGAACACTTCAGTCTCTGTTAGTATATCCTTAACTTGAACACTTTAATATTTTGTAGTATACCCTGAATTTGAACACTTCAGTCTCCTGTAGTACATCCTTAAGTTGAACACTTTAATATTTTGAAGTATACCATAATTTGAACACTTCAGTCTCCTGTAGTACATCCTTAAGTTGAACACTTTAATATTTTGTAGTATACCCTTAATTTGAACACTTCAGTCTCCTGTAGTATATCCTTAAGTTGAACACTTTAATATTTTGTAGTATACCCTTAATTTGAACACTTCAGTCTCCTGTAGTATATCCTTAAGTTGAACACTTTAATATTTTGTGTATACCCTTAATTTGAACACTTCAGTCTCCGTTAGTATATCCTTAAGTTGAACACTTTAATATTTTGTAGTATACCCTTAATTTGAACACTTCAGTCTCCTGTAGTATATCCTTAAGTTGAACATTTTACTCCACCGTATACCCTTAAGTTGAAGAATTTAATCTCGTGTAGTATACTCTTAAGTTGAACACTTTAATCTCTACTAGTATATCCTTAAATTGAATATTTTGGTATTCACTAGTACACCCTTGACATGAATATTTTAGTCTCCACAAGTATACCCTTAACCTGAATATTTTGGTCTCCACTAGTATACCCTTAACCTGAATATTTTGGTCTGCACTAGTAAACTTTAACTTGAATATTTTGGTTGTCACTAGTATACCCTTAACATGAACACATTAATCTCCTCTAGTATACCCTTAATTTGAACATTTTTATTTCTGCTAGAAAACTTCTACGTTAAACACTTTAGCCTTCACTAATATACCCTAAATTTGAAAATTTTTGTCTTTAATAATATACCCTAATTCGAATACTTTCCCATCCACAATGTTACCCTTCATTTGAACATTTTCGTCTCCGTTAGTATATTTTTAAGTTGAACACTTTAATATTTTGTGGTATACCCTTAATTTGAACACCTCAGTCTCCGTTAGTATATCCTTAAGTTGAACACTTTAATATTTTGTAGTATACCTTTAATTTGAACACTTCAGTCTTTTGTAGTACATCCTTAAGTTGAACACTTTAATATTTTGTAGTATACCTTTAATTTGAACACTTCAGTCTCCTGTAGTATATCCTTAAGTTGAACACTTTAATATTTTGTAGTATACCCTTAATTTGAACACTTCAGTCTCCTGTAGTATATCCTTAAGTTGAACACTTTAATATTTTGTAGTATACCCTTAATTTGAACACTTCAGTCTCCTGTAGTATATCCTTAAGTTGAACATTTTACTCCACCGTATACCCTTAAGTTGAAGAATTTAATCTCGTGTAGTATACTCTTAAGTTGAACACTTTAATCTTTACTAGTATATCCTTAACTTGAATATTTTGGTATTCACTAGTACACCCTTGACATGAATATTTTAGTCTCCACAAGTATACCCTTAACCTGAATATTTTCGTCTCCACTAGTATACCCTTAACCTGAATATTTTGGTCTGCACTAGTAAACCTTTAACTTGAATATTTTGGTTGTCACTAGTATACCCTTAACATGAACACATTAATCTCCTCTAGTATACCCTTAATTTGAACATTTTTTATTTCTGCTAGAAAACTTCTACGTTAAACACTTTAGCCTTCACTAATATACCCTAAATTTGAAAATTTTTGTCTTTAATAATATACCCTAATTCGAATACTTTTCCATCCACAATGTTACCCTTCATTTGAACATTTTCGTCTCCGTTAGTATATTTTTAAGTTGAACACTTTAATATTTTGTAGTATACCCTTAATTTGAACACTTCAGTCTCCGTTAGTATATCCTTAAGTTGAACACTTTAATATTTTGTAGTATACCCTTAATTTGAACACTTCAGTCTCTGTTAGTATATCCTTAAGTTGAACACTTTAGTATTTTGTAGTATACTTTGAATTTGAACACTTCAGTCTCCTGTAGTACATCGTTAAGTTGAATACCTTAATATTTTGAAGTATACCATAATTTGAACACTTCAGTCTCCTGTAGTACATCCTTAAGTTGAACACTTTAATATTTTGTAGTATACCCTTAATTTGAACACTTCAGTCTCCTGTAGTATATCCTTAAGTTGAACACTTTAACATTTTGTAGTATACCCTTAATTTGAACACTTGAGTCTCCGTTAGTATATTCTTAAGTTGAAAACTTTAATATTTTGTGGTATACCATAATTTGAACACTTCAGTCTCCTGTAGTATATCCTTAAGTTGAACACTTTAATATTTTGTAGTATACCCTTAATTTGAACACATTAGTCTCCGTTAGTATATCTTTAAGTTGAACACTTTAATATTTTGTATATACCCTTAATTTGAACACTTCAGTCTCCGTTAGTATATCCTTAAGTTGAACACTTTAATATTTTGTAGTATACCCTTAAATTGAACACTTCAGTCTCCTGTAGTACATCCTTAAGTTGAACACTTTAATATTTTGTAGTATACCCTTAATTTGAACACTTCAGTCTCCTGTAGTACATCCTTAAGTTGAACACTTTAATATTTTGTAGTATACCCTTAATTTGAACACTTCAGTCTCCTGTAGTATATCCTTAAGTTGAACACTTTAATATTTTGTAGTATACCCTTAATTTGAACACTTCAGTCTTCTGTAGTATATCCTTAAGTTGAACACTTTAATATTTTGTAGTATACCCTTAATTTGAACACTTCAGTCTCCTGTAGTACATCCTTAAGTTGAACACTTTAATATTTTGTAGCATACCCTTAATTTGAACACTTCAGTCTCCTGTAGTATATCCTTAAGTTGAACACTTTAATATTTTGTAGTATACCCTTAATTTGAACACTTCAGTCTCCTGTAGTATATCCTTATGTTGAACATTTTAATATTTTGTAGTATACCCTTAATTTGAACACTTCAGTCTCCTGTAGTATATCCTTAAGTTGAACATTTTACTCCACCGTATACCCTTAAGTTGAAGAATTTAATCTCGTGTAGTATACTCTTAAGTTGAACACTTTAATCTCTACTAGTATATCCTTAACTTGAATATTTTGGTATTCACTAGTACACCCTTGACATGAATATTTTAGTCTCTACAAGTATACCCTTAACCTGAATATTTTGGTCTCCACTAGTATACCCTTAACCTGAATATTTTGGTCTGCACTAGTAAACCTTTAACTTGAATATTTTGGTTGTCACTAGTATACCCTTAACATGAACACATTAATCTCCTCTAGTATACCCTTAATTTGAACATTTTTTATTTCTGCTAGAAAACTTCTACGTTAAACACTTTAGCCTTCACTAATATACCCTAAATTTGAAAATTTTTGTCTTTAATAATATACCTAATTCAGAATACTTTCCCATCCACAATGTTACCCTTCATTTGAACATTTTCGTCTCCTTTAGTATATTTTTAAGTTGAACACTTTAATATTTTGTAGTATACCCTTAATTTGAACACTTCAGTCTCCGTTAGTATATCCTTAAGTTGAACACTTTAATATTTTGTAGTATACCCTTAATTTGAACACTTCAGTCTCTGTTAGTATATCCTTAAGTTGAACACTTTAATATTTTGTAGTATACCCTGAATTTGAACACTTCAGTCTCCTGTAGTATATTTTAAGTTGAACACTTTAATATTTTGTAGTATACCCTTAATTTGAACACTTCAGTCTCCGTTAGTATATCCTTAAGTTGAACACTTTAATATTTTGTAGTATACCCTTAATTTGAACACTTCAGTCTCTGTTAGTATATCCTTAAGTTGAACACTTTAATATTTTGTAGTATACCCTGAATTTGAACACTTCAGTCTCCTGTAGTACATCCTTAAGTTGAACACTTTAATATTTTGTAGTATACCATAATTTGAACACTTCAGTCTCCTGTAGTATATCCTTAAGTTGAACACTTTAATATTTTGTAGTATACCCTTAATTTGATCACTTCAGTCTCCTGTAGTATATCCTTAAGTTGAACACTTTAACATTTTGTAGTATACCCTTAATTTGAACACTTCAGTCTCCTGTAGTATATCCTTAAGTTGAACACTTTAATATTTTGTAGTATACCCTTAATTTGAACACTTCAGTTTCCTGTAGTATATCCTTAAGTTGAACACTTAAATATTTTGTAGTATACCATAATTTGAACACTTCAGTCTTTTGTTCTACATCCTTAAGTTGAACACTTTAATATTTTGTAGCATACCCTTAATTTGAACACTTCAGTCTCCTGTAGTATATCCTTAAGTTGAACACTTTAATATTTTGTAGTATACCCTTAATTTGAACACTTCAGTCTCGTGTAGTATATCCTTAAGTTGAACACTTTAATATTTTGTAGTATACCATAATTTGAATACTTCAGTCTCCGTTAGTATATCCTTAAGTTGAACACTTTAATATTTTGTAGTATACCCTTAATTTGAACACTTCAGTCTCCTGTAGTACATCCTTAAGTTGAACACTTTAATATTTTGTAGTATACCCTTAATTTGAACACTTCAGTCTCCGTTAGTATATCCTTAAGTTGAACACTTTAATATTTTGTAGTATACCCTTAATTTGAACACTTCAGTCTCTGTTAATATATCCTTAAGTTGAACACTTTAATATTTTGAAGTATACCATAATTTGAACACTTCAGTCTCCTGTTGTACATCCTTAAGTTGAATACTTTAATATTTTGTAGTATACCCTTAATTTGAACACTTCAGTCTCCTGTAGTATATCCTTAAGTTGAACACTTTAACATTTTGTAGTATACCCTTAATTTGAACACTTGAGTCTCCGTTAGTATATCCTTAAGTTGAAAACTTTAATATTTTGTGGTATACCATAATTTGAACACTTCAGTCTCCTGTAGTACATCCTTAAGTTGAACATTTTAATATTTTGTAGTATACCTTTAATTTGAACACTTCAGTCTCCTGTAGTATATCCTTAAGTTGAACACTTTAATATTTTGTAGTATACCCTTAATTTGAACACTTCAGTCTCCTGTAGTATATCCTTAAGTTGAACACTTAAATATTTTGTAGTATACCATAATTTGAACACTTCAGTCTTTTGTTGTACATCCTTAAGTTGAACACTTTAATATTTTGTAGCATACCCTTAATTTGAACACTTCTGTCTCCTGTAGTATATCCTTAAGTTGAACACTTTAATATTTTGTAGTATACCCTTAATTTGAACACTTCAGTCTTCTGTAGTATATCCTTAAGTTGAACACTTTAATATTTTGTAGTATACCCTTAATTTGAACACTTCAGTCTCCTGTAGTATATCCTTAAGTTGAACATTTTACTCCACCGTATACCCTTAAGTTGAAGAATTTAATCTCGTGTAGTATACTCTTAAGTTGAACACTTTAATCTCTACTAGTATATCCTTAACTTGAATATTTTGGTATTCACTAGTACACCCTTGACATGAATATTTTAGTCTCCACAAGTATACCCTTAACCTGAATATTTTGGTCTCCACTAGTATACCCTTAACCTGAATATTTTGGTCTGCACTAGTAAACCTTTAACTTGAATATTTTGGTTGTCACTAGTATACCCTTAACATGAACACATTAATCTCCTCTAGTATATTCTTAATTTGAACATTTTTATTTCTGCTAGAAAACTTCTACGTTAAACACTTTAGCCTTCACTAATATACCCTAAATTTGAAAATTTTTGTCTTTAATAATATACCTTAATTCGAATACTTTCCCATCCACAATGTTACCCTTCATTTGAACATTTTCGTCTCCGTTAGTATATTTTTAAGTTGAACACTTTAATATTTTGTAGTATACCCTTAATTTGAACACTTCAGTCTCCGTTAGTATATCCTTAAGTTGAACACTTTAATATTTTGTAGTATACCCTTAATTTGAACACTTCAGTCTCCTGTAGTATATCCTTAAGTTGAACACTTTAATATTTTGTAGTATACCCTTAATTTGAACACTTCAGTCTTTTGTAGTACATCCTTAAGTTGAACACTTTAATATTTTGTAGTATACCCTTAATTGAACACTTCAGTCTCCTGTAGTATATCCTTAAGTTGAACACTTTAACATTTTGTAGTATACCCTTAATTTGAACACTTGAGTCTCCGTTAGTATATCCTTAAGTTGAACACTTTAATATTTTGTGGTACACCATAATTTGAACACTTCAGTCTCCTGTAGTAGATCCTTAAGTTGAACACTAATATTTTGTAGTATACCCTTATTTTGAACACTTCAGTCTCCGTTAGTATATCCTTAAGTTAAACACTTTAATATTTTGTAGTATACCATAATTTGAACACTTCAGTCTCCTGTAGTACATCCTTAAGTTGAACATTTTAATATTTTGTAGTATACCCTTAATTTGAACACTTCAGTCTCCTGTAGTATATCGTTAAGTTGAACACTTTAATATTTTGTAGCATACCCTTAATTTGAACACTTCAGTCTCCTGTAGTATATCCTTAAGTTGAACACTTTAATATTTTGTAGTATACTTTTAATTTGAACACTTCAGTCTCCGTTAGTATATCCTTAAGTTAAACACTTTAATATTTTGTAGTATACCATAATTTGAACACTTCAGTCTCCTGTAGTATATCCTTAAGTTGAACACTTTAACATTTTGTAGTATACCCTTAATTTGAACACTTCAGTCTCCGTTAGTATATGCTTAAGTTGAACACTTTAATATTTTGTATTATACCATAATTTGAACACTTCAGTCTCCTGTAGTATATCCTTAAGTTGAACACTTTAATATTTTGTAGTATACCCTTAATTTGAACACTTCAGTCTCGTGTAGTATATCCTTAAGTTGAACACTTTAATATTTTGTAGTATACCATAATTTGAATACTTCAGTCTCCGTTAGTATATCCTTAAGTTGAACACTTTAATATTTTGTAGTATACCATAATTTGAACACTTCAGTCTTTTGTAGTACATCCTTAAGTTGAACACTTTAATATTTTGTAGTATACCCTTAATTTGAACACTTCAGTTTCCGTTAGTATATCCTTAAGTTGAACACTTTAATATTTTGAAGTATACCCTTAATTTGAACACTTCAGTCTCTGTTAGTATATCCTTAAGTTGAACACTTTAATATTTTGTGGTATACCATAATTTGAACACTTCAGTCTCCTGTAGTACATCCTTAAGTTGAACACTTTAATATTTTGTAGTATACCCTTAATTTGAACACTTCAGTCTCCTGTAGTATATCCTTAAGTTGAACACTTTAATATTTTGTAGTATACCCTTAATTTGAACACTTCAGTCTCCTGTAGTATATCCTTAAGTTGAACACTTAAATATTTTGTAGTATACCATAATTTGAACACTTCAGTCTTTTGTTGTACATCCTTAAGTTGAACACTTTAATATTTTGTAGCATACCCTTAATTTGAACACTTCAGTCTCCTGTAGTATATCCTTAAGTTGAACACTTTAATATTTTGTAGTATACCCTTAATTGAACACTTCAGTCTCCTGTAGTATATCCTTAAGTTGAACACTTTAATATTTTGTAGTATACTTTTAATTTGAACACTTCAGTCTCCTGTAGTATATCCTTAAGTTGAACATTTTACTCCACCGTATACCCTTAAGTTGAAGAATTTAATCTCGTGTAGTATACTCTTAAGTTGAACACTTTAATCTCTACTAGTATATCCTTAACTTGAATATTTTGGTATTCACTAGTACACCCTTGACATGAATATTTTAGTCTCCAGAAGTATACCCTTAACCTGAATATTTTGGTCTCCACTAGTATACCCTTAACCTGAATATTTTGGTCTGCACTAGTAAACCTTTAACTTGAATATTTTGGTTGTCACTAGTATACCCTTAACATGAACACATTAATCTCCTCTAGTATACCCTTAATTTGAACATTTTTATTTCTGCTAGAAAACTTCTACGTTAAACACTTTAGCCTTCACTAATATACCCTAAATTTGAAAATTTTTGTCTTTAATAATATACCCTAATTCGAATACTTTCCCATTCACAATGTTACCCTTCATTTGAACATTTTCGTCTCCGTTAGTATATTTTTAAGTTGAACACTTTAATATTTTGTAGTATACCCTTAATTTGAACACTTCAGTCTCCGTTAGTATATCCTTAAGTTGAACACTTTAATATTTTGTAGTATACCCTTAATTTGAACACTTCAGTCTCTGTTAGTATATCCTTAACTTGAACACTTTAATATTTTGTAGTATACCCTGAATTTGAACACTTCAGTCTCCTGTAGTACATCCTTAAGTTGAACACTTTAATATTTTGAAGTATACCATAATTTGAACACTTCAGTCTCCTGTAGTACATCCTTAAGTTGAACACTTTAATATTTTGTAGTATACCCTTAATTTGAACACTTCAGTCTCCTGTAGTATATCCTTAAGTTGAACACTTTAACATTTTGTAGTATACCCTTAATTTGAACACTTCAGTCTCCTGTAGTATATCCTTAAATTGAACACTTTAATATTTTGTGTATACCCTTAATTTGAACACTTCAGTCTCCGTTAGTATATCCTTAAGTTTAACACTTTAATATTTTGTAGTATACCCTTAATTTGAACACTTCAGTCTCCTGTAGTATATCCTTAAGTTGAACATTTTACTCCACCGTATACCCTTAAGTTGAAGAATTTAAACTCGTGTAGTATACTCTTAAGTTGAACCCTTTAATCTCTACTAGTATATCCTTAAATTGAATATTTTGGTATTCACTAGTACACCCTTGACATGAATATTTTAGTCTCCACATGTATACCCTTAACCTGAATATTTTGGTCTCCACTAGTATACCCTTAACCTGAATATTTTGGTCTGCACTAGTAAACCTTTAACTTGAATATTTTGGTTGTCACTAGTATACCCTTAACATGAACACATTAATCTCCTCTAGTATACCCTTAATTTGAACATTTTTATTTCTGCTAGAAAACTTCTACGTTAAACACTTTAGCCTTCACTAATATACCCTAAATTTGAAAATTTTTGTCTTTAATAATATACCCTAATTCGAATACTTTCCCATCCACAATGTTACCCTTCATTTGAACATTTTCGTCTTTGTTAGTATATTTTTAAGTTGAACACTTTAATATTTTGTGGTATACCCTTAATTTGAACACCTCAGTCTCCGTTAGTATATCCTTAAGTTGAACACTTTAATATTTTGTAGTATACCTTTAATTTGAACACTTCAGTCTTTTGTAGTACATCCTTAAGTTGAACACTTTAATATTTTGTAGTATACCCTTAATTTGAACACTTCAGTTTCCTGTAGTATATCCTTAAGTTGAACACTTTAATATTTTGTAGTATACCCTTAATTTGAACACTTCAGTCTCCTGTAGTATATCCTTAAGTTGAACACTTTAATATTTTGTAGTATACCCTTAATTTGAACACTTCAGTCTCCTGTAGTATATCCTTAAGTTGAACATTTTACTCCACCGTATACCCTTAAGTTGAAGAATTTAATCTCGTGTAGTATACTCTTAAGTTGAACACTTTAATCTCTACTAGTATATCCTTAACTTGAATATTTTGGTATTCACTAGTACACCCTTGACATGAATATTTTAGTCTCCACAAGTATACCCTTAACCTGAATATTTTGGTCTCCACTAGTATACCCTTAACCTGAATATTTTGGTCTGCACTAGTAAACCTTTAACTTGAATATTTTGGTTGTCACTAGTATACCCTTAACATGAACACATTAATCTCCTCTAGTATACCCTTAATTTGAACATTTTTATTTCTGCTAGAAAACTTCTACGTTAAACACTTTAGCCTTCACTAATATACCCTAAATTTGAAAATTTTTGTCTTTAATAATATACCCTAATTCGAATACTTTCCCATCCACAATGTTACCCTTCATTTGAACATTTTCGTCTCCTTTGGTATATTTTTAAGTTGAACACTTTAATATTTTGTAGTATACCCTTAATTTGAACACTTCAGTCTCCGTTAGTATATCCTTAAGTTGAACACTTTAATATTTTGTAGTATACCCTTAATTTGAACACTTCAGTCTCTGTTAGTATATCCTTAAGTTGAACACTTTAATATTTTGTAGTATACCCTGAATTTGAACACTTCAGTCTCCTGTAGTATATTTTTAAGTTGAACACTTTAATATTTTGTAGTATACCCTTAATTGAACACTTCAGTCTCCGTTAGTATATCCTTAAGTTGAACACTTTAATATTTTGTAGTATACCCTTAATTTGAACACTTCAGTCTCTGTTAGTATATCCTTAAGTTGAACACTTTAATATTTTGTAGTATACCCTGAATTTGAACACTTCAGTCTCCTGTAGTACATCCTTAAGTTGAACACTTTAATATTTTGAAGTATACCATAATTTGAACACTTCAGTCTCCTGTAGTACATCCTTAAGTTGAACACTTTAATATTTTGTAGTATACCCTTAATTTGAACACTTCAGTCTCCTGTAGTATATCCTTAAGTTGAACACTTTAACATTTTGTAGTATATTCTTAATTTGAACATTTGAGTCTCCGTTAGTATATCCTTAAGTTGAAAACTTTAATATTTTGTGGTATACCATAATTTGAACACTTCAGTCTCCTGTAGTATATCCTTAAGTTGAACACTTTAATATTTTGTAGTATACCATAATTTGAACACTTCAGTCTCCTGTAGTATATCCTTAAGTTGAACACTTTAACATTTTGTAGTATACCCTTAATTTGAACACTATAGTTTCCGTTAGTATATCCTTAAGTTGAACACTATAATATTTTGTGTATACCCTTAATTTGAACACTTCAGTCTCCGTTAGTATATTTTTAAGTTGAACACTTTAATATTTTGTAGTATACCCTTAATTTGATCACTTCAGTCTCCTGTAGTATATCCTTAAGTTGAACACTTTAACATTTTGTAGTATATTCTTAATTTGAACATTTGAGTCTCCGTTAGTATATCCTTAAGTTGAAAACTTTAATATTTTGTGGTATACCATAATTTGAACACTTCAGTCTCCTGTAGTATATCCTTAAATTGAACACTTTAATATTTTGTGTATACCCTTAATTTGAACACTTCAGTCTCCGTTAGTATATCCTTAAGTTTAACACTTTAATATTTTGTAGTATACCCTTAATTTGAACACTTCAGTCTCCTGTAGTATATCCTTAAGTTGAACATTTTACTCCACCGTATACCCTTAAGTTGAAGAATTTAAACTCGTGTAGTATACTCTTAAGTTGAACCCTTTAATCTCTACTAGTATATCCTTAAATTGAATATTTTGGTATTCACTAGTACACCCTTGACATGAATATTTTAGTCTCCACATGTATACCCTTAACCTGAATATTTTGGTCTCCACTAGTATACCCTTAACCTGAATATTTTGGTCTGCACTAGTAAACCTTTAACTTGAATATTTTGGTTGTCACTAGTATACCCTTAACATGAACACATTAATCTCCTCTAGTATACCCTTAATTTGAACATTTTTATTTCTGCTAGAAAACTTCTACGTTAAACACTTTAGCCTTCACTAATATACCCTAAATTTGAAAATTTTTGTCTTTAATAATATACCCTAATTCGAATACTTTCCCATCCACAATGTTACCCTTCATTTGAACATTTTCGTCTTTGTTAGTATATTTTTAAGTTGAACACTTTAATATTTTGTGGTATACCCTTAATTTGAACACCTCAGTCTCCGTTAGTATATCCTTAAGTTGAACACTTTAATATTTTGTAGTATACCTTTAATTTGAACACTTCAGTCTTTTGTAGTACATCCTTAAGTTGAACACTTTAATATTTTGTAGCATACCCTTAATTTGAACACTTCAGTTTCCTGTAGTATATCCTTAAGTTGAACACTTTAATATTTTGTAGTATACCCTTAATTTGAACACTTCAGTCTCCTGTAGTATATCCTTAAGTTGAACACTTTAATATTTTGTAGTATACCCTTAATTTGAACACTTCAGTCTCCTGTAGTATATCCTTAAGTTGAACATTTTACTCCACCGTATACCCTTAAGTTGAAGAATTTAATCTCGTGTAGTATACTCTTAAGTTGAACACTTTAATCTCTACTAGTATATCCTTAACTTGAATATTTTGGTATTCACTAGTACACCCTTGACATGAATATTTTAGTCTCCACAAGTATACCCTTAACCTGAATATTTTGGTCTCCACTAGTATACCCTTAACCTGAATATTTTGGTCTGCACTAGTAAACCTTTAACTTGAATATTTTGGTTGTCACTAGTATACCCTTAACATGAACACATTAATCTCCTCTAGTATACCCTTAATTTGAACATTTTTATTTCTGCTAGAAAACTTCTACGTTAAACACTTTAGCCTTCACTAATATACCCTAAATTTGAAAATTTTTTGTCTTTAATAATATACCCTAATTCGAATACTTTCCCATCCACAATGTTACCCTTCATTTGAACATTTTCGTCTCCTTTGGTATATTTTTAAGTTGAACACTTTAATATTTTGTAGTATACCCTTAATTTGAACACTTCAGTCTCCGTTAGTATATCCTTAAGTTGAACACTTTAATATTTTGTAGTATACCCTTAATTTGAACACTTCAGTCTCTGTTAGTATATCCTTAAGTTGAACACTTTAATATTTTGTAGTATACCCTGAATTTGAACACTTCAGTCTCCTGTAGTATATTTTTAAGTTGAACACTTTAATATTTTGTAGTATACCCTTAATTGAACACTTCAGTCTCCGTTAGTATATCCTTAAGTTGAACACTTTAATATTTTGTAGTATACCCTTAATTTGAACACTTCAGTCTCTGTTAGTATATCCTTAAGTTGAACACTTTAATATTTTGTAGTATACCCTGAATTTGAACACTTCAGTCTCCTGTAGTACATCCTTAAGTTGAACACTTTAATATTTTGAAGTATACCATAATTTGAACACTTCAGTCTCCTGTAGTACATCCTTAAGTTGAACACTTTAATATTTTGTAGTATACCCTTAATTTGATCACTTCAGTCTCCTGTAGTATATCCTTAAGTTGAACACTTTAACATTTTGTAGTATATTCTTAATTTGAACATTTGAGTCTCCGTTAGTATATCCTTAAGTTGAAAACTTTAATATTTTGTGGTATACCATAATTTGAACACTTCAGTCTCCTGTAGTATATCCTTAAGTTGAACACTTTAATATTTTGTAGTATACCATAATTTGAACACTTCAGTCTCCTGTAGTATATCCTTAAGTTGAACACTTTAACATTTTGTAGTATACCCTTAATTTGAACACTATAGTTTCCGTTAGTATATCCTTAAGTTGAACACTATAATATTTTGTGTATACCCTTAATTTGAACACTTCAGTCTCCGTTAGTATATTTTTAAGTTGAACACTTTAATATTTTGTAGTATACCCTTAATTTGAACACTTCAGTCTCCTGTAGTACATCCTTAAGTTGAACACTTTAATATTTTGTAGTATACCCTTAATTTGAACACTTCAGTCTCCTGTAGTACATCCTTAAGTTGAACACTTTAATATTTTGTAGTATACCCTTAATTTGAACACTTCAGTCTCCTGTAGTACATCCTTAAGTTGAACACTTTAATATTTTGTAGTATACCCTTAATTTGAACACTTCAGTCTCCTGTAGTACATCCTTAAGTTGAACACTTTAATATTTTGTAGTATACCCTTAATTTGAACACTTCAGTCTCCTGTAGTATATCTTTAAGTTGAACACTTTAATATTTTGTAGTATACCCTTAATTTGAACACTTCAGTCTCCTGTAGTATATCCTTAAGTTGAACATTTTACTCCACCGTATACCCTTAAGTTGAAGAATTTAATCTCGTGTAGTATACTCTTAAGTTGAACACTTTAATCTCCACAAGTATATCCTTAAGTTAAACAGTTTTATCTCCACTTGTATATCCCTTAGTTGAACTGTTTTATATCCACTAGTATACCCTTAAGTTGAACTGTTTTATCTCCAGTAGTATATCCTTAAGTTAAACAGTTTTATCTCCACTATTATGTCCTTTAGCTGAACTTTTTTATCTCCACTAGTTGTCTCTCTCGGTTTCAATAAAATAGCGATTAGTGATATTTTATTTAACTTGATGGATTTAATCTATATATAAGAGTTTATGTATATGAATGTTTTTTTCTCTCTTACTTTATAAAGTGACTTAAAACATACTTAAACTGAAACCCAGTCATACTCACGATCAGAACGTTTTCTTATAGTAATTTCTTTGAACCCGCAGATTTGCGTGTTGTCACACACGTGCCTAAAGCCATCTGGTGGTAGATCCGGTGTATCTAGAACATTTAAATTAATCAATATTAGATGTTATCAGTAGTGATATCTTTATAGCTGTAATTTAATTCAGGTTTTAAAATGAATATTAAATCTATCTGTGAATGAAATCCACTAAGCTTACAGTTGTTTTTAACTGACAGTCCAGTTGAACGTTTGATACAATTTGTTTGTTTAGAGGAGTTGACTTTCTCCAAATAAAGAGGGCTGAAAATCCACGTTGTTATTATGCACAATAAATAGAATAAAAATAATTTTGAATATGCAAATTAGCAAATCACGTGACAATACAGCCGATATATAGTGCCCCCCAAAATTTATCATTTTGGGTAAGACTATTTGACAGCCCCTTCTAACGCAAAATATCAATAAACTCACACCCAAAAATTTTAACAGATAGAGGATTTAGAATTTAAGACAAGCATATTTAATACCATTGAGAAAAAAAAGAATAAGGAATAACGTGGGGTGTCGGAATCATCCAGAAAAAGACTTCTATCAAGTCGTACTCCAACTTTGGTAAGCAAAGAAAGGCAGGAGGTGAAAATCTACGAACACAAAAGTCATAGGTCAGTAAAGCCTTCCACGTATCCCGGGAAACACAGTATAACAGATTCTCGGTCTGGTCACGTGCACCCAAGCTTCATTCTGACGTACCAAACTCAAACTAAAAATGAAACAGGTGTTCATAATGTTTTAAATAAAGTTAGCAGTAAAAAACCAAAAGGAAAGCAGTTAGTCATCACCACTCATTGCCAACTCTTGGGCTACGCTTTCACCAATGAATTGATTGTACATAATAACACTCCCACGGCTGAAAGGACGAACATTCTTGGTGGGACGGAGATTGGAACCTGCGACCCTCAGATTGGGAGTCGAACGCCCTAAGCACATGACCATGTTGGGCCATTGCTGTGAGATCGGGCTGTTTATATCGGTAATGGTAAATCATTGTTCTAACACAGAGTAAAATGTTTATTGAGAGCAAGAACAAAGTGATGATGTGCTTTTTAATGAAGAGCTTTTTGTAATAAACATTAAGCTGCAGGGCTATTGCTAAGATGCACGGTGGTCAGTTTGTTTGTTTTTTGAATTTCGCGCAAAGCTACACGAAAGCTATCTGTGCTAGCCATCCCTAATTTAGTAGTGTAAAACTAGAGAGAAGGCAGCTAGTCATCACCACTCACCGCCAACTCTTGGGCTACTCTTTTACTAACGAATAGTGGGATTGACCGTCACTATATAAGGGCGAGCGAGCATGTTTGGTGCGACGGTGATTCGAACCCGCGACCCTCAGTTACGAGTCGAACGCCTTAACCCACCTGGTCATGCCGGGCCTTACGGTGGTCAGATTGAAACATGTCCGAACGTCGTGAGGCTCCGAAACAGTTTGTACTCAGTAGAATGTTGCCTTTGATAGATTTTCATATAAACTCGTGACACCTGCTGGGGATATTTTAATCACGCAAAATGAAACTACCAACTAAATATTTCTTAAACAGGAATGCATTAAAACTTGCAGAGTCGAAACCCCTAAATGTCCTTCTACGATAAATTCCACATTTAACTTCTTCATAACACAGTACTCTCTTTAAGAAAAAGTAACTTCATTTTTTGTGTTCTACAGTGAATTTCATTTTTAAAAATCTCAACTACGTGTTCAGTTACAGAATTGACATATCTGACAAATACAAAACCAACGTACCTGCGACAGTGTACAGGTTGAAAACTGTTCATTAATCATTGTTTCTCAGGGTAACAAAGAAACACGTTGGCAAGTAACGTTGTTAATCTGGAACCCATCGCTGCTTGGTCATGAACGGTATCTATGAAAAACAATTGTATCTCAACAACTGCTGAAAAACATACTCTAGTAATGTTTTTTTACAATTTATATTTGGAATACTTTATTAACAGCCATATTTGACGCAAGGTTTACAGGAATATCGTCACATAGAGAGAAACCGCATTAAAAATTGTCTTTTTATTAAACCCTAAATCTCGCATTTCATTAGAATAAATTATTTTATAGTATAGTCACTGTACCTAAATCTTTTAAACTATTTTTAAAAGAAATCAATGCATACGTGATTTTAACTGATACAGTTTGTCTGACAGGACAACATTTCTTCTGGACTTTTGCAACGCCTTAAAGAATACCTGGATAATAACTTGATTGTTTTATTCTAGAGTATTAATCTTGTATCAGTATATTATGTTTCTTCAATTCAACAGATACCTTCTGTTTTTGTAGAACTTACCTTTGAAATGTACTCACGTTTGCCACTGTTAATATCCACCATCATACCCTTAGCATGCTCCTTTTACACTCCACTAGTATTCCCTTGCATTGATTCTTTGGTTTACACCAGCATATCTAAACTTTGCTACTTTTGATTTTTACCATTGTACCTCTAGTTTGATACTTTTTATGACTATACCCCAAGTTACCTCCCTTTGGTACTTGGGTATGTATCCCTATACAGATATGTCCTGAACATAGCAGTAACCAAAGTCACATGTTAATTATAACAAATAATGCTGTATTCCAACAGTATTTCCTGTCTAATATATCTATCTTTTAAACACAATGTTATAATAAATAGTTTCTCTGGTAGTTGTACACGTATTTTGAGCGTATAAACAGCTTCACCCAAACAAACCCAATTGTAATAACCAGCATACTTTACACACGTTGTCGGGGATTGAGGTCAAAGGGCGGAGAATAAGAAATAATGAGATTTCTACGTGTAGAGGCGCTGTTATTTTGTTACACATCTCATGTGATTTGAATAATAAATCGTGGCCAGCTTATGAAGTAAAGATGTCATACAGGTTAGTATAACACCATATGAGATCTTCAAAGCTTCCTGTATTCTGATTGGCTCAAACAGGTTCTCTGTCTGAATTATTACTTCTCCAATAAATAAATAGAATATGTGATAAATGTTGCGAGTGTTCTGTATGAAACTACAACGACGACACAGTACGTCTCAGAAATGACTTACGACCAAGTTTGTTTTCTTCCTCACTGTCACGTGATGATTAATATGTTGTTCACTGATTGGTCAAAAGAGATATCTCTGGAAATCAGATAGCAGCTGTGGGATTATTGAAAATGCTTCAAGTTGAAATAATCTACACTAGTAATTCCGTGAATTAGATAAAGCTTCAAATTTGGATTAACGTCTAGTAGACTCCCTCTACCGACAGATTTGATGTTGTTTACAAGCCTTACGTGTTTCAAATAAAGAGAGTGAATTAAAACTTGTAAGAAACATTACCTCAGTACCATTCGGTGAGAGAATTACTTAATATAAAGCAAAGTGTGTTATCCAAGTAATTACAGAGGGAGTGGCAAAGCGAATGATTAATTATTAATTTCTTTAATATCAAGCTGACTTCAGATTTGAATTTTTCTTTTGGTTACTGAAGACAACCAGTGCAGGTGTAATAAGTGGTAAGAATATATTTCTTAGTGACATAGCACTGATTTATGGTGACCATTATTTTCCACTTTTTAATAGCCTTTTATTTAAACCAATAGAAAACAAATTTTATTTGACATGCCTTTCGCTCAATCTAATATACTACACACGGTTGTCGAGGGCCACAAAACCAGGGTAAATACCTAGGCTTTACAGACTCTTCCTTCTCAACTGATGGTATACCATGTGACAGTCCTTATTATGGATAACTACTGTAGATGGTTGAAACACTATTAGTTTAGACAGTTAAGATAACTATTGTAGATTGTTGAAACACTAGTTAGTTAAGTAAGTTAAGATAACTACTGTAGATGGTTGAAATACTAGTTAGTTTAGACAGTTAAGATAACTATTGTAGATTGTTGAAACACTAGTTAGTTAAGTAAGTTAAGATAACTACTGTAGATGGTTGAAATACTAGTTAGTTTAGTAAGTTAATATAACTATTGTAGATGGTTGAAACACTAGTTAGTTAAGTAAGTTAAGATAACTACTGTAGATGGTTGAAACACTAGTTAGTTTAGTAAGTAAAGATAACTACTGTAGATGGTTGAAACACTAGTTAGTTTAGTAAATCAAATATAACTACTGTAGATGGTTGAAACACTAGTTAGTTTAGTAAATCAAATATAACTACTGTAGATGGTTGAAACACTAGTTAGTTTAGTAAATCAAATATAATTACTGTAGATGGTTGAAACACTAGTTAGTTTAGTAAATCAAATATAACTACTGTAGATGGTTGAAACACTAGTTAGTTTAGTAAGTAAAGATAACTACTAGAGATGGTTGAAACACTAGTTAGGTTAGTATGTAAACATAACTACTGTAGATGGTTGAAACACTAGTTAGTTTAATAAGTTAAGATAACTAATATAGATGGTTGAAACACTAGTTACTTTAGTATGTTATGGTATCTACTGTGGATGGATGAAACACTAGTTAGTTAAGTAAGTTAAGATAACTACTGTAGATGGTTGAAATACTAGTTAGTTTAGTAAGTAAAGATAACTACTGTAGATGGTGGAAACACTAGTTAGTTAAGTAAGTTAAGATAACTACTGTAGATGGTTGAAACACTAATTAGTTTAGTAAGTTATGATAACTACTGTAGATGGTTGAAACACTAGTTAGTTTAGTAAGTTAAGATAACTACTGTAGATGGTTGAAACACTAGTTAGTTTAGTAAGTTATGATAACTACTGTAGATGGTTGAAACACTAGTTAGTTTAGTAAGTTATGATAACTACTGTAGATGGTTGAAACACTAGTTAGTTTAGTAAGTTAAGATAACTACTGTAGATGGTTGAAACACTAATTAGTTTAGTAAGTTAAGATAACTACTGTAGATGGTTAAAACACTAATTAGTTTAGTAAGTTATGATAACTATTGTGGATGGTTGAAACACTAGTTAGTTTAGTAAGTAAAGATAACTACTGTAGATGGTTCAAACACTAGTTAGTTTAGTAAGTAAAGATAACTACTGTAGATGGTTCAAACACTAGTTAGTTTAGTAAGTTAAGATAACTACTGTAGATGGTTCAAACACTAGTTAGTTAAGTATGTTAATATAACTACTGTAGATGGTTCAAACACTAGTTAGTTTAGTAAGTTAATATAACTACTGTAGATGGGCAAACACTAGTTAGTTTAGTAAGTTAAGATAACTACTGTAGATGGTTCAAACACTAGTTAGTTTAGTAAGTAAAGATAACTACTGTAGATGGTTCAAACACTAGTTAGTTAAGTATGTTAATATAACTACTGTAGATGGTTCAAACACTAGTTAGTTAAGTATGTTAATATAACTACTGTAGATGGTTCAAACACTAGTTAGTTTAGTAAGTTAATATAACTACTGTAGATGGGCAAACACTAGTTAGTTTAGTAAGTTAAGATAACTACTGTAGATGGTTCAAACACTAGTTAGTTTAGTAAGTAAAGATAACTACTGTAGATGGTTCAAACACTAGTTAGTTTAGTAAGTTAAGATAACTACGGTAGATGGTTCAAACACTAGTTAGTTTAGTAAGTTAATATAACTACTGTAGATGGTTCAAACACTAGTTAGTTTAGTAAGTAAAGATAACTACTGTAGATGGTTCAAACACTAGTTAGTTAAGTATGTTAATATAACTACTGTAGATGGTTCAAACACGAGTTAGTTTAGTAAGTAAAGATAACTACTGTAGATGGTTCAAACACTAGTTAGTTTAGTAAGTAAAGATAACTACTGTAGATGGTTCAAACACTAGTTAGTTAAGTAAGTTAAGATAACTACTGTAGATGGTTCAAACACTAGTTAGTTAAGTATGTTAATATAACTACTGTAGATGGTTCAAACACTAGTTAGTTAAGTATGTTAATATAACTACTGTAGATGGTTCAAACACTAGTTAGTTAAGTAAGTTAAGATAACTACGGTAGATGGTTGTGACACTAGTTAGTTTAGTAAGTTAATATAACTACTGTAGATGGTTCAAACACTAGTTAGTTTAGTAAGTAAAGATAACTACTGTAGATGGTTCAAACACTAGTTAGTTAAGTATGTTAATATAACTACTGTAGATGGTTCAAACACTAGTTAGTTTAGTAAGTAAAGATAACTACTGTAGATGGTTCAAACACTAGTTAGTTAAGTAAGTTAAGATAACTACTGTAGATGGTTCAAACACTAGTTAGTTAAGTATGTTAATATAACTACTGTAGATGGTTCAAACACTAGTTAGTTAAGTAAGTTAAGATAACTACGGTAGATGGTTGTGACACTAGTTAGTTTAGTAAGTTAATATAACTACTGTAGATGGTTCAAACACTAGTTAGTTTAGTAAGTAAAGATAACTACTGTAGATGGTTCAAACACTAGTTAGTTAAGTATGTTAATATAACTACTGTAGATGGTTCAAACACTAGTTAGTTAAGTAAGTTAATATAACTACTGTAGATGGTTCAAACACTAGTTAGTTTAGTAAGTTAATATAACTACTGTAGATGGTTCAAACACTAGTTAGTTTAGTAAGTAAAGATAACTACTGTAGATGGTTCAAACACTAGTTAGTTAAGTAAGTTAAGATAACTACTGTAGATGGTTCAAACACTAGTTAGTTAAGTATGTTAATATAACTACTGTAGATGGTTCAAACACTAGTTAGTTAAGTAAGTTAAGATAACTACGGTGGATGGTTGTGACACTTGTTAGTTTAGTAAGTAAATATAACTACTGTAGATGGTTGAAACAACAGTTAGTTAAGTAAGTTAAGATAACTACGGTAGATGGTTGTGACACTTGTTAGTTTAAGAACAGGTTAAGTTGGTGATGCTTGGTCTTGTTAAGAGCTAGTGAGAACCAGTAAGTTGGTTTTGTTTGTTCTTGTTGTGAAGGCTGCATTATAAATTAGTAAAGTCGTGTTAGCACTTTCCGCCATACCGGAAGTAAGCCATTCTAATTACTGTTATTGCTGTAGTGAGTATAATATTATAAGGTTTAAAAAAAAAATAAAACAGTTTACTTCCGAACGTTTGTTGGAGAGAAGAATCCAAAATCTTAATATGTGAAAAGAAAGTTCGTTGAGCGTTACTTGGAAATTCAATTTGGTTCGGCTAAACAATGGCCTTGAACTCTTTGCTGAGCTATTTGTTAGAGCACCTGACCTGGACGTGATAAAAACGTGAATCCGACAGGAGTGTGTATGTTAAAAATTATTCAACACGAGATAACTACCCCCCTTCCCTAATCTGTGGGTTGTATCACCAGAGACGTTTGTGGAATTACTGATAAAGTCACCATCCACCACAGCCCACCAAGCAGTGGAAGATAAACGAGGGAATGTCTGAGAACTGAAACTACATGCATGTTGTCCAAATAACTAATCAGGAAAACATCTTGACTTATTTATATCTGTTGCCTTGACAATAAGCAATTTGTGGAGTTAATTGGCAGAACAGAGTGAATCCGACATTGGAGTATTTGTTTAAAGAATTTCAAAGATAACGGAGTAACTTGGACACCAGGTGTAAAACATTCTCTGGTTCTAACAAGTCTGAATCAGTCAAACTACACTTCCGTCTTCACAACAAACTGTTAATTATGAAACTATAATTTACTACTTTATCATGTTACGTCTCTAAAATAAAACTAATGTTACCAACTTATGTACAAGTTAAAAAGAATTGTGGATTTTATAAAACTATTGTCAAGTATATACACGTACGTATATCACAGTAATATAAATATAGCGTTAATACATGAATTAATAGTGGAAGATATAAATAAAACAATAATCAACTCAGTATAGTGCACATAAAACACTATAAGATAGCAAATTCAATTTTTTTATGACTATGGTTTTGTTCACGTATTATTTTTTTCTGTCGTTTAGTTTATCAATGAATTATAGTTGAATTATCAAAGATTATCGACTCATAGTGGGTAGAATAAATAGAACTCTTATCGACTAATTGTGTGTAGAATAAGTAGAATTATTATCGACTAATTATGTGTAAAATAAATAGAATTATTATCAACTTATTGTGTGTAATATAAATAGAACAATTATCGAATAATTGTGTGTAATCTAAGTAGAACTGTTATCGACTAATTATGTGTAAAATAAATAGAATTATTATCGACTAATTATGTGTAAAATAAATAGAACTATTATCGACTTATTGTGTATAATATAAATAGAACTACTAGCGACTAATTTTGTGTAATATAAGTAGAACTGTTATCGACTAATTGCTTGTTGAATAAATAAAGCTTCTTGTAGCGAGTTATTATCTTCATCATCAGAAGTATAATAAAATTAAATATTTTTTGATGTTTATAATTTATTATTTCTTCAACTCTTATCGTTTTTACCTTTTATTACAATAATATTTGGTTTTATTATTTCTTCAACTCTTATCGTTTTTACCTTTTATTACAATAATATTTGGTTTTATTATTTCTTCAACTCTTATCGTTTTACCTTTTATTACAATAATATTTGGTTTTATTATTTCTTCAACTCTTATCGTTTTTACATTTTATTACAATAATATTTGGTTTTATTATTTCTTCAACTCTTATCGTTTTTACATTTTATTACAATAATATTTGGTTTTATTATTTCTTCAACTCTTATCGTTTTACCTTTTATTACAATAATATTTGGTTTTATTATTTCTTCAACTCTTATCGTTTTTACCTTTTATTACAATAATATTTGGTTTTATTATTTCTTCAACTCTTATCGTTTTTACCTTTTATTACAATAATATTTGGTTTTATTATTTCTTCAACTCTTATCGTTTTTACCTTTTATTACAATAATATTTGGTTTTATTATTTCTTCAACTCTTATCGTTTTACCTTTTATTACAATAATATTTGGTTTTATTATTTCTTCAACTCTTATGGTTTTACCTTTTATTACAATAATATTTGGTTTTATTATTTCTTCAACTCTTATGGTTTTACATTTTATTACAATAATATTTGGTTTTATTATTTCTTCAACTCTTATCGTTTTACCTTTTATTACAATAATATTTGGTTTTATTATTTCTTCAACTCTTATCGTTTTACCTTTTATTACAATAATATTTGGTTTTATTATTTCTTCAACTCTTATCGTTTTTACATTTTATTACAATAATATTTGGTTTTATTATTTCTTCAACTCTTATCGTTTTTACATTTTATTACAATAATATTTGGTTTTATTATTTCTTCAACTCTTATCGTTTTTACCTTTTATTATATTAATATTTGGTTTTATTATTTCTTCAACTCTTATCGTTTTACCTTTTATTACAATAATATTTGGTTTTATTATTTCTTCAACTCTTATCGTTTTACCTTTTATTACAATAATATTTGGTTTTATTATTTCTTCAACTCTTATCGTTTTTACATTTTATTACAATAATATTTGGTTTTATTATTTCTTCAACTCTTATCGTTTTTACATTTTATTACAATAATATTTGGTTTTATTATTTCTTCAACTCTTATCGTTTTTACCTTTTATTACAATAATATTTGGTTTTATTATTTCTTCAACTCTTATCGTTTTTACCTTTTATTACAATAATATTTGGTTTTATTATTTCTTCAACTCTTATCGTTTTTACCTTTTATTACAATAATATTTGGTTTTATTATTTCTTCAACTCTTATCGTTTTTACCTTTTATTACAATAATATTTGGTTTTATTATTTCTTCAACTCTTATCGTTTTTACCTTTTATTACAATAATATTTGGTTTTATTATTTCTTCAACTCTTATCGTTTTTACATTTTATTACAATAATATTTGGTTTTATTATTTCTTCAACTCTTATCTTTTTTACCTTTTATTACAATAATATTTGGTTTTATTATTTCTTCAACTCTTATTGTTTTTACATTTTATTACAATAATATTTGGTTTTATTATTTCTTCAGCTCTTATCGTTTTTACCTTTTATTACAATAATATTTGGTTTTATTATTTCTTCAACTCTTATCGTTTTTACCTTTTATTACAATAATATTTGGTTTTATTATTTCTTCAACTCTTATGGTTTTTACCTTTTATTACAATAATATTTGGTTTTATTATTTCTTCAACTCTTATCGTTTTTACCTTTTATTACAATAATATTTGGTTTTATTATTTCTTCAACTCTTATCGCTTTTACCTTTTATTACAATAATATTTGGTTTTATTATTTCTTCAACTCTTATCTTTTTTACCTTTTATTACAATAATATTTGGTTTTATTATTTCTTCAACTCTTATTGTTTTTACATTTTATTACAATAATATTTGGTTTTATTATTTCTTCAACTCTTATCGTTTTTACCTTTTATTACAATAATATTTGGTTTTATTATTTCTTCAACTCTTATCGTTTTTACCTTTTATTACAATAATATTTGGTTTTATTATTTCTTCAACTCTTATCGTTTTTACCTTTTATTACAATCATGTTTATATTTTATTATTTCTACGATAATCTCTTCTACCTATCATTTTAATTATGTTTATATCCTATCTTTAACTTTACTCTCTCTCTCTTTCATTGTATCTATTTTTAATTATAAAATAGAATTTTTATCATGAAGTTGTTATTAGCTCAGTATGTGTATTTCGAATTTACTTAAGTGTCCTATTTTCATTCCTTTGTGACTTAGTATTAAGGCCGAGGGTTTATAACCCTAAAAACAGGATTTCGATATCTGCAGTGGAGAGTCCCCTCTGTGTACTACTTTTCGCTTGACAAGAAACAAAACAAGAAAAACACAAACTCCTATGCAGGTTGAACCTTGTGAAATATTATTTCAATTTCTGACGAACGTACACCGTTAACAGCAAAGATACCCAAGTCTAAAAACAAAATCCACTCTTATCTGGAAAACTAAGAGAGCTGAAACAGTATCTCTATTTCGCTATATCAACTACTAGGCTGATTTTCGTTCTTCGTCAGTTGTATTAATATCACGGACAAACAACGGAAGAATCAAACTAAACGTATGTTTATATTACGTCACTTCCTCTAGTTTACTGTCTCGTGAAGAATGTTGACATCACCGTAGCATTCCGACCAATAATACCTTCGTTTGCTTTGAATTTTGCGCAAAATTACACGAGGGCTATCTGCGCTAGCTGTCTCTACTTTAGCAGTTTAAGACTAGATAAAAGGCAGCTAGTCATCACCACCCACCGCCAGCTCTTCAGCAACACTTTTACTGATGAATAGTGGAATTGACTTTAATATTATAACACACATACGACTGAAAGGGCAAACATGTCTGGTATGACAGGGATTGGAACCCGCGACCCTCGGATTACGAGTCGAACGCTCTTACACGCTTGGCCATGCCGGGCCACTGAAGGGTTCGTAAATTTACTGTTCATGCTGTGGTTACACGAGCCTCTCCGATAACAAGTGATAAATAGATAAACAATGTAGAATACATTAAATACTTATAAATTCGACTTCAAGTTACACTACACTACACTTGTTCAATTTGATTCACAGAAGTTGGTTGTTATGGAGTTGGCTGTTGTAAAGGGTTTCACTTTTTCTACCGAGTAAAATAAAAATACATAAACTCATAAACAGAGAAAACTAACTTCGATTGATTGACAACTTCTCATTGCTTGATTGATTGACAACTTATCATTGATTGATTGATTGACAACTTATCATTGATTGATTGACAACTTATCATTGATTGATTGATTGACAACTTATCATTGATTGATTGACAACTTATTGATTGATTGACAACTTATCATGGATTGATTGACAACTTCTCATTGATTGATTGTTTGACAACTTATTAATTGATTGATTGACAACTTATCATTGATTGATTGACAACTTCTCATTGATTGATTGACAACTTATCATTGATTGATTGATTGACAACTTCTCATTGATTGATTGACAACTTATTGATTGATTGATTGACAACTTATCATTGATTGATTGATTGTCAACTTCTCATTGATTGATTGATTGACAACTTATCATTGATTGATTGATTGACAACTTCTCATTGATTGATTGATTGACAACTTCTCATTGATTCGTATGGTTTCTCTTGAAATCTGATTTCAATATCTTTACATTCTGATTACCTTGCTTTTCATCAACATTGTTGCTCAAGTCATTTAGGTGTATTTTTTTCCTGCATTTTTTTGCTTAAGTATAAACCTACGCAATAAAGTGCCTGTTCTGTACCCATTACAAGAATCGAACCCACGATACTAGCGTTGTAAGACATCGAAGTTACTTCTAAGCACGTGGAAGATAAGGCGTAGCTTTGAAATACATAATTTTTTTATTTTAGATTAAGGCTCTTTAGGACTTAAAAATGATTCTCAGAATACGATAGAGTTGAAGAGAACGTATCTGCTACGATAGAGTTGAAGAGAACGTACCTGCTACCTATACAGTTGAAGAGAACGTACCTGCTACCTATACAGTTGAAGAGAACGAATCTGCTACCTATAGAGTTGAAGAGAACGTATCTGGTACCTATACAGTTGAAGAGAACGAATCTGCTACCTATAGAGTTGAAGAGAACGTATCTGCTACCTATAGAGTCGAAGAGAACGTATCTGCTACGATAGAGTTGAAGAGAACGTATCTGCTACCTATAGAGTTGAAGAGAACGTATCTGCTACCTATAGAGTTGAAGAGAACGTATCTGCTACCTATAGAGTTGAAGAGAACGTATCTGCTACCAATACAGTTGAAGAGAACGTATCTGCTACCTATACAGTTGAAGAGAACGTATCTGCTACCAATACAGTTTATTTTTATTATTTCTTTCTCTGTCGTCATGAGTCCACACGAATACTTGATACTTAATACACCTGTAGGTGTATTAACAATTACCAAATTTAGGCTTCACGTGCTCTGAATCACGCTTGGTTGAGCTCACATAATCTCGTTCTCACCGACATGTCAATAAAAAAAACGTTAACATTTGTTGGTTCTTTGTTTTATCAGTTCTCAGTGTTGATTTTGTGACGAAACACGATAAAATATGCAAATAATTTGATTTCAAGGAACATTTGAGTTCATTTCTTAGCACGTAACTATCTTTACTTACAGGAACATTTGAGTTCATTTCTTAGCACGTAACTATCTTTACTTACAGGAACATTTGAGTTCATTTCTTAGCACGTAACTATCTTTACTTACAGGAACATTTGAGTTCATTTCTTAGCACGTAACTATCTTTACTTACAGGAACATTTGAGTTCATTTCTTAGCACGTAACTATCTTTACTTACAGGAACATTTGAGTTCGTTTTTTAGCACGTAACTATCTTTACTTACAGGAACATTTGAGTTCGTTTTTTAGCACGTAACTATCTTTACTTACAGGAACATTTGAGTTCATTTCTTAGCACGTAACTATCTTTACTTACAGGAACATTTGAGTTCGTTTTTTAGCACGTAACTATCTTTACTTACAGGAACATTTGAGTTCATTTCTTAGCACGTAACTATCTTTACTTACAGGAACGTTTGAGTTCGTTTTTTAGCACGTAACTATCTTTACTTACAGGAACATTTGTGTTAGTTTTTTAGCACGTAACTATCTTTACTTACAGGAACATTTGAGTTCATTTCTTAGCACGTAACTATCTTTACTTACAGGGACATTTGAGTTCATTTCTTAGCACGTAACTATCTTTACTTACAGGAACATTTGAGTTCATTTCTTAGCACGTAACTATCTTTACTTACAGGAACATTTGAGTTCATTTTTTAGCACGTAACTATCTTTACTTACAGGAACATTTGAGTTCATTTCTTAGCACGTAACTATCTTTACTTACAGGAACATTTGAGTTCATTTCTTAGCACGTAACTCTCTTTACTTACAGGAACATTTGAGTTCATTTCTTAGCACGTAACTATCTTTACTTACAGGAACATTTGAGTTCATTTCTTAGCACGTAACTATCTTTACTTACAGGAACATTTGAGTTCGTTTCTTAGCACGTAACTATCTTTACTTACAGGAACATTTGAGTTCGTTTTTTAGCACGTAACTATCTTTACTTACAGGAACATTTGAGTTCGTTTTTTAGCACGTAACTATCTTTACTTACAGGAACATTTGAGTTCGTTTTTTAGCACGTAACTATCTTTACTTACAGGAACATTTGACTTCGTTTTTTAGCACGTAACTATCTTTACTTACAGGAACATTTGAGTTCGTTTTTTAGCACGTAACTATCTTTACTTACAGGAACATTTGAGCTCATTTCTTAGCACGTAACTATCTTTACTTACAGGAACATTTGAGTTCATTTCTTAGCACGTAACTATCTTTACTTACAGGAACATTTGAGTTCATTTCTTAGCACGTAACTATCTTTACTTACAAACTAAAAATTTGAACACGTGAAAACGAAATGTACTTCACTTTGGGAACGTGTTACAATATTATCAAGTAATAAAAAACATTTTTACACTTTCTACTTAATATTACCCGGATTTACAACGCTAAAATCAGGGGTTCGATTCCCCTCGGTGGGCTGAGCAGATAGCCCTTTGTGGCTTTGCTATAAGAAAAACACCCAACACCCTTAATATTACAGTAATTGTTACTGTGGTGACCTCTATAGAATTATATGCAAATTATAAATTGTGACTCATAAAATTTATGATACTTTCCAATTTAAAATTTGTTAATTTCTAGGCCTATAACAGTCAAATGGAACCTTAAAAGTAATCAAATTATCGTCTATTTACTTAAGATATTTGAGTACAAAATCATTACTGAAACATTGAATTTAAAAATTACATGAAAAAAGTGTTAATAGTGTAGTAACTGGTTTTCAGTCTATTTGTGTTTGTTTCAAGGAACCACAAAACAACAGGAAAACTGTCTGTGCTCTGCCCGCTACGAGTATCGAAATCCTGTTCTAGGGTTGGAAGTCCGCTGTGCCACTGGGGAAACCGTCTATATGACTATAAATAGTGGGAACTTGTAAAAGGTCGATAAAACCGATTTAGTTAGGCCTGATATAATCACATAATATTTACAAAATTCAATAAAAACTGATTTAGTAACACATGCAATTATGTGATGTTTAAAAGCTCACGATGTACCGATTTAGTTAGGCCTTTTACAATTATATAATCTTTAAAACTTCAATGTTCGCTGATTTAGTTAGGTCTTTATATAATATTTAAAAAAACTGATAAAAACTGATTTAGTTATGCCGTGTTAAACCATATAATTTAAAAAACAATTTTTTTGCTAACCGAATTGTTTCTTATAAAGGAATGTTATTACATAATGACGGTGTTATAACTCGCAAAAACACAATGATATATAACTGTCAAAATATTATTAACTATGTACTCACTTTTTACAAACGTTTAAAAACAAGCCCGCCAGTTTCCGATTATATGTTCCTATATTTAAAAATATTGTGTATAGGACAATTTTTAGTAAACCACACAGTAAGTTTGATTTTTGAATTTCGCGCAAAGCTATACGAGAACTATCTGCGTTAACCGGCTATATTTTAACAGTGTAAGACTAGAGGTAAGGCAGCTAGTCATTACCACCCACCGCCGACTCTTGGGCTACTCTTTTACTAACGAATGGTGGGATTGGCCGTCACATTATAATGTGTTCGTCGTTTGTCTAGAAAGTAAATAAAATAAGACTATCTTTTCCACAGAGAACACACGTGTCGCTAGAGTCCTAGCTGTGAGTTGACTTGCTTTATTGTCCTAATATAACGATGAAAGCGGTGAGTTCTGGTTAATATCGGTTTGCAGATAGCCACTCCTTCTTGAAAAATAACAGTGGTCATTTTCTTATTCATTGTTCCTCTAGATACCCTTGAATGAATGTGCTCAAGCAATTGATGCTATAAGTTGCTACAAGACGTCTTTCAACCTAGATCCTGCTAATATAGTAATTGGTCAGTAGTTTTCTAGCATCAACCAATAGAATTTTCTGGAAAAAGGTTTCTTGTAGTCTCATGACCTTTCAGAATTCTGGATACAGTACACTGGTGTTAGGTACCCTATTGTTCTGGAAGTGTTCATGCCATTTCTAGACAGTCGAACAATATGATACCATGTAACTTCTGGAACGTTACGAGACATACCTCTAAACCATGTACAGATAAACTGTCTGGACAAAACATTGATCTAGAAACAATACAGCGAGTAATCATCATCCATTGTCAACTCTTGGGCTATTCTTTACCAACGAATAGCTGGATTGAGCGTTACATTATAACGTCCCCACGACTGAAAGGACAAGTATGTTTGGTGCGACGGGGATTTGAGCTCGCGACTCGATTTACATGCAATTACTATTCCATACAAGTGGACAATAACATCAACATAGAAGATTATTTAAACATTTTGACCAAGACTGTATAATAAACATTTTAATAATAATTTCTGTTCATTTTAAATAACCCAATATGATTTATTTCTGTTTCCTTATTATTTGTTGTTATAAAAGTTGTTCAGTGAGTAAAACCATTATATTAAATTTTCTTAAGGAAACTGAAAATGTATTCATTATTTAGAAAATTATACAGAAAATTTCCATTATTCTTTAACCTGTTGACTGCCAAGTATTTCAGCTGCTACAATACAACTCTAATGCTTCTTCGTCTGGTAACTTTTTTCGTGACGCCATTTTGGATCGAAAGTGAAACAATTTGTAAGTAGGGCAAATGCATGTATGGTGCTGACATCTAGCGTTGAAGATAGGTATTATTGAGAACGAATTAACTCGTCCGTGGCACTGTGTTACCGATCGGTTTGGACGAGTTATCTCGTCTACGGCACTGAAGAGGTTAATGTTTTATGTAAGTCTTATACAGAAAAAGTGTTGATGTAATTTTAAATATTTCACACCTCGGATCACCCTAAGATATGAAAGTCAATATAACATTATTAACTGGTAAATATCAACCAAAATAATTCACACCAACTATACTTGTTGGTGTTTAGAACAGAGTATATAACAAATCTAATTTTCATAATTCTTCAACCATTCACCGACTCTCACATCAACAATGTGATGTAATAACTATATCATTTTACTTAAGGGAAACAGCAGACATATGTTGAAACCTCACACCAAGAGAAAATGGTATTTTACGCAGAGGACGTACAATTATATACAGAGGGAGAGACACTTAACACAGAATCAACGTGATAGGGACATTAATGGATCATGCGAAGTTGTGACCTAATGATACATAAAGTCGTCGGGTTCTGTGTAAGAAGCTTTATTTACATAAATAAACTATACAAAAACGACATCTTCTTCGGTAAGGTATATTTTAGGTTACTAAATATAAGACATTATCACAACAAATCTATTTATTTCCACACTTTAGGTTACTAAAAATCAAACATTACCACAACAAATCAATTTTCTCTTTCTACACTTTAGGTTACTAACTCTAAGACATTATCACAACAAATCTATTTTTTTCCACACTTTAGGTTACTAAATATGAGACATTATCACAACAAATCTATTTTTTCCACATTTTAGGTTACTAAATCTAAGACATTATCACAACAAATCTATTTTTTTCCACACTTTAGGTAACTAAATATAAGACATTATCACTACAAATCTATTTTTTTCCACACTTTAGGTTACTAAATCTAAAACATTATCACAACAAATCTATTTTTTTCCACACTTTAGGTTACTAAATATAAGACATTATCACTACAAATCTATTTTTTCTTCCTACACTTCAGGTTACTAAATCTAAGACATTATCACTACAAATCAATTTTTTCCACACTTTAGGTTACTAAATATAAGACATTATCACAACAAATCTATTTTTTTCCACACTTTAGGTTACTAAATCTAAGACATTATCACAACAAATCTATTTTTTCCACACTTTAGGTAACTAAATATAAGACATTATCACAACAAATCTATTTTTTTCCACACTTTAGGTTACTAAATATAAGACATTATCACTACAAATCTATTTTTTCTTCCTACACTTCAGGTTACTAAATCTAAGACATTATCACTACAAATCTGTTTTTTTCCACACTTTAGGTTACTAAATCTAAGACATTATCACTACAAATCTATTTTTTTCCACACTTTAGGTTACTAAATATAAGACATTATCACAACAAATCTATTTTTTTCCACACTTTAGGTTACTAAATATAAGACATTATCACAACAAATCTATTTTTTCCACACTTTCGGTTACTAAATCTAAGACATTATCACAACAAATATATTTTTTCCACACTTAATGTTACTAAGTCTATGACAGTATCACTCCAAGTCTACCTTTTCCTCCTACACATAATGTTACTAAGTCTATTACAGTATCACTCCAAGTCTACCTTTTCCTGCTACACATAATGTTACTAAGTCTATGACAGTATCACTTCAAGTTGACCTTTTCCACCTACACATAACGTTATTAAGTCTATGACAGTATCACTCCAAGTCTACCTTTTCCTCCTACACTTAATGTTACTAAGTCTATGACAGTATCACTCCAAGTCTACCTTTTCCTCCTACACATAATGTTACTAAGTCTATGACAGTATCACTCCAAGTCTACCTTTTCCTCCTACACATAATGTTACTAAGTCTATGACAGTATCACTTCAAGTTGACCTTTTCCACCTACACATAACGTTATTAAGTCTATGACAGTATCACTCCAAGTCTACCTTTTCCTCCTACACATAATGTTACTAAGTCTATGACAGTATCACTCCAAGTCTACCTTTTCCTCCTATACATAATGTTACTAAGTCTATGACAGTATCACTCCAAGTCTACCTTTTCCTCCTACACATAATGTTATTAAGTCTATGACAGCATCACTCCAAGTCTACCTTTTCCTCCTACACATAATGTTACTAAGTCTATGATAGTATCACTCCAAGTCTACCTTTTCCACCTACACATTACGTTATTAAGTCTATGACAGTATCACTCCAAGTCTACCTTTTCCTCCCTACACATAATGTTATTACGTTTATGACAGTAGCACTCCGAGTCTACCTTTTCCTCCTACACATAATGTTACTAAGTCTATGACAGTATCACTCCAAGTCTACCTTTTCCTCCTACACATAATGTTACTAAGTCTATGACAGTATCACTCCAAGTCTACCTATTCCTTCTACACATAATGTTACTAAGTCTATGACAGTACTCTCCAAGTCCACCTTTTCCTCCTACACATAATGTTACTAAGTTTATGACAGTATCACTCCAAGTCTACCTTTTCCTCCTACACATAATGTTATTAAGTCTATGATAGTATCACTCCGAGTCTACCTTTTCCTCCTACACATAATGTTACTAAGTTTATGACAATATCACTCCAAGTCTACCGTTTCTTCCTACACATAATGTTATTAAGTCTATGACAGTATCACTCCAAGTCTACCTTTTCCTCCTACACTTAATGTTACTAAGTCTATGACAGTATCACTCCAAGTCTACCTTTTCCTCCTACACATAATGTTACTAAGTCTATGACAGTATCACTTCAAGTTGACCTTTTCCACCTACACATAACGTTATTAAGTCTATGACAGTATCACTCCAAGTCTACCTTTTCCTCCTACACATAATGTTATTACGTTTATGACAGTATCACCTGAGTCTACCTTTTCCTCCTACACATAATGTTACTAAGTCTATGACAGTATCACCTGAGTCTACCTTTTTCCTCCTACACATAATGTTACTAAGTCTATGAAAGTATCACTCCAAGTCTACCTTTTCCTCCCACACATAATGTTATTAAGTCTATGACAGTATCACTCCAAGTCTACCTTTTCCTCCTACACATAATGTTACTAAGTCTATGACAGTATCACTCCAAGTCTACCTTTTCCTCCTATACATAATGTTACTAAGTCTATGACAGTATCACTCCAAGTCTACCTTTTCCTTCTACACATAATGTTATTAAGTCTATGACAGCATCACTCCAAGTCTACCTTTTCCTCCTACACATAATGTTACTAAGTCTATGATAGTATCACTCCAAGTCTACCTTTTCCACCTACACATTACGTTATTAAGTCTATGACAGTATCACTCCAAGTCTACCTTTTCCTCCTACACATAATGTTATTACGTTTATGACAGTAGCACTCCGAGTCTACCTTTTCCTCCTACACATAATGTTACTAAGTCTATGACAGTATCACTCCAAGTCTACCTTTTCCTCCTACACATAATGTTACTAAGTCTATGACAGTACTCTCCAAGTCTACCTTTTCCTCCTACACATAATGTTACTAAGTTTATGACAGTATCACTCCAAGTCTACCTTTTCCTCCTACACATAATGTTATTAAGTCTATGATAGTATCACCTGAGTCTACCTTTTCCTCCTACACATAATGTTACTAAGTTTATGACAATATCACTCCAAGTCTACCGTTTCTTCCTACACATAATGTTATTAAGTCTATGACAGTATCACTCCAAGTCTACCTTTTCCTCCTACACTTAATGTTACTAAGTCTATGACAGTATCACTCCAAGTCTACCTTTTCCTCCTACACATAATGTTACTAAGTCTATGACAGTATCACTTCAAGTTGACCTTTTCCACCTACACATAACGTTATTAAGTCTATGACAGTATCACTCCAAGTCTACCTTTTCCTCCTACACATAATGTTATTACGTTTATGACAGTATCACTCCGAGTCTACCTTTTCTTCCTACACATAATGTTACTAAGTCTATGACAGTATCACTCCGAGTCTACCTTTTCCTCCCACACATAATGTTATTAAGTCTATGACAGTATCACTCCAAGTCTACCTTTTCCTCCTACACATAATGTTACTAAGTCTATGACAGTATCACTCCAAGTCTACCTTTTCCTCCTATACATAATGTTACTAAGTCTATGACAGTATCACTCCAAGTCTACCTTTTCCTTCTACACATAATGTTATTAAGTCTATGACAGCATCACTCCAAGTCTACCTTTTCCTCCTACACATAATGTTACTAAGTCTATGATAGTATCACTCCAAGTCTACCTTTTCCACCTACACATTACGTTATTAAGTCTATGACAGTATCACTCCAAGTCTACCTTTTTCTTCTACACATAATGTTATTAAGTCTATGACAGCATCACTCCAAGTCTACCTTTTCCTCCTACACATAATGTTACTAAGTCTATGATAGTATCACTCCAAGTCTACCTTTTCCACCTACACATTACGTTATTAAGTCTATGACAGTATCACTCCAAGTCTACCTTTTCCTCCTACACATAATGTTATTACGTTTATGACAGTAGCACTCCGAGTCTACCTTTTCCTCCTACACATAATGTTACTAAGTCTATGACAGTACTCTCCAAGTCTACCTTTTCCTCCTACACATAATGTTACTAAGTTTATGACAGTATCACTCCAAGTCTACCTTTTCCTCCTACACATAATGTTATTAAGTCTATGATAGTATCACTCCGAGTCTACCTTTTCCTCCTACACATAATGTTACTAAGTTTATGACAATATCACTCCAAGTCTACCGTTTCTTCCTACACATAATATTACTAAGTCTATGACAGTATCACTCCAAGTCTACCTATTCCTTCTACACATAATGTTACTAAGTCTATGACAGTTCTCTCCAAGTCTACCTTTTCCTCCTATACATAATGGTACTAAGTCTATGACAGTATCACTCCAAGTCTACCTTTTCCTCCTACACATAATGTTATTAAGTCTATGACAGTATCACTCCAAGTCTACCTTTTCCTCCCACACATAATGTTACTAAGTCTATGATAGTATCACTCCAAGTCTACCTTTTCCACCTACACATTACGTTATTAAGTCTATGACAGTATCACCCAAGTCTACCTTTTCCTCCTACACATAATGTTATTACGTTTATGACAGTAGCACTCCGAGTCTACCTTTTCCTCCTACACATAATGTTACTAAGTCTATGACAGTATCACTCCAAGTCTACCTTTTCCTCCTACACATAATGTTACTAAGTCTATGACAGTATCACTCCAAGTCTACCTATTTCTTCTACACATAATGTTACTAAGTCTATGACAGTACTCTCCAAGTCTACCTTTTCCTCCTACACATAATGTTACTATGTTTATGACAGTATCACTCCAAGTCTACCTTTTCCTCCTACACATAATGTTATTAAGTCTATGATAGTATCACTCCTGAGTCTACCTTTTCCTCCTACACATAATGTTACTAAGTTTATGACAATATCACTCCAAGTCTACCGTTTCTTCCTACACATAATGTTACTAAGTCTATGACAGTATCACTCCAAGTCTACCTATTCCTTCTACACATAATGTTACTAAGTCTATGACAGTTCTCTCCAAGTCTACCTTTTCCTCCTATACATAATGTTACTAAGTCTATGACAGTATCACTCCAAGTCTACCTTTTCCTCCTACACATAATGTTATTAAGTCTATGACAGTATCACTCCAAGTCTACCTTTTCCTCCCACACATAATGTTACTAAGTCTATGACAGTATCACTCCAAGTCTACCTTTTCCTTCTACACATAATATTATTAAGACTATGACAGTATCACTCCAAGTCTACCTTTTCCTCCTACACATAACGTTATTATATCTATGACAGTATCACTCCAAGTCTACCTTTTCCTCCTACACATAATGTTACTAAGTCTATGAAAGTATCACTCCAAGTCTACCTTTTCCTCCTACACATAATCTTAGTAAGTCTATGACCGTAACACTCCAAGTCTACCTTTTCCTCCTATACATAATGTTACTAAGTCTATGACAGTATCACTCCAAGTCTACCTTTTCCTCCCACACATAATGTTATTAAGTCTATGACAGTATCACTCCGAGTCTACCTTTTCCTCCTACACATAATGTTATTAAGTCTATGACAGTATCACTCCAAGTCTACCTTTCCTCCTACACATAATGTTACTAAGTCTATGACAGTATTACTCTAAGTCTACCTTTTCCTTCTGCACATAATGTTACTAAGTCTATGACAGTATCACTCCAAGTCTACCTTTTCCTCCTACACATAATGTTACTAAGTCTATGATAGTATCACTCCAAGTCTACCTTTTCCACCTACACATTACGTTATTAAGTCTATGACAGTATCACTCCAAGTCTACCTTTTCCTCCTACACATAATGTTATTAAGTCTATTACAGTTTCACTCTAAGTCTACCTTTTCCTCCTACACATAATGTTATTAAGTCTATTACAGTATCACCCAAGTCTACCTTTTCATCCTACATTAATGTTACTAAGTCTATGACAGTATCACTCCAAGTCTACCTTTCCTCCTACACATAATGTTACTAAGTCTATGACAGTATCACTCCGAGTCTACCTTTTCCTCCTACACATAATGTTACTAAGTCTATGACATTATGACTCCAAGTCTACTTTTTCCTCCTACACATAATATTATTAAGACTATGACAGTATCACTCCAAGTCTACCTTTTCCTCCTACACATAATATTATTAAGACTATGACAGTATCACCCAAGTCTACCTTTTCCTCTTACACATAACGTTATTACGTTTATGACAGTATGACTCCGAGTCTATCTTTTCCTCCTACACATAATGTTATTAAGTCTATGACAGTATCACTTCAAGTCTCCCTTTTCCTCCTACACATAATGTTACTAAGTCTATGACAGTATCATTCAATTAAGTCCTGCTATAATTATTTACACATAAGTTTTCTAAGTTATATTTTGTTTCTTGTTTTTCATCTTGAGTTATGTTTAATGTTACCTTCTATTGTTCATTGTCTATCATTTTCATAAAATGTTTACATTGATTCTGGTAAAGTGATTGTTCACAATACAATCAATAGCATGAGATTAGTTTGTAGTTTTGTTTTGGAAGGTATCTGACATATTATCACGTTATATTTTTATATGTTATATTAGTGTAACAAGTGGATATTGAAATAAAAATAAGTCTTACTTTCTAAAGAAAGTCACTTCATAGTGTTGTTATCTCGATACAGCGGGCTAATCTTCTAAAAACTTGCTTTGAAACTGGGACCCACCTTGAGAAACAGCCAGATTCTGACTTCCCTAAAGGTCATGTGTGGTCACTTCACTCCTAGTGTTTTATTACCCCCAACTTGCTGTCAACACACCCCTCCAGGGATGGCTTGTTTTTTCTTTTCTCTTGTTAGAACCGGTTTTGTCAACCAACTCATATAGCATTACCAATTACCAAACGATTAGAGTGAATTTTCTCCCAAATCTCAAGTCGTTTTAGAAAGAGCATTTGTTTGAAACGCACGTTCAGTATTGGGGAAACTTGTTGTATGTACAAGAGACATATTGTGTCTGTACGTGTCCATCATTAGCTTAACGCTACTCAAGGGATTTCTATGGAATCTTACTTTACTTTATTCGGCAATGGATGCGAACCACAAACCCAAGGATGTAAAGTTCGATACCCTAATTATTGGACTTATACTCTAGTTCTGGCACGAATCTGTAAAACTAACACACGAGTATACAATATCCTTGAATCAACTCCGACAACACGCATGGCGGTGTAGCCACCTACATTGTTGAAAACACGAAGGAAAGACGTATCTTTTTTATTAGTGTAAAACGCATACTCAAGAAATGTGGACCTATATGTTATATTGTTTAGAAATCCTGTTTAGCAACCCGAATTTTATCGTTTAAGCCTACAGACTTACTGGTAAGCCACTAGAGGGCAGGACAAACAGGCAGCGAGTGACTATTTCGAAAGAGTGGAGCTACACTGTGAGGTATTTTAAATATTAAACACAACATTGACAAAATTAAAATACGTGAAATAGGTCCTCTAAACCAAGGTTGACTGCTTTGTTTACTTTCGAAGACTTAATCGACAAAAAAGGGTGTGCACACTTTAACTTGTTAGACCTCGCCTTTATTTATGATATACATAAAGTGTTTTTCTTCATCGAAACTATCACGTACACGTACGTCTACGTTTGTAGAGACGAAACGAGATTGACAAATAATGATTTATATCGTGAGTACAGGATGAACGAAGTATGAATTTTGATAAACGTAAAACAAATACACCCGACCGAACCTATAGACATTTTATAACCATAATCAAATTATTATAATTACCTGAAAGCAATGTCCTATGTACTTTAGGGAAAAATTAAATATGTATATGTAGAAATTTATAATGAATTGAAACTGGAACTGGAATATGAACTGGTAATATCTTCTAACGAATACGTTATTATGTTCAGGGTTTTGGTGAACTTCATATGATTTGTTAGACTTAGCAACTTTAGAGTTCACGACTCACAATCAGCGAGTCGACGGTTCGAACATAGAGTATATTAACACAGTAGTAGAATCCATCAATATCTTATCTCAGGAACCTGCTGAGAAACTATGAGTATCTTAACACAGTAGTGGAATCCATTAATATCTTATCTCAGGAACCTGCTGAGAAACTAAAAGTATCTTAACACAGTAGTGGAATCCATTAATATCTTATCTCAGGAACCTGCTGAGAAACTAAGAGTATATTAACACAGTAGTGGAATCCATTAATATCTTATCTCAGGAACCTGCTGAGAAACTAAGAGTATCTCAACACAGTAGTGGAATCCATTAATATCTTATCTCAGGAATCTGCTGAGAAACTAAGAGTATCTTAACACAGTAGTGGAATCCATTAATATCTTATCTCAGGAACCTGCTGAGAAACTATGAGTATCTTAACACAGTAGTGGAATCCATTAATATCTTATCTCAGGAATCTGCTGAGAAACTAAGAGTATCTTAACACAGTAGTGGAATCCATTAATATCTTATCTCAGGAATCTGCTGAGAAACTAAGAGTATCTTAACACAGTAGTGGAATCCATTAATATCTTATCTCAGGAACCTGCTGAGAAACTATGAGTATCTTAACACAGTAGTGGAATCCATTAATATCTTATCTCAGGAATCTGCTGAGAAACTAAGAGTATCTTAACACAGTAGTGGAATCCATTAATATCTTATCTCAGGAATCTGCTGAGAAACTAAGAGTATCTTAACACAGTAGTGGAATCCATTAATATCTTATCTCAGGAATCTGCTGAGAAACTAAGAGTATATTAACACAGTAGTGGAATCCATTAATATCTTATCTCAGGAACCTGCTGAGAAACTATGAGTATCTTAACACAGTAGTGGAATCCATTAATATCTTATCTCAGGAACCTGCTGAGAAACTATGAGTATCTTAACACAGTAGTGGAATCCACCAATTTCTCATGTCAGGAACTTTCTGATATTATGGGGATTTCATAGACGGTAGTGTTGTCAGTTATTTATTTGAAGGACATAATATTAAGATGATGTGGTTGTGGTTATATAACCTTGTGCAATGATATTGTTGTAATTGAATTTTTTTGAAGACATATTAATGTAACTGTAAAACTGATTTTGTTGTAATTGAATCTTTTATCGTGTAATGTTGTTATGTATTCATTTAATTTGATATAACTTTTATGTAAACTTTAAGCAAATATTGGTAATAATGTAATAAAGTATTTTAATCCGCATTGTTTTAATAGAGACTTTAAAAACATTGTAATATAATCAGATATTACTATAGTTGTAACACAATACGGAAATATTGTTGTGGTATAGTATTTGAACCTGATATTACTTTAAGAGAAACTTTAAGCAAATGTTGTTGCACTTGGACGTCGTAAAATGAGACTGTTGTTATAAGATATTTAGAGTGACCGTTACAACTTAAACGTATATGGAACTGTTTAGTAACAGATAAACTCTGTTATCTGGGGGGATGGAGGGTATACATTCCCCCTTCATTTTATGTGGGGGTATGGTGTATACAATTATCCCCTACAGTTTGGTCTGTTGAATTCTTTTATTGCATTACAGGCTTACAAATTGTGTGTTTGTTCTTGTGATTCTCGTGTTCTTACCAATCGAATTACATAATTAGGCGTAGATGTAGGCTTTTTTTGTAGCCGAAATGTACATCTTTAATATAGGCGTGCTTCTAAGTTCGCCCCCTGCTAGTACAGCGGTATGTCTTCGGATTTACAACGCAAAATCAGGGGTTCGATTCCCCTCGGTGGGCTCAGCAGATAGCCCGACGTGGCTTTGCTATAAGAAACACACGCTTCTAAGCTTTTCGATCTAAGTGATAGTTCGTAAGTATCAGTCAGTAGGCCTAAGTATACATCCAAGTATCATGGCAACAAAATTACTCTGTGACTGCATGTTTACAGCTTTCAGGTTCACGTAATCAGAGATTACCAATTTGTAAATTGAACAGTCTACATACGTGGTTGCAAAAATCATCACCCCTTCGGGTGTAAAAAATCTACGCCCCTGGAAAACTTCTAAAGCAACATACAAGTTGCATAATTACATTATTCAAGTTTGGACCTTTGAAATTTCGGAACATGCAAACACAAAATGTTTTCTTGAAGCCCAGGTGTTTATTACGGCACACTGATAAAAGTTATAGAAAATAACAAGTGCTAATTTAAAAGCATTACTACTGTATTATTGTGTTTCACTTATTTCCTAAAATTCAAGTCAGTTCATGACGGATAAGGTAACCAGTGAACGTTGTTAACTTAATCGCTACCTGACTGGACGTGTCTTATTTATTCAGATGAGGTTCTATTAAACTATAGGTGCGTTATTAACTGAGATGATTACTTGACCTAGCTTTAGGTAAAATACTGAAGTGTTAGAAGGAAGTAGGAAGTTTTCATTTTCGAGAAGGTTGAAGTAAGTTGACCGAAATATTTGAAGGACTGACAAAAATTTAAAACAAGATAACATAGTGACCATAACTTTCCAAACAACTATCTTTGTGAGCCTAACATTAAATATTCAGCAACAGTTTTGTTTGTTTTGGATTTCATGCAAAGCTAATCGAGGACTATCTGCGTTATCCGTCCCTAATTTAGCAGTGTAAGACTAGAGGGAAGGCAGCTAGTCATCACAACCCACCGCCAACTCTTAAGCTACCCTTTAACAATGAATAGTAGGATTCACCGTCACATTGTAGCGCTCCCACGGCTGAAAGGGCGAGCATGTTTGGTGCGAAGGGGATTCGAACCCGCGACCCTCGGATTACGAGTCGAACGCCTTAACCCACGTGGCCATGCCGGGCAGTCTTAGTAAAGACCATCAGCTCTATTGTAAGAGTGACTTATAAAAAAAGTTCAGAAACAAAAGTATTTCAAAGGCCTTTGGAAAAGGAAATGAATTAAAATAAAAATTGTATCTGCAATAATACGGGAAACATAACGCTAAAATTTGAGTTTCGATACCCCTGGTGGGCGGAGTACAGACAACCCACTGTGAATTTTTGTGATTAAGAGGAAACAAACCAAAAACTAGGATCAAGTTAATAATATTTTATAGAGCAAACAGCTCGTTTGGGCTGAAGAGCTTTAGAACAACGTTTCGACCTTCTTCGTCAGGTTCGATGACCGAAGAAGGTCGAAACGTTGTTCGCTCTTCTATGTAAAAGTGTTTTCAGCCCAAACGAGCCGTTTTGCATATAAATTTCAACAAGTGGGTTTTCGTCATCACTGATTAATATTTTACTTTAAATATTAGAAATTGACGAAAACCTAGAGATAACGTTAATCTGAATAAGTAAAGTTTGTCACGTGGTTTGCCACTTGCTAACACTTTGATGTAAATACGTGTTGAAGTATTTTCATGGGTAATAAATATAAAGTAAAAACCACCTTGGACTAAACATGATATACGGTGTGTCTGTAGGTTCAGAGTTTGCGTCCAGTTACCAGGAAAAAAACAAACAACGATCCGCATCTTGCAGCCGTAGATGCGTGATAGGAGTAATGGTCAAATCCCACTCTTCGGTGACACAAAAAAGCTCAAGAATTGACGGCGTGTGCTGTTGACACACACAGTTCTTTGGGCTTCACGTAAATATTCGAAAAGTAACCTGCAAAGAACACCTAGTGGAAAAACTGCAAACTATCTGACAAAACAATAAGTGCTATTTACGGTCAAGTTGAACACCAGTCGAACTAGAGCAAAGCTGAGAACAGTTCTGACTTTATATCACTTTCCATAAATTAAACTTAAGAATAATGCACTTAGTTCTCTTGTTTTCTTTTGTTTTAAATTGACGGAAATTTATGCAGAAAATTCTTACAAATTATTAAAAAACAAAGCAGACGATAGTAACAAGTTTGTACTAACCAAATGTCGTGCATCTTTATTCTATATTGATAGGCCGCCCTTCTTCCCTACAGTATTCAAATCGATAACTGTCCCCTCTCTTCACAATGACTAAGCAGTAAGACTACAGAGTTATAGTACAAAAATCCGGGTACAGATAGCCCGTTGTGTAACTTGGGCCTAACAACGAACAAATACATATCAATAGAAAAGATCACGTTTGAAAACCAACGCTGTTGAATTTAAAAATTGTAATCAAATCAAACTATAATACTTATGTTGTTATAAGACCAAACAGCTCACATTTGAGCCAAAGGCACGTAAATCAACCAACAACGCTATACGATATATGTAACTCATTAAAGTACATATTACTTACAGTTTTATAACAATAAAAGTATATAAGAAAGTCACGTGCCTTTACCAACAATTACATACTGCATGCTTTAACCTGGTACTAATTTAGTCCGTAAATATTTATCAAACACTTGAATATTCACGTGAACACGACTATAATAAAATGTTGTTAGATATTAACTATGATAAAAGAAGACAAGATTCGAGGTTCGAGTCTTTTACCTTCAACCATGAGAGTTTGGAAACAGTGTCTGTTTAGTCACACTAGTCACGTGCACTGTTTCCTGGACAACTTATCGCCCACCACACAATCTTATAATATCTTCTCAACGTGACTACAAGCTATTCACCTACAACAAAATGTTTCATGGCCTTGCAAGTACGGGAACCGAAACTGTTTATTCACAGACAGAACCTGGGTTTTAAAAAAAGCAATGTTAAGTGAGAACACCAATTTAAAACTAAACATGAAACTAATTGTCGAATAACATTTCAAAATATACAGTTTAGATCTTCAAGTCTTAAAACATGATATATTATAATAGTTGAAATTATACATTTGATCACGTTACCAATACGTCATAAAATGTAACAGCTGTACATTTGGACACGTTACCAACACGTGATAAACTGTAACAGCTGCACATTTGGACACGTTACCAACACGTGATAAACTGTAACAGCTGCACATTTGGACACGTTACCAATGCGTGACAAGAGGTAACAGCTGTACATTTAGACACGTTACCAACACGTGATAAACTGTAACAGCTGTACATTTAGTAACGTTATGAATACGTGATAAACTGTAACATTTGTACCTTTGGTCACGTAACCAGTGATATATACACTTAGTGACGTTACTAGTCATATACAGGAGATAATCAAAGACAATAACACAATATTCAGGTGAAAAACTGTTTACCATGATCCTACTGTGAGGAGAATGTTACCAGATAAATAGTAACACAATATTCAGGTGAAAAACTGTTTACCATGATCCTACTGTGAGGAGAATATCACAAGATAAATAGTAACACAATATTCAGGTGAAGAACTGTTTACCATGATCCTACTGTGAGGAGAATATCACCAGATAAATAATAACACAATATTCAGGTGAAGAACTGTTTACCATGATCCTACTGTGAGGAGAATGTTACCAGATAAATAATAACACAATATTCAGGTGAAGAACTCTTTACCATGATCCCACTGTGAGGAGAATGTTACCAGATAAATAGTAACACAATATTCAGGTGAAGAACTGTTTACCATGATCCTACTGTGAGGAGAATGTTACCAGATAAATAGTAACACAATATTCAGGTGAAGAACTGTTTACCATGATCCTACTGTG
>NC_134827.1:48912146-48992657 GCF_004210375.1 Tachypleus tridentatus | reverse complement strand
CTGTTGATCCTACATGTACCAAGTAATGGGTCTGCTAGTAATGGTTTGTAACAGTATGTCACAATACCACTAACTAATATCAGATAAGTTACCACTATAGAACAGACAAATACAGGTTTCCAAAACTTACCTGTTGATCCTACATGTACCAAGTAAAGGGTCTGTAGTACTGGTTTGTAACAGTATGTCACAATACCACTAACTAATATCAGATAAGTTACCACTATAGAACAGACAAATACAGGTTTCTAAAAAGTTACCTGTTGATCCTACACGTACCAAGTAAAGGGTCTGCTAGTAATGGTTTGTAATAGTATGTCACAATACCACTAACTAATATCAGATAAGTTACCACTATAGAACAGACAAATACAGGTTACCAAAGAGTTACCTGTTGATCCCTATATGTACCAAGTAAAGGGTCTGCTAGTAATGGTTTGTAATAGTATGTCACAATACCAAACTAATATCAGATAAGTTACCAATTATAGAACAGACAAATACAGGTTTTAAAAAAGTTACCTGTTGATCCCTGCATCTACCAAGTAAAGGGTCTGCTAGTAATGGTTTGTAATAGTATGTCACAATACCACTAACTAATATCAGATAAGTTACCACTATAGAACAGACAAATACAGGTTACCAAAAAGTTACCTGTTGATCCTACACGTACCAAGTAAAGGGTCTGCTAGTAATGGTTTGTAACAGTATGTCACAATACCACTAACTAATATCAGATAAGTTACCACTATAGAACAGACAAATACAGGTTTCTAAAAACTTACCTGTTGATCCTACAACTTTCAAGTAAAGTAGGTCTGCTAGTAATGGTTTGTAACAGTATGTCACAATACCAACTAACTAATATCAGATAAGTTACCACTATAGAACAGACAAATACAGGTTTCTAAAAAGTTACCTGTTGATCCTACATGTACCAAGTAAAGGGTCTGCTAGTAATGGTTTGTAACAGCATGTCACAATACCACTAACTAATATCAGATAAGTTACCACTATAGAACAGACAAATACAGGTTTCTAAAAAGTTACCTGTTGATCCTACACGTACCAAGTAAAGGGTCTGCTAGTAATGGTTTGTAATAGTATGTCACAATACCACTAACTAATATCAGATAAGTTACCACTATAGAACAGACAAATACAGGTTTCTAAAAAGTTACCTGTTGATCCTACACGTACCAAGTAAAGGGTCTGCTAGTAATGGTTTGTAACAGTATGTCACAATACCACTAACTAATATCAGATAAGTTACCACTATAGAACAGACAAATACAGGTTACCAAAAAAGTTACCTGTTGATCCCACATGTACCAAGTAAAGGGTCTGCTAGTAATGGTTTGTAATAGTATGTCACAATACCACTAACTAATATCAGATAAGTTACCACTATAGAACAGACAAATACAGGTTACCAAAAGTTACCTGTTGATCCTACACGTACCAAGTAAAGGGGTCTGCTAGTAATGGTTTGTAATAGTATGTCACAATACCACTTAACTAATATCAGATAAGTTACCACTATAGAACAGACAAATACAGGTTTTAAAAGTTACCTGTTGATCCTACATGCACCAAGTAAAGGGTCTGCTAGTAATGGTTTGTAACAGTATGTCACAATACCACTAACTAATATCAGATAAGTTACCACTATAGAACAGACAAATACAGGTTACCAAAAGTTACCTGTTGATCCTACATGTACCAAGTAAAGGGTCTGCTAGTAATGGTTTGTAATAGTATGTCACAATACCACTAACTAATATCAGATAAGTTACCACTATAGAACAGACAAATACAGGTTTTAAAAGTTACCTGTTGATCCTACACATTACCAAGTAAAGGGTCTGCTAGTAATGGTTTGTAATAGTATGTCACAATACCACTAACTAATATCAGATAAGTTACCACTATAGAACAGACAAATACAGGTTTTTAAAAAAGTTACCTGTTGATCCTACATCGCACCAAGTAAAGGGTCTGCTAGTAATGGTTTGTAATAGTATGTCACAATACCACTAACTAATATCAGATAAGTTACCACTATAGAACAGACAAATACAGGTTACCAAAAAGTTACCTGTTGATCCTACATGTACCAAGTAAAGGGTCTACTAGTAATGGTTTGTAAAGAGTATGTCACAATACCACTAACTAATATCAGATAAGTTACCACTATAGAACAGACAAATACAGGTTACCAAAAGTTACCTGTTGATCCTACATGTACCAAGTAAAGGGTCTGCTAGTAATGGTTTGTAAGAGTATGTCACAATACCACTAACTAATATCAGATAAGTTACCACTATAGAACAGACAAATACAGGTTACCAAAAGTTACCTGTTGATCCTACATGTACCAAGTAAAGGGTCTGCTAGTAATGGTTTGTAATAGTATGTCACAATACCACTTAACTAATATCAGATAAGTTACCACTATAGAACAGACAAATACAGGTTTCTAAAAAGTTACCTGTTGATCCTACACGTACCAAGTAAAGGGTCTGCTAGTACTGGTTTGTAACAGTATGTCACAATACCACTAACTAATATCAGATAAGTTACCACTACAGAACAGACAAATACAGGTTTCTGAAAAGTTACCTGTTGATCCTACACGTACCAAGTAAAGGGTCTGCTAGTAATGGTTTGTAATAGTATGTCACAATACCACTAACTAATATCAGATAAGTTACCACTATAGAACAGACAAATACAGGTTACCAAAAGTTACCTGTTGATCCTACATGTACCAAGTAAAGGGTCTGCTAGTAATGGTTTGTAATAGTATGTCACAATACCACTAACTAATATCAGATAAGTTACCACTATAGAACAGACAAATACAGGTTTTAAAAAGTTACCTGTTGATCCTACACGCATACCAAGTAAAGGGTCTGCTAGTAATGGTTTGTAATAGTATGTCACAATACCACTAACTAATATCAGATAAGTTACCACTATAGAACAGACAAATACAGGTTACCAAAAAGTTACCTGTTGATCCTACACGTACCAAGTAAAGGGTCTGCTAGTAATGGTTTGTAATAGTATGTCACAATACCACTAACTAATATCAGATAAGTTACCACTATAGAACAGACAAATACAGGTTTCAAAAAAAGTTACCTGTTGATCCTACACAGTACCAAGTAAAGGGTCTGCTAGTAATGGTTTGTAACAGTATGTCACAATACCACTAACTAATATCAGATAAGTTACCACTATAGAACAGACAAATACAGGTTTCTAAAAACTTACCTGTTGATCCTACATGTACCAAGTAAAGGGTCTGCTAGTAATGGTTTGTAACAGCATGTCACAATACCACTAACTAATATCAGATAAGTTACCACTATAGAACAGACAAATACAGGTTTCTAAAAAGTTACCTGTTGATCCTACACGTACCAAGTAAAGGGTCTGCTAGTAATGGTTTGTAATAGTATGTCACAATACCACTAACTAATATCAGATAAGTTACCACTATAGAACAGACAAATACAGGTTTCTAAAAAAGTTACCTGTTGATCCTACACGCACCAAGTAAAGGGTCTGCTAGTAATGGTTTGTAATAGTATGTCACAATACCACTAACTAATATCAGATAAGTTACCACTATAGAACAGACAAATACAGGTTTCAAAAAGTTACCTGTTGATCCTACATACCAAGTAAAGGGTCTGCTAGTAATGGTTTGTAATAGTATGTCACAATACCACTAACTAATATCAGATAAGTTACCACTATAGAACAGACAAATACAGGTTACAAAAAGTTACCTGTTGATCCTACATGTACCAAGTAAAGGGTCTGCTAGTAATGGTTTGTAATAGTATGTCACAATACCACTAACTAATATCAGATAAGTTACCACTATAGAACAGACAAATACAGGTTACCAAAAAGTTACCTGTTGATCCTACATGTACCAAGTAAAGGGTCTGCTAGTAATGGTTTGTAATAGTATGTCACAATACCACTAACTAATATCAGATAAGTTACCACTATAGAACAGACAAATACAGGTTACCAAAAAGTTACCTGTTGATCCTACATGTACCAAGTAAAGGGTCTGCTAGTAATGGTTTGTAACAGCATGTCACAATACCACTAACTAATATCAGATAAGTTACCACTATAGAACAGACAAATACAGGTTACCAAAAAGTTACCTGTTGATCCTACATGTACCAAGTAAAGGGTCTGCTAGTAATGGTTTGTAACAGTATGTCACAATACCACTAACTAATATCAGATAAGTTACCACTATAGAACAGACAAATACAGGTTTCTAAAAGTTACCTGTTGATCCTACATGTACCAAGTAAAGGGTCTGCTAGTAATGGTTTGTAACAGTATGTCACAATACCACTAACTAATATCAGATAAGTTACCACTATAGAACAGACAAATACAGGTTTCTAAAAGTTACCTGTTGATCCTACACGCACCAAGTAAAGGGGTCTGCTAGTAATGGTTTGTAATAGTATGTCACAATACCACTAACTAATATCAGATAAGTTACCACTATAGAACAGACAAATACAGGTTTCCAAAAGTTACCTGTTGATCCTACATGTACCAAGTAAAGGGTCTGCTAGTAATGGTTTGTAATAGTATGTCACAATACCACTAACTAATATCAGATAAGTTACCACTATAGAACAGACAAATACAGGTTACCAAAAGTTACCTGTTGATCCTACATGTACCAAGTAAAGGGTCTGCTAGTAATGGTTTGTAATAGTATGTCACAATACCACTAACTAATACCAGATAAGTTACCACTATAGAACAGACAAATACAGGTTTCTGAAAAGTTACCTGTTGATCCTACATGTACCAAGTAAAGGGTCTGCTAGTAATGGTTTGTAATAGTATGTCACAATACCACTAACTAATATCAGATAAGTTACCACTATAGAACAGACAAATACAGGTTACCAAAAGTTACCTGTTGATCCTACATGTACCAAGTAAAGGGTCTGCTAGTAATGGTTTGTAATAGTATGTCACAATACCACTAACTAATATCAGATAAGTTACCACTATAGAACAGACAAATACAGGTTTTTAAAAAGTTACCTGTTGATCCTACACGTACCAAGTAAAGGGTCTGCTAGTAATGGTTTGTAATAGTATGTCACAATACCACTAACTAATATCAGATAAGTTACCACTATAGAACAGACAAATACAGGTTACCAAAAGTTACCTGTTGATCCTACATGTACCAAGTAAAGGGTCTGCTAGTAATGGTTTGTAATAGTATGTCACAATACCACTAACTAATATCAGATAAGTTACCACTATAGAACAGACAAATACAGGTTACCAAAAGTTACCTGTTGATCCTACATGTACCAAGTAAAGGGTCTGCTAGTAATGGTTTGTAACAGTATGTCACAATACCACTAACTAATATCAGATAAGTTACCACTATAGAACAGACAAATACAGGTTTCTAAAAGTTACCTGTTGATCCTACACGTACCAAGTAAAGGGTCTGCTAGTAATGGTTTGTAACAGTATGTCACAATACCACTAACTAATATCAGATAAGTTACCACTATAGAACAGACAAATACAGGTTTCTAAAAGTTACCTGTTGATCCTACACATTACCAAGTAAAGGGTCTGCTAGTAATGGTTTGTAACAGTATGTCACAATACCACTAACTAATATCAGATAAGTTACCACTATAGAACAGACAAATACAGGTTTCTAAAAGTTACCTGTTGATCCTACATACATACCAAGTAAAGGGTCTGCTAGTAATGGTTTGTAATAGTATGTCACAATACCACTAACTAATATCAGATAAGTTACCACTATAGAACAGACAAATACAGGTTTCTAAAAAGTTACCTGTTGATCCTACACGCACTAAGTAAAGGGTCTGCTAGTAATGGTTTGTAACAGTATGTCACAATACCACTAACTAATATCAGATAAGTTACCACTATAGAACAGACAAATACAGGTTTCTAAAAGTTACCTGTTGATCCTACTGCGCACCAAGTAAAGGGTCTGCTAGTAATGGTTTGTAACAGTATGTCACAATACCACTAACTAATATCAGATAAGTTACCACTATAGAACAGACAAATACAGGTTTCTAAAAAGTTACCTGTTGATCCTACACGTACCAAGTAAAGGGTCTGCTAGTAATGGTTTGTAACAGTATGTCACAATACCACTAACTAATATCAGATAAGTTACCACTACAGAACAGACAAATACAGGTTTCTGAAAAGTTACCTGTTGATCCTACATGTACCAAGTAAAGGGTCTGCTAGTAATGGTTTGTAATAGTATGTCACAATACCACTAACTAATATCAGATAAGTTACCACTATAGAACAGACAAATACAGGTTTCTAAAAAGTTACCTGTTGATCCTACACGTACCAAGTAAAGGGTCTGCTAGTAATGGTTTGTAATAGTATGTCACAATACCACTAACTAATATCAGATAAGTTACCACTATAGAACAGACAAATACAGGTTTCTAAAAGTTACCTGTTGATCCTACACGTTACCAAGTAAAGGGTCTGCTAGTAATGGTTTGTAATAGTATGTCACAATACCACTAACTAATATCAGATAAGTTACCACTATAGAACAGACAAATACAGGTTACCAAAAAGTTACCTGTTGATCCTACATGTACCAAGTAAAGGGTCTGCTAGTAATGGTTTGTAATAGTATGTCACAATACCACTAACTAATATCAGATAAGTTACCACTATAGAACAGACAAATACAGGTTTCTAAAAGTTACCTGTTGATCCTACATGTACCAAGTAAAGGGTCTGCTAGTAATGGTTTGTAATAGTATGTCACAATACCACTAACTAATATCAGATAAGTTACCACTATAGAACAGACAAATACAGGTTTCTAAAAAGTTACCTGTTGATCCTACATGTACCAAGTAAAGGGTCTGCTAGTAATGGTTTGTAACAGTATGTCACAATACCACTAACTAATATCAGATAAGTTACCACTATAGAACAGACAAATACAGGTTTTAAAAAGTTACCTGTTGATCCTACATTACCAAGTAAAGGGTCTGCTAGTAATGGTTTGTAATAGTATGTCACAATACCACTAACTAATATCAGATAAGTTACCACTATAGAACAGACAAATACAGGTTACCAAAAAGTTACCTGTTGATCCTACATGTACCAAGTAAAGGGTCTGCTAGTAATGGTTTGTAATAGTATGTCACAATACCACTAACTAATATCAGATAAGTTACCACTATAGAACAGACAAATACAGGTTACCAAAAGTTACCTGTTGATCCTACATGTACCAAGTAAAGGGTCTGCTAGTAATGGTTTGTAACAGTATGTCACAATACCACTAACTAATATCAGATAAGTTACCACTATAGAACAGACAAATACAGGTTACCAAAAAGTTACCTGTTGATCCTACATGTACCAAGTAAAGGGTCTGCTAGTAATGGTTTGTAATAGTATGTCACAATACCACTAACTAATATCAGATAAGTTACCACTATAGAACAGACAAATACAGGTTACCAAAAGTTACCTGTTGATCCTACATGTACCAAGTAAAGGGTCTGCTAGTAATGGTTTGTAATAGTATGTCACAATACCACTAACTAATATCAGATAAGTTACCACTATAGAACAGACAAATACAGGTTACTAAAAAGTTACCTGTTGATCCTACACGTACCAAGTAAAGGGTCTGCTAGTAATGGTTTGTAACAGTATGTCACAATACCACTAACTAATATCAGATAAGTTACCACTATAGAACAGACAAATACAGGTTTCTAAAAAGTTACCTGTTGATCCTACATGTACCAAGTAAAGGGTCTGCTAGTAATGGTTTGTAACAGTATGTCACAATACCACTAACTAATATCAGATAAGTTACCACTATAGAACAGACAAATACAGGTTTCTAAAAGTTACCTGTTGATCCTACACGCATCAAGTAAAGGGTCTGCTAGTAATGGTTTGTAACAGTATGTCACAATACCACTAACTAATATCAGATAAGTTACCACTATAGAACAGACAAATACAGGTTTCTAAAAGTTACCTGTTGATCCTACACGCACCAAGTAAAGGGTCTGCTAGTAATGGTTTGTAATAGTATGTCACAATACCACTAACTAATATCAGATAAGTTACCACTATAGAACAGACAAATACAGGTTACCAAAAAAGTTACCTGTTGATCCTACATGTACCAAGTAAAGGGTCTGCTAGTAATGGTTTGTAACAGTATGTCACAATACCACTAACTAATATCAGATAAGTTACCACTATAGAACAGACAAATACAGGTTTTTAAAAAGTTACCTGTTGATCCTACACGTACCAAGTAAAGGGTCTGCTAGTAATGGTTTGTAATAGTATGTCACAATACCACTAACTAATATCAGATAAGTTACCACTATAGAACAGACAAATACAGGTTACCAAAAGTTACCTGTTGATCCTACATGTACCAAGTAAAGGGTCTGCTAGTAATGGTTTGTAATAGTATGTCACAATACCACTAACTAATATCAGATAAGTTACCACTATAGAACAGACAAATACAGGTTACCAAAAAGTTACCTGTTGATCCTACATGTACCAAGTAAAGGGTCTGCTAGTAATGGTTTGTAATAGTATGTCACAATACCACTAACTAATATCAGATAAGTTACCACTATAGAACAGACAAATACAGGTTACCAAAAAGTTACCTGTTGATCCTACATGTACCAAGTAAAGGGTCTGCTAGTACTGGTTTTGTAACAGTATGTCACAATACCACTAACTAATATCAGATAAGTTACCACTACAGAACAGACAAATACAGGTTTCTGAAAAGTTACCTGTTGATCCTACATGTACCAAGTAAAGGGTCTGCTAGTAATGGTTTGTAATAGTATGTCACAATACCACTAACTAATATCAGATAAGTTACCACTATAGAACAGACAAATACAGGTTTCTAAAAGTTACCTGTTGATCCTACATGTACCAAGTAAAGGGTCTGCTAGTAATGGTTTGTAATAGTATGTCACAATACCACTAACTAATATCAGATAAGTTACCACTATAGAACAGACAAATACAGGTTACCAAAAGTTACCTGTTGATCCTACATGTACCAAGTAAAGGGTCTGCTAGTAATGGTTTGTAACAGTATGTCACAATACCACTAACTAATATCAGATAAGTTACCACTATAGAACAGACAAATACAGGTTTTAAAAAGTTACCTGTTGATCCTACCGCGTTACCAAGTAAAGGGTCTGCTAGTAATGGTTTGTAATAGTATGTCACAATACCACTAACTAATATCAGATAAGTTACCACTATAGAACAGACAAATACAGGTTACCAAAAGTTACCTGTTGATCCTACATGTACCAAGTAAAGGGTCTGCTAGTAATGGTTTGTAAGAGTATGTCACAATACCACTAACTAATATCAGATAAGTTACCACTATAGAACAGACAAATACAGGTTACCAAAAAAGTTACCTGTTGATCCTACATGTACCAAGTAAAGGGTCTGCTAGTAATGGTTTGTAATAGTATGTCACAATACCACTAACTAATATCAGATAAGTTACCACTATAGAACAGACAAATACAGGTTACCAAAAGTTACCTGTTGATCCTACATGTACCAAGTAAAGGGTCTGCTAGTAATGGTTTTGTAACAGTATGTCACAATACCACTAACTAATATCAGATAAGTTACCACTATAGAACAGACAAATACAGGTTTCTGAAAAGTTACCTGTTGATCCTACATGTACCAAGTAAAGGGTCTGCTAGTAATGGTTTGTAATAGTATGTCACAATACCACTAACTAATATCAGATAAGTTACCACTATAGAACAGACAAATACAGGTTTCTAAAAAGTTACCTGTTGATCCTACACGTACCAAGTAAAGGGTCTGCTAGTAATGGTTTGTAATAGTATGTCACAATACCACTAACTAATATCAGATAAGTTACCACTATAGAACAGACAAATACAGGTTACCAAAAAGGTACCTGTTGATCCTACATGTACCAAGTAAAGGGTCTGCTAGTAATGGTTTGTAACAGTATGTCACAATACCACTAACTAATATCAGATAAGTTACCACTATAGAACAGACAAATACAGGTTTTTAAAAAGTTACCTGTTGATCCTACACGTACCAAGTAAAGGGTCTGCTAGTAATGGTTTGTAATAGTATGTCACAATACCACTAACTAATATCAGATAAGTTACCACTATAGAACAGACAAATACAGGTTTCTAAAAAGTTACCTGTTGATCCAAAGTCACCAAACTTTCCTCTTCTATTTCAATTTCTCCCTTGTGAGTTTTTTTGGTGTGATGTGGATTATTTACCTGCTCCATCTGTTCTCGTTTTATGATTTCTAATGTCTGAAATAAAACAAAATCACCATCACAACCTGTGTAATAAAACAAAATTACAGTCACCACCACAACATGTGTAATAAAACAAAATCTCCATCACCACCACAACCTGTGTAATAAAACAAAATCACCATCACCACCACAACCTGTGTAATAAAACAAAATCACCATCACCACCACAACCTGTGTAATAAAACAAAATCACCATCACCACCACAACCTGTGTAATAAAACAAAATCACCATCACCACCACAACCTGTGTAATAAAACAAAATCACCATCACCACCAAAACCTGTGTAATAAAACAAAATCACCATCACAACCACAACATGTGTATAAAACAAAATCACCATCACTATGTGAGAGATGAATAAAATGTTAACATTTAATAGTGACGTTACATGCTTGGTTTCTTGTTCTCTCCATTTCACAAGTTCCTTTGAGCATCTCCCCTGGTGACATCCGCACCAACTTCTCTGGTGAAATGACAGACTTCACAATCTTGGAAGAGTCCCTGTGTAAAACAAGTAGTGTTAAAACAAACTAAGGTCTTATTTAATAATTATAAACTAGTCTCTGGCACCATGTACAATAAACTTCCCACAACACAAATTATCTGTTTGAATGTACCAAGACACTGATATAAGCATATCTGTTATATAACAGTAACTTGTCGATACAGTATCTGTTACATAACAGTAACTTGTCGATACAGTATCTGTTACATAACAGTAACTTGTCGATACAGTATCTGTTACATAACAGTAACTTGACGATACAGTATCTGTTACATAACAGTAACTTGACGATACAGTATCTGTTACATAACAATAACTTGTCGATACAGTATCTGTTACATAACAATAACTTGACGATACAGTATCTGTTACATAACAGTAACTTGACGATACAGTATCTGTTACATAACAATAACTTGTGGAATACAGTATCTGTTACATAACAATAACTTGTCGATACAGTTATCTGTTACATAACAATAACTTGTCGATACGGTATCTGTTACATAACAATAACTTGTTGATACAGTATCTGTTACATAACAATAACTTGTCGATACAGTATCTGTTACATAACAATAACTTGTCGATACAGTATCTGTTACATAACAATAACTTGTCGATACAGTTATCTGTTACATAACAATAACTTGTCCGTGATACAGGTATCTGTTACATAACAATAACTTGTCGATACAGTATCTGTTACATAACAATAACTTGTCGATTACAGTATCTGTTACATAACAATAACTTGTCGATACAGTATCTGTTACATAACAATATAACTTAGCGTCGATACGGTATCTGTTACATAACAATAACTTGTCGATACAGGTATCTGTTACATAACAATAACTTGTCGATACAGTATCTGTTACATAACAATAACTTGACGTGATACAGTATCTGTTACATAACAATAACTTGTCGATTACAGTATCTGTTAAATAACAATAACTTGTCGATACGGTATCTGTTACATAACAATAACTTGTCGATACAGGTATCTGTTATATAACAATACGGCTTGACGGTTACGGTATCTGTTACATAACAATAACTTGTCGATACAGTATCTGTTACATAACAATAACTTGTTCGATACAGTATCTGTTACATAACAATAACTTGTCGATACGGTATCTGTTACATAACAATAACTTGACGATACAGTATCTGTTACATAACAATAACTTGTCGATACAGTATCTGTTAAATAACAATAACTTGTCGATACAGTATCTGTTACATAACAATAACTTGTCGATACAGTATCTGTTATATAACAATAACTTGTCGATACGGTATCTGTTACATAACAATAACTTGTCGAATACAGTATCTGTTACATAACAATAACTTGTCGATCACAGTATCTGTTACATAACAATAACTTGTCGATTACATGGTATCTGTTACATAACAATAACTTGTCGATACGGTATCTGTTACATAACAATAACTTGTCGATACAGTATCTGTTACATAACAATAACTTTGTGATACAGTATCTGTTACATAACAATAACTTGTCGATACAGTATCTGTTACATAACAATAACTTGTCGATACAGTATCTGTTACATAACAATAACTTGACGATACAGTATCTGTTACATAACAATAACTTGTCGATACAGTATCTGTTAAATAACAATAACTTGTCGATACAGTATCTGTTACATAACAATAACTTGTCGATACAGTATCTGTTATATAACAATAACTTGTCGATACAGTATCTGTTACATAACAATAACTTGTCGATACGGTATCTGTTACATAACAATAACTTGTCGATACAGTTATCTGTTACATAACAATAACTGACGATACAGTATCTGTTACATAACAATAACTTGACGATACAGTATCTGTTACATAACAATAACTTGACGATACAGTATCTGTTACATAAAAATAACTTGACGATACAGTATCTGTTACATAACAATAACTTGTCGATACAGTATCTGTTACATAACAATAACTTGTCGATACAGTATCTGTTACATAACAATAACTTGTCGATACAGTATCTGTTACATAACAATAACTTGTCGATACAGTATCTGTTACATAACAATAACTTGTCGATACAGTATCTGTTACATAACAATAACTTATCCATACAGTATCTGTTATATAACAATAACTTATCCATACAGTATCTGTTATATAACAATAACTTGTCAATACAGTATCTGTTACATAACAATAACTTGTCGATACAGTATCTGTTAGATAACAATAACTTGTCGATACAGTATCTGTTAGATAACAATAACTTATCAATACAGTATCTGTTAAGCAATTTGTACAGAACATCTAACATATTCTACTTGTAACATTAGCCTAACATGAAAACAGCATGTGAAGTGTAAAGTTGTTTTCCAGTTTTAAAATAACATACTGTACGAAAATATATTGATTTTAAACATTCTGAAATTACTTTAATTTCCAAGAAAATTTACTGAACACATTATCATAAATAGAATCTTCAGAAAAAATGATATAAACACATTTCTCAGTTTGTTTGTAAAGTTTTTATGTTTTACACTAAGGTTATAAAACAGAGCTGATTTTGTAAGACATTTTACTCAAGAGAGTTAAAATAAAAACTAACTTCATTTCTGTGGTCCCTGATGTTGAAAATTAAACTTCGATATTTAGCTTTATATTTGGATCCAGTGTCTTTAAAGTAACGGAACAACTCCTCTTCTATTTTAACAGCAATATCTTTTATTTCTTCTGAAGACACGCAGAAGATTTCAGCAGTTTTCAGCCTAACAAAAATTCAATATGTAATACTGTTTTTTTACATAAGCTGGATTTCTATTTTTTATGGAAAAAAAATAAAATAAAAGAAACAAGTGTTAGTGACTTTCAACCTAATGTATTATTTTCTAAACAGTAATATGAATTTCTACTTTCTGGACTGGACAGATGTTACTTGTATTGCTCAATGTTTTTTCTCACAATGGAGATATTAACCAAATAAGTAAAACTTACTGCAACTATCCTGTTTCTACTTAAAAAGATTCTTACAGCTTATATTTTAATTTATACGTTAGGTTGTGAAATCCTGAAACATTTATGATATACAGTTTGCAAAATTATTAGCCATATTTCTCAGAATTTGATTGTTTTTCACTTTAGATATATATAATAAAATTCAAACTGTTTGAATACACTTATTGTGTCAACTGAAAAACATCACAGTCTGATAGATGTTCACTGACCCATGGCCAGACCTTTGAATGGAATGTTATTATCTGGCAGACTAGGTTATTTTTACCAACATTATTCTTGCTCAAGACCACTTTATTACATATTGTTTGTGACTGTTGTGCGACTCCCAGCAACGATTGTCGATATAAAACTATCTGTTGAATACTGTGCTCACTAAACGCAACTCATTCCTCGTCTCAGCAAATACATGTAGTTTTAAGAGTTATAATTTAACACAAAAACTATCAGTGTGTGGTTTGTTATTATGCTGTATTTACTCCAATAGGAGGGTCTGGAGAGCCAATATGGCAAAAATCATAAAGTGGGCTAAAACCATTTACTCCGATAGGAGGGTCTGGATAGCCAGTATGGCAAAAATCATAAAGTGGGCTAAAACCATTTACTCCAATAGGAGGGTCTGGATAGCCAGTATGGCAAAAATCATAAAGTGGGCTAAAACCATTTACTCCAATAGGAGGGTCTGGGTAGCCAGTATGGCAAAAAATCATAAAGTGGGCTAAAATCATTTACTCCAATAGGAGGGTCTGGAGAGCCAATATGGAAAAAAATCATAAAGTGGGCTAAAACCATTTACTCTAATAGGAGGGTCTGGGTAGCCAGTATGGCAAAATCATAAAGTGGGCTAAAACCATTTACTCCGATAGGAGGTCTGGATAGCCAATATGGCAAAATCATAAAGTGGGCTAAAACCATTTACTCCAATAGGAGGGTCTGGGTAGGGCCAATATGGAAAAAATCATAAAGTGGGCTAAAACCATTTACTCTAATAGGAGGGTCTGGGTAGCCAGTATGGTAAAATCATAAAGTGGGCTAAAACCATTTACTCCGATAGGAGGGTCTGGATAGCCAATATGGCAAAAATCATAAAGTGGGCTAAAACCATTTACTCCGTTAGGATGGTCTGGATAGCCAGTATGGCAAAAATCATAAAGTGGGCTAAAACCATTTACTCCGTTAGGATGGTCTGGATAGCCAGTATGGCAAAAAATCATAAAGTGGGCTAAAACCATTTACTCCAATAGGAGGGTCTGGGTAGCCAATATGGCAAAAATCATAAAGTGGGCTAAAACCATTTACTCCGTTAGGAGGGTCTGGATAGCCAGTATGGCAAAAAACATAAAGTGGGCTAAAACCATTTACTCCAATAGGAGGGTCTGGATAGCCAGTATGGCAAAAAACATAAAGTGGGCTAAAACCATTTACTCCAATAGGAGGGTCTGGATAGCCAGTATGGCAAAAATCATAAAGTGGGCTAAAACCATTTACTCCGATGGGAGGGTCTGGATAGCCAATATGGCAAAAATCATAAAGTGGGCTAAAACCATTTACTCCGTTAGGATGGTCTGGATAGCCAGTATGGCAAAAATCATAAAGTGGGCTAAAACCATTTACTCCAATAGGAGGGTCTGGGTAGCCAGTATGGCAAAAATCATAAAGTGGGCTAAAACCATTTACTCCGTTAGGATGGTCTGGATAGCCAGTATGGCAAAAATCATAAAGTGGGCTAAAACCATTTACTCAATAGGAGGGTCTGGGTAGCCAGTATGGCAAAAATCATAAAGTGGGCTAAAACCATTTACTCTGATAGGAGGGTCTGGATAGCCAGTATGGCAAAATCATAAAGTGGGCTAAAACCATTTACTCCAATAGGAGGTCTGGATAGCCAGTATGGCAAAAAACATAAAGTGGGCTAAAACCATTTACTCTAATAGGAGGGTCTGGATAGCCAGTATGGCAAAAAACATAAAGTGGGCTAAAACCATTTACTCCAATAGGAGGGTCTGGATAGCCAGTATGGCAAAAATCATAAAGTGGGCTAAAACCATTTACTCCAATAGGAGGGTCTGGGTAGCCAGTATGGCAAAAATCATAAAGTGGGCTAAAACCATTTACTCCAATAGGAGGGTCTGGGTAGCCAGTATGGCAAAATCATAAAGTGGGCTAAAACCATTTACTCCGTTAGGATGGTCTGGATAGCCAGTATGGCAAAATCATAAAGTGGGCTAGAAACCATTTACTCCAATAGGAGGGTCTGGGTAGCCAGTATGGCAAAAATCATAAAGTGGGCTAAAACCATTTACTCTGATAGGAGGGTCTGGATAGCCAGTATGGCAAAAATCATAAAGTGGGCTAAAACCATTTACTCCAATAGGAGGGTCTGGATAGCCAGTATGGCAAAAAAACATAAAGTGGGCTAAAACCATTTACTCCGATAGGAGGGTCTGGATAGCCAGTATGGCAAAAAACATAAAGTGGGCTAAAACCATTTACTCCAATAGGAGGGTCTGGATAGCCAGTATGGCAAAAATCATAAAGTGGGCTAAAACCATTTACTGCAATAGGAGGGTCTGGGTAGCCAGTATGGTAAAAATCATAAAGTGGGCTAAAACCATTTACTCCAATAGGAGGGTCTGGATAGCCAGTATGGCAAAAATCATAAAGTGGGCTAAAACCATTTACTCCAATAGGAGGGTCTGGGTAGCCAGTATGGTAAAAATCATAAAGTGGGCTAAAACCATTTACTCCAATAGGAGGGTCTGGATAGCCAGTATGGCAAAAATCATAAAGTGGGCTAAAACCATTTACTCTAATAGGAGGGTCTGGATAGCCAGTATGGCAAAAATCATAAAGTGGGCTAAAACCATTTACTCCAATAGGAGGGTCTGGATAGCCAGTATGGCAAAAATCATAAAGTGGGCTAAAACCATTTACTCCAATAGGAGGGTCTGGATAGCCAGTATGGCAAAAAACATAAAGTGGGCTAAAACCATTTACTCCAATAGGAGGGTCTGGATAGCCAGTATGGCAAAAATCATAAAGTGGGCTAAAACCATTTACTGCAATAGGAGGGTCTGGGTAGCCAGTATGGTAAAAATCATAAAGTGGGCTAAAACCATTTACTCCAATAGGAGGGTCTGGATAGCCAGTATGGCAAAAATCATAAAGTGGGCTAAAACCATTTACTCCAATAGGAGGGTCTGGGTAGCCAGTATGGTAAAAATCATAAAGTGGGCTAAAACCATTTACTCTAATAGGAGGGTCTGGGTAGCCAGTATGGCAAAAATCATAAAGTGGGCTAAAACCATTTACTCCAATAGGAGGGTCTGGAGGGCCAATATGGAAAAAATCATAAAGTGGGCTAAAACCATTTACTCTAATAGGAGGGTCTGGATAGCCAGTATGGCAAAATCATAAAGTGGGCTAAAACCATTTACTCCAATAGGAGGGTCTGGGTAGCCAGTATGGTAAAATCATAAAGTGGGCTAAAACCATTTACTCTAATAGGAGGGTCTGGATAGCCAGTATGGCAAAAATCATAAAGTGGGCTAAAACCATTTACTCCAATAGGAGGGTCTGGGTAGCCAGTATGGTAAAAATCATAAAGTGGGCTAAAACCATTTACTCTAATAGGAGGGTCTGGATAGCCAGTATGGCAAAAATCATAAAGTGGGCTAAAACCATTTACTCCAATAGGAGGGTCTGGGTAGCCAGTATGGCAAAAATCATAAAGTGGGCTAAAACCATTTACTCCAATAGGAGGGTCTGGAGAGCCAATATGTAAAAAATCATAAAGTGGGCTAAAACCATTTACTCTAATAGGAGGGTCTGGGTAGCCAGTATGGCAAAAATCATAAAGTGGGCTAAAACCATTTACTCCGATAGGAGGGTCTGGGTAGCCAATATGGCAAAAATCATAAAGTGGGCTAAAACCATTTACTCCAATAGGAGGGTCTGGGTAGCCAGTATGGCAAAAATCATAAAGTGGGCTAAAACCATTTACTCTAATAGGAGGGTCTGGGTAGCCAGTATGGCAAAATCATAAAGTGGGCTAAAACCATTTACTCCGATAGGAGGGTCTGGGTAGCCAATATGGCAAAAATCATAAAGTGGGCTAAAACCATTTACTCCAATAGGAGGGTCTGGGTAGCCAGTATGGCAAAAATCATAAAGTGGGCTAAAACCATTTACTCCAATAGGAGGGTCTGGAGAGCCACTATGGAAAAAATCATAAAGTGGGCTAAAACCATTTACTCCGTTAGGAGGGTCTGGGTAGCCAATATGGCAAAAATCATAAAGTGGGCTAAAACCATTTACTCCGTTAGGAGGGTCTGGAGAGCCAGTATGGCAACAATCATAAAGTGGGCTAAAACCATTTACTCCAATAGGAGGGTCTGGATAGCCAGTATGGCAACAATCATAAAGTGGGCTAAAACCATTTACTCCAATAGGAGGGTCTGGATAGCCAGTATGGCAACAATCATAAAGTGGGCTAAAACCATTTACTCCAATAGGAGGGTCTGGATAGCCAGTATGGCAACAATCATAAAGTGAGCTAAAACCATTTACTCCAATAGGAGGGTCTGGATAGCCAATATGGCACAAATCATAAAGTGAGCTAAAACCATTTACTCCAATAGGAGGGTCTGGATAGCCAATATGGCACAAATCATAAAGTGAGCTAAAACCATTTACTCCAATAGGAGGGTCTGGATAGCCAATATGGCACAAATCATAAAGTGGGCTAAAACCATTTTATATAATAATACAATATGAATTAGAAACTTATTCCAGTAAAACATTGTTGAAATTATTATTTTGTCATCTTAAAATATGACATGCAGTATTGCAGTTAATGCCTAAAGAGGGTTCACAGTTTCATAAGTCACTACTGCATGTGATGTATTTCATGGTTAAACAAAGCATACCTCGTCCAAAACTTCATATTTAACACTTTCCTCCAAATATCTCGTATCTTATAACAACAGCTGTTGTGTTTCCTACTTTAGTAGCTAATATAATGAAATAACTTTTGTTACGAATTTAGAAAAATCACATTTTAGCCTACATTTACCACATACCACAAGAATCTTAACTTTAACATGACAGCCGTACCAGTTCTGAAACACACAACATTGTAAAGAATTCATACTCTATTAACATACATATTTCTACTTGATGATCCAGTAAGTCTGAAATTATGACAAGGTTAACCAAACTTACCTGGCACTTAAACATTCTAGTAATGTTTTTCGAACATTCAACCGAATTGGCTCTGGGCTCACTAAACCTTCATCGTCTTTCACCTGATCTCCATCTTCTGTAATGAAGTATAAGTTGTTACACTTTACTGTCTGGTAGTACTGGTATTGAATATGTTGTTATACTTTACTGTCTGGTAGTACTGGTATTGAATAAGTTGTTACACTTTACTGTCTGATAGTACTGGTATTGAATAAGTTGTTACACTTTACTGTCTGATAGTACTGGTATTGAATAAGTTGTTACACTTTACTGTCTGGTAGTACTGGTATTGAATATATTGTTACACTTTACTGTCTGGTAGTACTGGTATTGAATAAATTGTTACACTTTACTGTCTGATAGTACTGGTATTGAATATATTGTTACACTTTACTGTCTGGTAGTACTGGTATTGAATAAGTTGTTACACTTTACTGTCTGATAGTACTGGTATTGAATATATTGTTACACTTTACTGTCTGATAGTACTGGTATTGAATATATTGTTACACTTTACTGTCTGATAGTACTGGTATTGAATAAATTGTTACACTTTACTGTCTGATAGTACTGGTATTGAATATATTGTTACACTTTACTGTCTGGTAGTACTGGTATTGAATAAGTTGTTACACTTTACTGTCTGATAGTACTGGTATTGAATATATTGTTACACTTTACTGTCTGGTAGTACTGGTATTGAATAAGCTGTTATACTTTACTGTCTGATAGTACTGGTATTAAATAAGTTGTTATACTTTACTGTCTGGTAGTACTGGTATTGAATATGTTGTTACACTTTACTGTCTGGTAGTACTGGTATTGAATATGTTGTTACACTTTACTGTCTGATAGTACTGGTATTGAATATGTTGTTACACTTTACTGTCTGATAGTACTGGTATTGAATATATTGTTACACTTTACTGTCTGATAGTACTGGTATTGAATATGTTGTTATACTTTACTGTCTGGTAGTACTGGTATTGAATATGTTGTTACACTTTACTGTCTGGTAGTACTGGTATTGAATATGTTGTTACACTTTACTGTCTGGTAGTACTGGTATTGAATATGTTGTTACACTTTACTGTCTGGTAGTACTGGTATTGAATATGTTGTTACACTTTACTGTCTGGTAGTACTGGTATTGAATATGTTGTTACACTTTACTGTCTGGTAGTACTAGTATTGAATATGTTGTTACACTTTACTGTCTGGTAGTACTGGTATTGAATATGTTGTTATACTTTACTGTCTGGTAGTACTGGTATTGAATATGTTGTTACACTTTACTGTCTGGTAGTACTGGTATTGAATAAGTTGTTACACTTTACTGTCTGGTAGTACTGGTATTGAATATGTTGTTACACTTTACTGTCTGGTAGTACTGGTATTGAATATGTTGTTATACTTTACTGTCTGGTAGTACTGGTATTGAATATGTTGTTACACTTTACTGTCTGATAGTACTGGTATTGAATATGTTGTTATACTTTACTGTCTGGTAGTACTGGTATTGAATATGTTGTTATACTTTACTGTCTGGTAGTACTGGTATTGAATATGTTGTTACACTTTACTGTCTGATAGTACTGGTATTGAATATGTTGTTACACTTTACTGTCTGATAGTACTGGTATTGAATATGTTGTTATACTTTACTGTCTGGTAGTACTGGTATTGAATATGTTGTTACACTTTACTGTCTGATAGTACTGGTATTGAATATGTTGTTATACTTTACTGTCTGGTAGTACTGGTATTGAATATGTTGTTATACTTTACTGTCTGGTAGTACTGGTATTGAATATGTTGTTACACTTTACTGTCTGATAGTACTGGTATTGAATATGTTGTTATACTTTACTGTCTGGTAGTACTGGTATTGAATAAGTTGTTACACTTTACTGTCTGATAGTACTGGTATTGAATATATTGTTACACTTTACTGTCTGATAGTACTGGTATTGAATAAATTGTTACACTTTACTGTCTGATAGTACTGGTATTGAATATATTGTTACACTTTACTGTCTGGTAGTACTGGTATTGAATAAGCTGTTATACTTTACTGTCTGATAGTACTGGTATTAAATAAGTTGTTATACTTTACTGTCTGATAGTACTGGTATTAAATAAGTTGTTATACTTTACTGTCTGGTAGTACTGGTATTGAATAAGTTGTTATACTTTACTGTCTGATAGTACTGGTATTAAATAAGTTGTTATACTTTACTGTCTGGTAGTACTGGTATTAAATAAGTTGTTATACTTTACTGTCTGATAGTACTGGTATTAAATAAGTTGTTATACTTTACTGTCTGATAGTACTGGTATTAAATAAGTTGTTATACTTTACTGTCTGGTAGTACTGGTATTGAATAAGTTGTTATACTTTACTGTCTGGTAGTACTGGTATTGAATAAGTTGTTATACTTTACTGTCTGGTAGCACTGGTATTAAATAAGTTGTTATATTTTACTGTCTGGTAGTACTGGTATTGAATATGTTGTTACACTTTACTGTCTGGTAGTACTGGTATTGAATATGTTGTTACACTTTACTGTCTGGTAGTACTGGTATTGAATAAGTTGTTACACTTTACTGTCTGGTAGTACTGGTATTGAATAAGTTGTTACACTTTACTGTCTGGTAGTACTGGTATTGAATAAGTTGTTACACTTTACTGTCTGGTAGTACTGGTATTGAATAAGTTGTTATACTTTACTGTCTGGTAGTACTGGTATTGAATAAGTTGTTACACTTTACTGTCTGGTAGTACTGGTATTGAATAAGTTGTTACACTTTACTGTCTGATAGTACTGGTATTGAATAAATTGTTACACTTTACTGTCTGGTAGTACTGGTATTGAATAAGTTGTCACACTTTACTGTCTGATAGTACTGGTATTGAATAAGCTGTTATACTTTACTGTCTGGTAGTACTGGTATTAAATAAGTTGTTATACTTTACTGTCTGGTAGTACTGGTATTGAATATGTTGTTACACTTTACTGTCTGGTAGTACTGGTATTGAATATGTTGTTACACTTTACTGTCTGGTAGTACTGGTATTGAATAAGTTGTTACACTTTACTGTCTGGTAGTACTGGTATTGAATAAGTTGTTATACTTTACTGTCTGGTAGTACTGGTATTGAATAAGTTGTTACACTTTACTGTCTGGTAGTACTGGTATTGAATAAGCTGTTATACTTTACTGTCTGGTAGTACTGGTATTGAATAAGTTGTTATACTTTACTGTCTGGTAGTACTGGTATTGAATAAGTTGTTACACTTTACTGTCTGGTAGTACTGGTATTGAATAAGTTGTTACACTTTACTGTCTGATAGTACTGGTATTGAATAAATTGTTACACTTTACTGTCTGGTAGTACTGGTATTGAATAAGTTGTTACACTTTACTGTCTGATAGTACTGGTATTGAATAAGCTTGTTATACTTTACTGTCTGGTAGTACTGGTATTAAATAAGTTGTTATACTTTACTGTCTGGTAGTACTGGTATTGAATATGTTGTTACACTTTACTGTCTGGTAGTACTGGTATTGAATATGTTGTTACACTTTACTGTCTGGTAGTACTGGTATTGAATAAGTTGTTACACTTTACTGTCTGGTAGTACTGGTATTGAATAAGTTGTTATACTTTACTGTCTGGTAGTACTGGTATTGAATAAGTTGTTACACTTTACTGTCTGGTAGTACTGGTATTGAATAAGCTGTTATACTTTACTGTCTGGTAGTACTGGTATTGAATAAGTTGTTATACTTTACTGTCTGGTAGTACTGGTATTGAATAAGTTGTTACACTTTACTGTCTGGTAGTACTGGTATTGAATAAGTTGTTACACTTTACTGTCTGATAGTACTGGTATTGAATAAATTGTTACACTTTACTGTCTGGTAGTACTGGTATTGAATAAGTTGTTACACTTTACTGTCTGGTAGTACTGGTATTGAATAAGTTGTTATACTTTACTGTCTGGTAGTACTGGTATTAAATAAGTTGTTATACTTTACTGTCTGGTAGTACTGGTATTGAATATGTTGTTACACTTTACTGTCTGGTAGTACTGGTATTGAATAAGTTGTTATACTTTACTGTCTGGTAGTACTGGTATTAAATAAGTTGTTATACTTTACTGTCTGGTAGTACTGGTATTGAATATGTTGTTACACTTTACTGTCTGGTAGTACTGGTATTGAATAAGTTGTCACACTTTACTGTCTGATAGTACTGGTATTGAATAAGCTGTTATACTTTACTGTCTGGTAGTACTGGTATTAAATAAGTTGTTATACTTTACTGTCTGGTAGTACTGGTATTGAATATGTTGTTACACTTTACTGTCTGGTAGTACTGGTATTGAATAAGTTGTTACACTTTACTGTCTGGTAGTACTGGTATTGAATAAGTTGTTATACTTTACTGTCTGGTAGTACTGGTATTGAATATGTTGTTACACTTTACTGTCTGGTAGTACTGGTATTAAATATGTTGTTATACTTTACTGTCTGGTAGTACTGGTATTGAATAAGTTGTTATACTTTACTGTCTGGTAGTACTGGTATTAAATAAGTTGTTATACTTTACTGTCTGATAGTACTGGTATTAAATAAGTTGTTATACTTTACTGTCTGATAGTACTGGTATTGAATAAGTTGTTATACTTTACTGTCTGGTAGTACTGGTATTGAATAAGTTGTTACACTTTACTGTCTGGTAGTACTGGTATTGAATAAGTTGTTACACTTTACTGTCTGATAGTACTGGTATTGAATAAATTGTTACACTTTACTGTCTGGTAGTACTGGTATTGAATAAGTTGTTATACTTTACTGTCTGGTAGTACTGGTATTGAATATGTTGTTACACTTTACTGTCTGGTAGTACTGGTATTGAATATGTTGTTACACTTTACTGTCTGGTAGTACTGGTATTAAATATGTTGTTATACTTTACTGTCTGGTAGTACTGGTATTGAATAAGTTGTTATACTTTACTCTCTGGTAGTACTGGTATTAAATAAGTTGTTACACTTTACTGTCTGATAGTACTGGTATTGAATAAGTTGTTATACTTTACTGTCTGGTAGTACTGGTATTGAATATGTTGTTACACTTCACTGTCTGGTAGTACTGGTATTGAATAAGTTGTTACACTTTACTGTCTGGTAGTACTGGTATTGAATAAGTTGTTACACTTTACTGTCTGGTAGTACTGGTATTGAATAAGTTGTTACACTTTACTGTCTGGTAGTACTGGTATTGAATAAGTTGTTACACTTTACTGTCTGGTAGTACTGGTATTGAATAAGTTGTTATACTTTACTGTCTGGTAGTACTGGTATTGAATAAGTTGTTACACTTTACTGTCTGGTAGTACTGGTATTGAATAAGTTGTTACACTTTACTGTCTGGTAGTACTGGTATTGAATAAGTTGTTATACTTTACTGTCTGGTAGTACTGGTATTGAATAAGTTGTTACACTTTACTGTCTGGTAGTACTGGTATTGAATAAGTTGTTATACTTTACTGTCTGGTAGTACTGGTATTGAATAAGTTGTTATACTTTACTGTCTGGTAGTACTGGTATTGAATAAGTTGTTACACTTTACTGTCTGGTAGTACTGGTATTGAATAAGTTGTTATACTTTACTGTCTGGTAGTACTGGTATTGAATAAGTTGTTACACTTTACTGTCTGGTAGTACTGGTATTGAATAAGTTGTTACACTTTACTGTCTGGTAGTACTGGTATTGAATAAATTGTTATACTTTACTGTCTGGTAGTACTGGTATTGAATAAGTTGTTACACTTTACTGTCTGGTAGTACTGGTATTGAATAAGTTGTTATACTTTACTGTCTGGTAGTACTGGTATTGAATAAGTTGTTACACTTTACTGTCTGGTAGTACTGGTATTGAATATGCTGTTACACTTTACTGTCTGGTAGTACTGGTATTGAATATGTTGTTACACTTTACTGTCTGATAGTACTGGTATTGAATATGTTGTTACACTTTACTGTCTGGTAGTACTGGTATTGAATAAGTTGTTACACTTTACTGTCTGGTAGTACTGGTATTGAATATGTTGTTATACTTTACTGTCTGGTAGTACTGGTATTGAATAAGTTGTTACACTTTACTGTCTGGTAGTACTGGTATTGAATAAGTTGTTACACTTTACTGTCTGGTAGTACTGGTATTGAATAAGTTGTTACACTTTACTGTCTGGTAGTACTGGTATTGAATAAGTTGTTACACTTTACTGTCTGGTAGTACTGGTATTGAATAAGTTGTTACACTTTACTGTCTGGTAGTACTGGTATTGAATAAGTTGTTACACTTTACTGTCTGGTAGTACTGGTATTGAATAAGTTGTTACACTTTACTGTCTGGTAGTTCTGGTATTGAATAAGTTGTTATACTTTACTGTCTGGTAGTACTGGTATTGAATAAGTTGTTACACTTTACTGTCTGGTAGTACTGGTATTGAATAAGTTGTTACACTTTACTGTCTGGTAGTACTGGTATTGAATAAGTTGTTATACTTTACTGTCTGGTAGTACTGGTATTGAATAAGTTGTTACACTTTACTGTCTGATAGTACTGGTATTGAATAAGTTGTTATACTTTACTGTCTGGTAGTACTGGTATTGAATAAGTTGTTACACTTTACTGTCTGGTAGTACTGGTATTGAATAAGTTGTTACACTTTACTGTCTGGTAGTACTGGTATTGAATAAGTTGTTACACTTTACTGTCTGGTAGTACTGGTATTAAATAAGTTGTTACACTTTACTGTCTGGTAGTACTGTATGGTTATTAAATGAAAATAGAAATCTTTATTTCAACAAAGTTTTAAATTTCTGTTAATGAAGAAATGAAATAATAGTCAGAAATTTTTTATATAACTTGTACCTTTATAGACTAAGGTTTTGTAATATTAGCTTACCAACAGAGTAGTAAAACATTCTTAAACTGACATACATACAAACAACAGTGAACTATCGCTTACAAGTACAGAAACTAAAACAGGGTTGTAATGATACTACTGCAGTTAATATGGTAGAACATTCAACCCAATGACCAACAAACAAGTAGCACATACTCTGTTATTAGTGACAAATGATTTTAATATATTAACACATATTACATTACACAGAAGGTACTTATACGACAAGCAGTAAACCACTTATTTAGGAGAGAGATAAAGGTTTATAAATATCACATTCGAATCATTTTAACAGAAAACTGAAGAAACAGAGTAATGTACTTATGACTTTCATTACTGCTTTCACATGTGATAAAAACATATACAAGGTATAAAAAGAAAACCTTTACAAGAAAAGAAAGTAGATGTAGGGATGGCTCCAAAAACAACCAGAGACAAGATATTAAGGATGACATCCTCATAACTATAGGTTAAACTGAAATGTGATTCAATGGTTATATACATACCACTATACATTAATTCTTAATTGTATTATTATGTAGAAAGAATAAGAAATTCAAACTTATTATTATGATATTTACAGACGTTTCTAGAACTTGTGATTCAATTGTTACATAAATATTGTTTTAAAAGGTAACTATACAGTATTTTAAAGTTGTGGTGATCTATTGAGGAGATATTTAACGTAGATTGTGATCAACAAACTGGGTCATCCCTACACAGGTCGTGCTACTGTCTGCTTGATTATAGATGGTTTGTTTGGGAGTACAGAACTGAAACAGTACTGATGATTTGGGAAAATGACAACGTTAAAATAAGGTTGATGCATAGTAGTAAATAGAAAAAGTGGTTAATATTCATTAATTTGATTAAAATGGGAAAATGGCTGGTGACATTAGAACTAGATGATCTGGGAATGGGTTAACGTAAGGAAAGTTGTTTCACCTGGAAAAAAGGCATAACACTTGGAGATTTGGTTGAAGTGGAAAAGGGCTGGTGTATCAAAAATTGGTTGTACATGGAAAGAACCAGCAATTAGAAAGCTGGTTGAAATGGGAAAGGGTGAATGTTTAAAGAGTTTGTTTAACTCATGTACAAACTGGAAGAAAACTGGTGTTCAGAAGGCTGGTTGAACTATTTCAATATCACTGAAATTTCCTGGTCTGTATACAGAACAGTGAAAAATAAAACAACACTTACTTTTTATGAAACTGTCTTTTGGCATTGAAATATGTCTTGGTCTGAGTATTTGGAATGTAGGATTCACCTTTAACCACTCAAACAAATGTTCTGCTAAGGGTGCATGAGGACCAGCTAACAGCTTTCCAGAATCATGTTCTAATACCAATATTCTGTGTTCACTGGGTTTTATTGGAGGTTCTTTCTGTAAAATTAACATCTGTCATATAGCATCAAAAATAATTCTACAGCCAACCAGATTCCACAGGTCAGAACACAATTTTCTAAATGCTATGTACATTTTTAAAACAATGTATTAAGCAACAGAAATACCAAGTGTCCACACAAATCAACGTTCATCTAATTACTTATTAAACAAAATCACCATTTCTCGAGATCATTAGTACATTACTCAGAATTACTTATGATCATATTAAATATTCCGTTTAATGAAGACACAAATGTAGAATTGGGGAAATAGAGGTCAAAACAGGTAAGGAAATGTGAAAACATCTACTCATTAACCCTAATTTGGTCAAAACAGGTAAGGAAATGTTAAAACATTTACTCATTAACCCTAATTTGGTCAAAACAGGTAAGGTAATGTTAAAACATTTATTCATTAATTCCTAATTTGGTCAAAACAGGTAAGGTAATGTTAAAACATTTACTCATTAACCCTAATTTGGTCAAAACAGGTAAGGATATGTTAAAACATCTACTCATTAACCCTAATTTGGTCAAAACAGGTAAGGAAATGTTAAAACATCTACTCATTAACCATAATTTGGTCAAAACAGGTAAGGAAATGTTAAAACATTTACTCATTAACCCTAATTTGGTCACAACAGGTAAGGAAATGTTAAAACATTTACTCATTAACCCTAATTTCATCAAAACAGGTAAGGAAATGTTAAAACATTTACTCATTAACCCTAATATGGTCAAAACAGGTAAGGAAATGTTAAAACATTTACTCATTAACCCTAATTTGGTCAAAACAGGTAAGGAAATGTTAAAACATTTACTCACTAACCCTAATTTCGTCAAAACAGGTAAGGAAATGTTAAAACATTTACTCATTAACCCTAATTTATTCCCAAAGTCTCTTCCGTTGATTCTTTGTTCAGTAATCCATTCCACTTTTTTTTTTTTGGGGGGGGACTTGTCAGCAATATCCATTGATGTTTTCTTCTCACAAAGGAAATATCAAACCATTTGAAACTAGAAACAAATTGTAACTGGTGCAATGTTATAAGATCAATCTAGTTTAGTTTTAATATCATTTGCTGCACTGTGAACTATCCAAGAATCCTGTGGTGAAACACTGTTTTGGAAAAACATTCAGAACACTTCCTTCTGTCTAAAGAATTTAAATATTTTTACTGTTAATCAGAAAACTTTTTTAAATGTATCCAGTCAGTTTCAGTTAGATCAGTGTTCATTAAATATATCCAGTCAGTTTCAGTTAGATCAGTGTTCATTAGATATATCCAGTCAGTTTCAGTTGGATCAGTATTCATTAAATATATTCAGTTAGTTTCAGTTAGATCAGTAATTCATTAAACATATCCAGTCATTTATATGCAAAAATGGCTCGTTTGGGTTGAGAAAATATTTTACATAGAAGTCTCAACCCAAACGAGCCGTTTTTTGCATATAAATTTCTCAACAAGTGGGTTTCTCGACATCACTGACATATCAAGTCAGTTGCAGTTAGATCAGTATTCATTAAAAAGTTTTCTTTTGATCATTTATTTTGCTGGTTGTAGTACCCATCACTTCCTGCTATAAGTTATAAAAAGAACACAACAAAACAGACTTGGCCATTCACAATTACTTCTGTAAGGCTAAGTAACAATATTCTCGATTAAGATAAAATAAGATAGTTTTCCAATAAACACGAAATTTTATTATCAATATATGGTTTGAACTTACAGGTATTTTACTCATCTCTTACCAAACTCACTAAACCTAAACATTTGATGTTCCTGCTACACAATAAAATTCCCACAGCTTTGAAACAAATACAATTCGAAAGGGAAAAAAACACCTTCAGTGATGAAAAGGGCATTCATAAAACAATAAAACATTCACAGATCTATGGTTTACTTCTAGATTTTGTAAACTTTCCAATGGGTTCTATTATTTACATTTGCAGAGGCTCCATCTAGTTGTTTTTTGCATGAAACCTATAAGTTACAAATCACACAAATTTATTTCCTGTACATTAATACAAACATTTTATAATCTGCTCTATCCAACTGTACATAAAATTCATCTGTAGTTATTTATATGAGTAATTAATTATTCATGGCACATTCTTTGAAATCATAAAAGATAGGACTGTAAAAATAAAACCTCAAATAAAGGAAAACAAGCAGTAAGAAATAAGATGGACAATTACATTCTCAAGAGATAACTGTTCAGTAAATATATAAACCAAAGTTTTAGAACTGACAGATAAACTGAATATCAATCTAAACGTTCTTGGGATGCAAGACTCCTCGGGACCATGAATAAATGTAACACTCAACATCTTCCTTCACTGCAACTTTAAAACAGATTTGATACATCAAATACAGATGAAATAAAATGTATGAGAACCGTGACACTGGGAAAGTCAAACCACTCTAATTTCTCATTTTAATCACCAAAGTAGAAAGTGAACCAAGCAAATGTTCTCTTAAGAGTTACTCCACCTGAAACAGCCCCTAATAAATAATGTTTAACAAACATTCACTGTCAAGTAACTGTGCCTGAAACAGCCCTAGTAAATAATGTTCAACAAACATTCACTGTCAAGTAACTGTGCCTGAAACAGCCCTAATAAATAATGTTTAACAAACATTCACTGTCAAGTAACTGTGCCTGAAACAGCCCCCAGTAAATAAGTAACATTTTAATGATACAGATTGAATTACAAGCAATCAATTCAGCCTTACACCCACCAATATACTGGTACAGGTATGTAGATGATACAGTTGCTGAATTCACATCTACACAACACACACTTAGTGTTTTTTAACTACGTTAACTTTCTACGCCCCAACATTAAGTTCACATGTGAACAGGAAGAAAACTAATCAGATAACACTTTTCAACCTCAAGATCACAAGAACCAATACATAATTCAAAACAGAAATCAAAAGAAAAATCACCCATACTAGACTATACATTCCCTGGGACCCAGCACATGAAACAAAAACTCAACACATTAAGAAACCAAATAAACACAGCCATAAAACTATTTTCAATGATGAAACCAATAAAATTAAACAACACTCCATCAACAACAACAAATTTCCTCAAAAAAACCAATGAAAAAATTACACACACACCAAGAACAACACAGTCAACAATAAACAAACAATAATAAATTCAAAGAAACTAGAAAACCTTACACTGCTGCATACTATATATTACTGATATTAGCAACAAAATAACAAACATTCCAGATATTAAACTTATTCACAAACCAGGTACAAAACTAAAGTCCATACTATGTAAAAACTACACTGACAAACACAACACCAACATTATTTATAAAATACAATGCAACAACTGCCACGACTTCTACATTCTATATTCGAGTAAGAAGCAGAAAAATGGAAACTAGATTCAAAGAACATAAAAACATCTTCCCACATTTTCAATATTGCAAATCAAATAAACAACATAACCATAGAAAACTCCCAGATACCAAGCAGACAAACAAATATAAATAAATGCAAAATCAAAGAAGCCCTACAATACATCAACTAAAACCAAAATTAAACCAATATAAAGGAACACATTAATACCTATACTAATTAATAACCAAACATCTAACTGCAACACCCCCTATAATATTTTATCAATTTACATCCTTGTCCGTAAGACATTTGCAAACTGTCTTTGTTAACTTGAAGATGACCTAAAACAGCTGAAACATTAGTTTAATTAAAGTTTTAATACCTATACTAGCTGTTTTATGAATACAAGGTTTAGCAAACATTTACTGAACTTTCCTGTACTTGTAGTGTTTCTGTTTAACCTTACATGCATGGATGAATGTCAAAGGTATATATCTTACAGGGTGTCATTAAACATGGTGCATAATACATATCAGATACAGTATGTATGGAATACAAAAACACCAAGTGTGTATCTCAGACACTGTAGAGATTACGTGAATGTAATACTGACACGAAGATTGACTGATGTACTTTTATTCTGCACATGAACACCACCTTGTGGTCCAACTTGTCCGAGTCAGATCAACTTTACAGAAATATCCCGATTATACGTTATTTTGTATCACTTCTTATTTCTTGTATACAACAGATTTGTTACCACATATTGTAAATTTGGAATTATAGTCAACATCTCATCTTCAATATATGGTATATCCATTAGACTGACTGATGGAAAAGTAATGATATTACATCATTACTAGAAATGCTTGCAAATGTATTACATTGTCTTTCATGTCAGTGAATAAACCATAATATCTTTATGAACACTCACTCTCTAGTGGAGATAATTACTAAACTTATTCACTAGAGAATGGAGGGACACTATTAAAAATAATATAATAAAACTACTCACCTACTTAACATTATCAGTAAAATTACTTTACTGATTACTACATCATCTTACTCTGGTATGAAGTAACACTACATCATCTTACCCTGGTAATGAAGTAACACTACATCATCTTAATCTGGTAATGAAGTAACACTACATCATCTTAATCTGGTATGAAGTAACACTACATCATCTTAATCTGGTATGAAGTAACACTACATCATCTTAATCTGGTATGAAGTAACACTACATCATCTTAATCTGGTAATGAAGTAACACTACATCATCTTAATCTGGTATGAAGTAACACTACATCATCTTAATCTGGTATGAAGTAACACTACATCATCTTACTCTGTATGAAGTAACACTACATCATCTTACTCTGGTAATGAAGTAACACTACATCATCTTAATCTGGTATGAAGTAACACTACATCATCTTACTCTGTATGAGTAACACTACATCATCTTAATCTGGTATGAAGTAACACTACATCATCTTAATCTGGTATGAGTAACACTACATCATCTTAATCTGGTATGAAGTAACACTACATCATCTTACTCTGTATGAAGTAACACTACATCATCTTAATCTGGTAATGAAGTAACACTACATCATCTTAATCTGGTATGAAGTAACACTACATCATCTTACTCTGTATGAAGTAACACTACATCATCTTACTCTGGTAATGAAGTAACACTACATCATCTTACTCTGGTAATGAGGTAACACTACATCATCTTACTCTGGTAATGAAGTAACACTACATCATCTTACTCTGGTAATGAAGTGACACTACATCATCTTAATCTGGTATGAAGTAACACTACATCATCTTACTCTGTATGAAGTAACACTACATCATCTTACTCTGTATGAAGTAACACTACATCATCTTACTCTGGTAATGAAGTAACACTACATCACCTTACTCTGGTAATGAAGTAACACTAGATCATCTTATTCTGGTAATGAAGTAACACTACATCATCTTATTCTGGTATGAAGTAACACTACATCATCTTATTCTGGTATGAAGTAACACTACATCATCTTAATCTGGTATGAAGTAACACTACATCACCTTACTCTGTATGAAGTAACACTACATCATCTTACTCTGTATGAAGTAACACTACATCATCTTACTCTGTATGAAGTAACACTACATCATCTTACTCTGTATGAAGTAACACTACATCATCTTACTCTGTATGAAGTAACACTACATCATCTTAATCTGTATGAAGTAACACTACATCATCTTACTCTGGTAATGAAGTAACACTAGATCATCTTACTCTGGTATGAAGTAACACTACATCATCTTACTCTGTATGAAGTAACACTACATCATCTTACTCTGTATGAAGTAACACTACATCATCTTACTCTGGTATGAAGTAACACTACATCATCTTACTCTGGTAATGAAGTAACACTACATCATCTTACCCTGGTATGAAGTAACACTACATCATCTTACTCTGGTAATGAAGTAACACTACATCATCTTACTCTGTATGAAGTAACACTACATCATCTTATTCTGGTATGAAGTAACACTACATCATCTTAATCTGGTATGAAGTAACACTACATCATCTTAATCTGTATGAAGTAACACTACATCATCTTACTCTGGTAATGAAGTAACACTACATCACCTTACTCTGGTAATGAAGTAACACTAGATCATCTTACTCTGGTATGAAGTAACACTACATCATCTTACTCTGGTATGAAGTAACACTACATCATCTTACCCTGGTATGAAGTAACACTACATCATCTTACCCTGGTATGAAGTAACACTACATCATCTTACTCTGGTATGAAGTAACACTACATCATCTTACTCTGGTATGAAGTAACACTACATCATCTTACTCTGGTATGAAGTAACACTACATCATCTTACTCTGGTATGAAGTAACACTACATCATCTTACTCTGGTATGAAGTAACACTACATCATCTTACTCTGGTATGAAGTAACACTACATCATCTTACTCTGTTAATGAAGTAAGACTACATCATCTTACTCTGGTAATGAAGTAACACTACATCACCTTACTCTGGTATGAAGTAACACTACATCACCTTACTCTGGTAATGAAGTAACACTACATCATCTTACTCTGATATGAAGTAACACTACATCATCTTACTCTGGTATGAAGTAACACTACATCATCTTACTCTGGTAATGAAGTAACACTACATCATCTTACTCTGTATGAAGTAACACTACATCATCTTATTCTGGTATGAAGTAACACTACATCATCTTAATCTGGTATGAAGTAACACTACATCATCTTAATCTGTATGAAGTAACACTACATCATCTTACTCTGGTAATGAAGTAACACTACATCACCTTACTCTGGTAATGAAGTAACACTAGATCATCTTACTCTGGTAATGATGTAACACTACATCATCTTACTCTGGTAATGAAGTAACACTACATCATCTTACTCTGGTATGAAGTAACACTACATCATCTTACCCTGGTATGAAGTAACACTACATCATCTTACCCTGGTATGAAGTAACACTACATCATCTTACCCTGGTATGAAGTAACACTACATCATCTTACCCTGGTATGAAGTAACACTACATCATCTTACTCTGTATGAAGTAACACTACATCATCTTACTCTGGTAATGAAGTAACACTACATCATCTTACTCTGGTATGAAGTAACACTACATCATCTTACTCTGGTAATGAAGTAAGACTACATCATCTTACTCTGGTAATGAAGTAACACTACATCACCTTACTCTGGTATGAAGTAACACTACATCACCTTACTCTGGTAATGAAGTAACACTACATCATCTTACTCTGATATGAAGTAACACTACATCATCTTACTCTGGTATGAAGTAACACTACATCATCTTACTCTGGTAATGAAGTAACACTACATCATCTTACTCTGTATGAAGTAACACTACATCATCTTACTCTGGTAATGAAGTAACACTACATCACCTTACTCTGGTAATGAAGTAACACTACATCATACTCTGGTATGAAGTAACACTACATCATCTTACTCTGGTAATGAAGTAACACTACATCATCTTACTCTGTATGAAGTAACACTACATCATCTTACTCTGGTATGAAGTAACACTACATCACCTTACTCTGGTAATGAAGTAACACTACATCATACTCTGGTATGAAGTAACACTACATCATCTTACTCTGTATGAAGTAACACTACATCATCTTACTCTGGTAATGAAGTAACACTACATCATCTTACTCTGGTAATGAAGTAACACTACATCATCTTACTCTGGTAATGAAGTAACACTACATCATCTTACTCTGGTAATGAAGTAACACTACATCATCTTACTCTGGTAATGAAGTAACACTACATCATCTTACTCTGGTAATGAAGTAACACTACATCATCTTACTCTGGTAATGAAGTAACACTACATCATCTTACTCTGGTATGAAGTAACACTACATCATCTTACTCTGGTAATGAAGTAACACTACATCATCTTACTCTAGTAATGAAGTAACACTACATCATCTTACTCTGGTAATGAAGTAACACTACATCATCTTACTCTGGTAATGAAGTAACACTAGATCATCTTACTCTGGTAATGAAGTAACACTACATCATCTTACTCTGGTAATGAAGTAACACTACATCATCTTACTCTGGTATGAAGTAACACTACATCATCTTACTCTGTAATACAAATGTTCTTACTTTCCTTTCTCTCTCTAGAGTAATTGCCTCCAAAGATTCTTTAACATGCTTCTCCAGACACTCCAAGCTGCAAAATATTCCCGGGATAGTCACTAGCTTTTTACACTCGACACATTTTCTGTCGGCCTTCTTCTTTGATTTAACCGTGTTATCAAGTGGCTATAATTCCAAGGCAGAAACATTTCAACAAGATAGCACTATCGTAAATCCAGAAACAGTGTTAAGAAACATTTTTTAAATTTTTCAATGATTTATAGAAAACATGCAGTAATAGATGTATCTTTAACTTTATTACAGACACACAGTTAACCTTTTACTAATGTACCACGAACTCCAGTATATTACCAGTGGTATTAATATATCTTTATCTTGCTTTTTGTACATGTCCGATATATGTGCAAAAATAAAATTTTTATTCTAATTTATCAATAAGTGTCTGAAGTAAAATGTGTTTTCTTACAGCTATATCAGGCTATCAGGAATCGAACTCCTGATTTTAGTATTGTAAATCCAAACTTACTGCTGACACAGTGAGAAACAAACCAAAATGTACCTATGTTATCAAAAATGCAGCCTAATATAAAAACTGTGAAGATATAGTCTATCCATATATCTGTTTGTTGTGAAGTACATAGCTACAAGATGGGCTAGCTGCATTCTGGCCAACAGTGGGAACTGAAACCAAATTTTTTTGTTTTATAAGCCATATGAGCAACAGATGGTGAGGAGTTTATGCAACCAACAAATGAATGTATAATGTTCTTGTGTTTCTGTTCAGAAAGTTTAAAAGACATGTCAGTGATAACACATTTTAAATATAAAACATTGCTAATAAACACAAGTCTGGGATTAAAATCAACACTTTAACTGTTCACAACTGTTGAATAACAAAACTTTCCATTTCAATTTCAAACTTGGTTCATTAAACTAGTTCTGGGAACAAACGTGAAAGGATTTGTTGAAATATTTTAGAAATTTCAATATTAAAACCATAGTGTACATTGACCTTGGTAGTGGCTAGAGATTTCAATATTAAAACCATAGTGTACATTGACCTTGGTAGTGGCTAGAGATTTCAATATTAAAACCATAGTGTACATTGACCCTGGTAGTGGCTAGAGATTTCAATATTAAAACCATAGTGTACATTGACCCTGGTAGTGGCTAGAGATTTCAATATTAAAACCATAGTGTACATTGACCCTGGTAGTGGCTAGAGATTTCAATAATAAAACCATAGTGTACATTGACCCTGGTAGTGGCTAGAGATTTCAATATTAAAACCATAGTGTACATTGACCCTGGTAGTGGCTAGAGATCTAGATTTTTAAAAAAATCGGCACATTTGTAGTGAGATAGATAACTTTAAATAATACTTAAAAACGTATCACAGGAATATACAACAGAACTGTAGAAAAACAAGACAATTGTATGTTACATCACTTATTACAACCACGGTTGAGTGACCCCAACATTCACCTAGACATGAGTGGAATAAGAGAAGCTTGTGTTGGTCATTTCAAATCTTTTCTGGATTTCTTCTCAAACTTCTATTTATTTCTAAAATTTTCAGACTATCCAGTTTTTGTTTTTACCTTTTTCATAGCCATGTAAAACTTAACTGGTGAGCACCATTGTGTTCCTGTATCTAACAAAACTGTATTGTAGTCTCGACACGTTAACTGGTGAGCACCATTGTGTTCCTGTATCTAACAAAACTGTATTGCAGTCTCGACACGTTAACTGGTAAGCTCCATTGTGTTCCTGTATCTAACAAAACTGTATTGTAGTCTTGACACGTTAACTGGTGAGCACCATTGAGTTCCTGTATCTAACAAAACTGTATTGTAGTCTTGACACGTTAATGGTTAGCACCATTGTGTTCCTATATCTAACAAAACTGTATTGCAGTCTGGACACATTAACTGGTGAGCACCATTGTGTTCCTGTATCTAACAAAACTGTATTGCAGTCTCGCCACATTAACTGGTGAGCACCATTGTGTTCCTGTATCTAACAAAACTGTATTGCAGTCTCGACACGTTAACTGGTGAGCACCATTGTGTTCCTGCATCTAACAAAACTGTATTGTAGTCTTGACATGTTAATGGTTAGTACCATTGTGTTCCTGTATCTAACAAAACTGCAGGAGTTTAATGTTTGAGAAACTTGATGAAAAGTTTGGTTTTCGTTTTGAACCTCTTTTATAAATTGGGATAAATAAAACCTACAGCTCTGTTTTACTGAACACCAGCAACAATATAATGTGATAATTTTAACCTCTCTTTCAGTGAACACCAGCAACAATCTAATGTGATAACTTTGATAACCTCTCTTTTAGTGAACACCAGCAACAATCTAATGTGATAACTTTAACCTCTCTTTTAGTGAACACCAGCAACAATCTAATGTAATAACTTTAACCTCTCTTTCAGTGAACACCAGCAACAATCTAATGTAATAACTTTAACCTCTCTTTCAGTGAACACCAGCAACAATCTAATGCAATAACTTTAACCTCTCTTTCAGTGAACACCAGCAACAATCTAATGTAATAACTTTAACCTCTCTTTTTAGTGAACACCAGCAACAATCTAATGTAATAACTTTAACCTCTCTTTCAGTGAACACCAGCAACAATCTAATGTAATAACTTTAACCTCTCTTTCAGTGAACACCAGCAACAATCTAATGTAATAACTTTAACCTCTCTTTCAGTGAACACCAGCAACAATCTAATGTAATAACTTTAACCTCTCTTTCAGTGAACACCAGCAACAATCTAATGCAATAACTTTAACCTCTCTTTCAGTGAACACCAGCAACAATCTAATGTAATAACTTTAACCTCTCTTTTAGTGAACACCAGCAACAATCTAATGTAATAACTTTAACCTCTCTTTCAGTGAACACCAGCAACAATCTAATGTAATAACTTTAACCTCTCTTTCAGTGAACACCAGCAACAATCTAATGCAATAACTTTAATAACCTCCCATTTAGTGAACACCAGCAACAACCTAATGTGGTAGCTTTAATAACCTCTCTTGAAAGGTACTGAACCCTTTCACATTGGAAGTCCTGTATGAAATATAACTGATATGAAGCAGAATATATATATTTTAATGATAAAAAATCTATCTTAGCAACTTGAACAGAAACACTGGACATTATATAGACCAGGAAACAACAAACGTTAAGAAATGCACTGAATCATCCATTGGACAGCAGTTTGTTAGATAAGTCAGCAGTACTAAATAATTACAGTTGAATATGTAAGTTTTCTTTAATAGAAGCTATAAAGAAGACATTACCTTGGACAGAGGAGAATGATATAATACAGATGACTTTGATTCATCTTTCACACTTCTGGGTTCTTCTTTTCTCGATGACTTTGTGTCCACTCTTTTAACAGTTACACCATGTTTCTCAGTTTTAACATCACCTTCTCTCTGTGGCACTTCAACACTATCTTTTTTAACAGTTTTAAACCATTCATCTTTCACACTTTTAACATCACACTTTTCTGTTTTAACGACCTTCACAGCTTTAACATCTTTTTTTCTCACAGTTTTACTATCTTCCTTCTTAATATCATCTTTCTTTGTAACTTTAACAGATTTCACGTCTTCCTTCTTCATATCACCTTTCTTCATATCTTTTTTAACAGCTTTAACATCCTCTTTCTTCACAGTTTTAACTTCTTCCTTCTTCGTATCTTTGTCATCATCTTTCTCGACAAACCTCACATTTGTTTCACTGTTACTTCCGACATCCTTTACTTCAGTTGTTTGTGTCCACTTCACTTCAGAGTCTTGTTCTAAATAATAAAAATGTAACAAAAAATAATTTTACTACATTCAAAGAGTACAGAATATATTTGAAGTTTTAAAAATTATCCAATGTTAAATTAATAACGTGACAACAAAGTGTCATACAAGTCATCTTAACGGAAAAATGTATGAGAATCACGTACATAAAAACAATCAAATTTTCCATTGATACAGATTCAGTTTTTGCATTTTCAAAACATTTATACAATATTTTACAGTTTATAAAAATACTGTATTGCAAGTATTGTACTACAAGTTTGCTAAAGAGTTTCAAGATGCAGATAAAACAATTATCAATCTGCGAAGCCTGTTGAGGCAGAAAACAAAAGCATCATATCACCTCCATTTGTGCTATAAACTATATGTTCTACAAAATTAAAATATTTAACTTGCTAATTTTCAGATAATAAATGTTTTACATAGCTACAAAACAATAACTTCAAATTTAATAAATGTTTTACAAAACAATAACTTCAAATTTACTCTTAAAGAAAAGCTTCTAAAGTTTACTTGAGTCCATTCAAATAATAACAGTAACTCAAAGTGGACTCTCGAATGAACACTTCATAATATCAATACTGATCTGATATGGTGTAACACTGACATTCTTCTGTCTTAAAAATCCAAGGTACTCAAAACAGAGTCTGACAATCACACACTGAAACACTATTCTGAATTATTACACAAGTTAATTAAACAACAGTGCTTTTGAGATATGATGTTATCAACTAATAACAAAATATATGAATATACTGACAAAAGTAATTTAAGAGTTGTCAACATCAACAGAATATTTCTACTTGTGATAATCCTGAACAAGTAAACGAATCAAAGTTCTCCAACAGCCGAGTCTGAAAGGTAATTTAACAATTGATCTCAGGTAAATTATACTTTTCAGTTTCCATTATACTAGCAGGTTGATTCTAAACACTGTAAAATATATATCTTCAAAAGATACATAGACAGTTGAAAACACAATAAACTATAAACCTGTCCCTTTATGATAAAACACAATAAACTATAAACCTGTCCCTTTATGATAAAACACAATAACCTGCAAACCTATTTCTTTATAATAAAATACAAATATTTAAAATAGGTTTTCTTATCTAATTCTTACCTTCTTTACATTTTGGACACAGCCATTCTATTTCTTCCTTTTCCATCAGCTGACCTTTCTGACGGGTAATTCCAACACATGATCCATGAAACCACTCCTCACAACCATCACAGCCAATCATAAACCTTACATAAAATATAGAAAAATGAAAACCCGTAAGACCAAATGTATCAATTAGTAATGTGATACAACTTAAACATTTTACTAATTTAAACATATTACAAAACATTACTTGTTAATACAACATTCAAACACATTTTTGTGTGAGATTGAGGATACTGTACAAGTTTTAAACACAACTTTAACATTTTACTAATTTAAACATATTACAAAACATTACTTGTTAATACAACATTCAAACACATTTTTGTGTGAGATTGAGGATACTGTACAAGTTTTAAACACAACTTTAACATTTTACTAATTTAAACATATTACAAAACATTACTTATTAATACAACATTCAAACACATTTTTGTGCGAGATTGAGGATACTGTACAAGTTTTAAACACAACTTTAACATTTTACTAATTTAAACATATTACAAAACATTACTTATTAATACAACATTCAAACACATTTTTGTGCGAGATTGAGGATACTGTACAAGTTTTAAACACAACTTAAACATTTTACTAATTTAAACATATTACAAAACATTACTTATTAATACAACATTCAAACACATTTTTGTGTGAGATTGAGGATACTGTACAAGTTTTAAACACAACTTAAACATTTTACTAATTTAAACATATTACAAAACATTACTTGTTAATACAACATTCAAACACATTTTTGTGCGAGATTGAGGATACTGTACAAGTTTTAAACACAACTTAAACATTTTACTAATTTAAACATATTACAAAACATTACTTGTTAATACAACATTCAAACACATTTTTGTGTGAGATTGAGGATACTGTACAAGTTTTAAACACCTTTTGTACCAGTCTTTAGTTCATAAACTTGCACAACTTTTCAAATGAAGATATGCGGTATGTGCAGTATTGTAGCTGACTGGTTAAATCTGAACTATTATATTGAAATGAATTACTGCCTTCACAATGGCTGTTTACTACAAGTATACATTGAACCATGAATTCACAAAACCAAACAGCACAGATAACATTATGTTAGATCTCCCATTTGATCCACTAGAAGTCACAACTTCCTTAAATATCTGACGTAAAATCAATTTCTGACTAGGCCATCTGGAAGTTTAAGTCTGATAGAATAATTCATGAGAATTTGACAAATGAAAGACAAAAATACAACCAAGACAGCTAAAGGAAAGAAGAACATTTGAAACAAACAAACCCAATTCAGTCGTTAGTTACTCAGGTTTGTAATCTTTGACAACACTGATGTCAATATACAGCATGAAAAGCCTCCTATGCTACAGAGCTACATTCAGTAACTGAGGAACATCCCTGACATGTGGCTGTAAAATCTAGATGCTCATCCTAGGTTTGTTACCACAGGTGGTGAACATACTGCATGGCCCAATATTATAATTTCTATTTCAATGAGTGTACATAAAAGACAGTGATAAAAATGTATATATATTCCACTGTATACAGATGTTGGCTTCTGAGATTTGTGAATTTTCTTCAGAAAAAGACATCTCTATAACCATACAATTTCTACAGTATCATTACACTGTTTTGTATCCTAGGTAAAATAAATATACAGGTTCTAAATCTCTTGCTTGTGGTGTAACACTCACCGAGAGTAACACTATTAGGTGTAACTGTTGAGATAAACGTAATCCCAAAGTGTGAGAATAAAAACAATAATCTATACAAATGAATGAGGAAATTATGGATAAAACATGAAAAGTTAAATCAGTAAAAAAGTAACATATTTGTCACACACAGTGACAGCATAAGTAAACACATACTGGTAAATCACAAGTAAACACATACTGGTAAATCACAAGTAAACACATACTGGTAAATCACAAGTAAACACATACTGGTAAATCCTAAGTAAACACATACTGGTAAATCACAAGTAAACACATACTGGTAAATCAGAAGTAAACACATACTGGTAAATCACAAGTAAACACATACTGGTAAATCACAAGTAAACACTGGTAAATCACAAGTAAACACATACTGGTAAATCATAAGTAAACACATACTGGTAAATCACAAGTAAACACATACTGGTAAATCACAAGTAAACACATACTGGTAAATCATAAGTAAACACATACTGGTAAATCACAAGTAAACACATACTGGTAAATCACAAGTAAACACATACTGGTAAATCACAAGTAAACACATACTGGTAAATCACAAGTAAACACATACTGGTAAATCACAAGTAAACACATACTGGTAAATCACAAGTAAACACTGGGTAAATCACAAGTAAACACATACTGGTAAATCAGAGTAAACACATACTGGTAAATCACAAGTAAACACTGGTAAATCACAAGTAAACACATACTGGTAAATCATAAGTAAACACATACTGGTAAATCACAAGTAAACACTGGTAAATCACAAGTAAACACATACTGGTAAATCAGAAGTAAACACATACTGGTAAATCACAAGTAAACACATACTGGTAAATCACAAGTAAACACATACTGGTAAATCACAAGTAAACACATACTGGTAAATCCTAAGTAAACACATACTGGTAAATCACAAGTAAACACATACTGGTAAATCACAAGTAAACACATACTGGTAAATCACAAGTAAACACATACTGGTAAATCACAAGTAAACACATACTGGTAAATCACAAGTAAACACATACTGGTAAATCACAAGTAAACACATACTGGTAAATCACAAGTAAACACTGGTAAATCACAAGTAAACACATACTGGTAAATCACAAGTAAACACATACTGGTAAATCAGAAGTAAACACATACTGGTAAATCACAAGTAAACACATACTGGTAAATCACAAGTAAACACATACTGGTAAATCACAAGTAAACACATACTGGTAAATCACAAGTAAACACATACTGGTAAATCACAAGTAAACACATACTGGTAAATCACAAGTAAACACATACTGGTAAATCCTAAGTAAACACATACTGGTAAATCATAAGTAAACACATACTGGTAAATCATAAGTAAACACATACTGGTAAATCATAAGTAAACACATACTGGTAAATCATAAGTAAACACATACTGGTAAATCATAAGTAAACACATACTGGTAAATCACAAGTAAACACATACTGGTAAATCACAAGTAAACACATACTGGTAAATCACAAGTAAACACATACTGGTAAATCACAAGTAAACACATACTGGTAAATCATAAGTAAACACATACTGGTAAATCATAAGTAAACACATACTGGTAAATCACAAGTAAACACATACTGGTAAATCACAAGTAAACACATACTGGTAAATCCTAAGTAAACACATACTGGTAAATCACAAGTAAACACATACTGGTAAATCACAAGTAAACACATACTGGTAAATCACAAGTAAACACATACTGGTAAATCACAAGTAAACACATACTGGTAAATCACAAGTAAACACATACTGGTAAATCACAAGTAAACACTGGTAAATCACAAGTAAACACATACTGGTAAATCACAAGTAAACACATACTGGTAAATCATAAGTAAACACATACTGGTAAATCATAAGTAAACACATACTGGTAAATCACAAGTAAACACATACTGGTAAATCATAAGTAAACACATACTGGTAAATCACAAGTAAACACATACTGGTAAATCACAAGTAAACACTGGTAAATCACAAGTAAACACATACTGGTAAATCACAAGTAAACACATACTGGTAAATCACAAGCAAACACATACTGGTAAATCACAAGTAAACACATACTGGTAAATCACAAGTAAACACATACTGGTAAATCCTAAGTAAACACATACTGGTAAATCACAAGTAAACACATACTGGTAAATCATAAGTAAACACATACTGGTAAATCATAAGTAAACACATACTGGTAAATCACAAGTAAACACATACTGGTAAATCATAAGTAAACACATACTGGTAAATCATAAGTAAACACATACTGGTAAATCATAAGTAAACACATACTGGTAAATCATAAGTAAACACATACTGGTAAATCACAAGTAAACACATACTGGTAAATCCTAAGTAAACACATACTGGTAAATCACAAGTAAACACATACTGGTAAATCATAAGTAAACACATACTGGTAAATCATAAGTAAACACATACTGGTAAATCACAAGTAAACACATACTGGTAAATCATAAGTAAACACATACTGGTAAATCATAAGTAAACACATACTGGTAAATCATAAGTAAACACATACTGGTAAATCATAAGTAAACACATACTGGTAAATCACAAGTAAACACATACTGGTAAATCATAAGTAAACACATACTGGTAAATCATAAGTAAACACATACTGGTAAATCATAAGTAAACACATACTGGTAAATCATAAGTAAACACATACTGGTAAATCACAAGTAAACACATACTGGTAAATCACAAGTAAACACATACTGGTAAATCATAAGTAAACACATACTGGTAAAATCACAAGTAAACACATACTGGTAAATCACAAGTAAACACATACTGGTAAATCCTAAGTAAACACATACTGGTAAATCACAAGTAAACACATACTGGTAAATCCTAAGTAAACACATACTGGTAAATCACAAGTAAACACATACTGGTAAATCACAAGTAAACACATACTGGTAAATCACAAGTAAACACATACTGGTAAATCCTAAGTAAACACATACTGGTAAATCACAAGTAAACACATACTGGTAAATCATAAGTAAACACATACTGGTAAATCCTAAGTAAACACATACTGGTAAATCATAAGTAAACACATACTGGTAAATCATAAGTAAACACATACTGGTAAATCATAAGTAAACACATACTGGTAAATATGGACAGTTAATGCAATAATCTTCTAGTTCATATGTTCAAATTATTACTTTCAACATGTTATTCATCATTTTGGTACAAGAACAAAAACACACGTTTCATGTTGTTCACCCCAGTTCTTCACAGAAGCTCTGTAGTAGCGATACTAACATCATCTTGATCTGGTGAAATAAACCGATACAAAAAACAGTATCTACAGATATTCGTACTTACCTTTACATATTGTAGTGATAATCATTTTTACTAGTAGGGGATAAAACAAGGTATAATGTTAAGAAACACTGAACCAGCTGATTAAACAAACCTTCCATTATGAGGTTTTCGACAGATACACCAGAGCCTATCTGGGTCATCTTCACTTGAATCATCACTGACACTTTCATCACCAGTTGTAACTTTCTGGTCTTCGTTGGAAGAATTTACTGAAGAAAATAATAAAGAAGAATTTTAGAAAAACAGTTAACATTTTAAGTTAGATTCCTAAATATATCAGTCTTACTAGAGTTGCAACTAAAACATGGCCAAAATTATTAAATCTATTATTTCTTGTAACACATGAAAAACAAAAAATAAATGTTAAATATGCCAGATGTGAGGAGAAGGAATAACTTCACTTAAAAACATTACCCAATGTCAAAAACCATCTGATGCTTTCTTACATCCATATTATGAGTAAAACATACCAAGAGTTGAAATTATAAATGTCCTTACTTTTGTAAACATCACTAAAGAAGGTCTAATTGTTCCTCAAAAACCATCTGATATGTACATCACTAAAAGTCTAATTGTTCCTCAAAAACCATCTGATATCTACATTACTAAAGAAGGTCTAATTGTTCCTCAAAATCTATCTGATATCTATATCACTAAAAGTCTAATTGTTCCTCAAAATCCATCTGATATCTATATCACTAAAAGTCTAATTGTTCCTCAAAAACCATCTGATATCTACATCACTAAAAAAGGTGTAATTGTTCCTCAAAAACCATCCGATATCTACATCACTAAAGAAGGTGTAATTGTTCCTCAAAAACCATCCGATATCTACATCACTAAAGAAGGTGTAATTGTTCCTCAAAAACCATCTGATATGTACATCACTAAAAGTCTAATTGTTCCTCAAAAACCATCTGATATGTACATCACTAAAAGTCTAATTGTTCCTCAAAAACCATCTGATATGTACATCACTAAAAGTCTAATTGTTCCTCAAAAACCATCTGATATCTACATCACTAAAGAAGGTCTAATTGTTCCTCAAAAACCATCTGATATGTACATCACTAAAGAAGGTGTAAGTGTTCCTCAAAATCCATCTGATATCTATATCACTAAAAGTCTAATTGTTCCTCAAAAACCATCTGATATGTACATCACTAAAAGTCTAATTGTTCCTCAAAAACCATCTGATATCTACATCACTAAAGAAGGTCTAATTGTTCCTCAAAAACCATCTGATATGTACATCACTAAAAGTCTAATTGTTCCTCAAAAACCATCTGATATCTACATCACTAAAGGTCTAATTGTTCCTCAAAAACCATCTGATATCTACATCACTAAAGAAGGTCAAATTGTTCCTCAAAGTCCATCTGATATGTACATCACTAAAGAAGGTCTAATTGTTCCTCAAAAACCATCTGATATCTACATCACTAAAGGTCTAATTGTTCCTCAAAATCCATCTGATATGTACATCACTAAAGAAGGTCTAATTGTTCCTCAAAAACCATCTGATATCTACATCACTAAAGGTCTAATTGTTCCTCAAAAACCATCTGATATCTACATCACTAAATGTCTAATTGTTCCTCAAAAACCATCTGATATGTACATCACTAAAAGTCTAATTGTTCCTCAAAAACCATCTGATATCTACATCACTAAAGAAGGTCTAATTGATCCTCAAAAATCATCTGATATCTACATCACTAAAAGTCTAATTGTTCCTCAAAAACCATCTGATATCTACATCACTAAAAGTCTAATTGTTCCTCAAAAACCATCTGATATCTACATCACTAAAGGTCAAATTGTTCCTCAAAAACCATCTGATATCTACATCACTAAAGAAGGTCAAATTGTTCCTCAAAATCCATCTGATATGTACATCACTAAAGGTCTAATTGTTCCTCAAAAACCATCTGATATCTACATCACTAAAGAAGGTCTAATTGTTCCTCAAAAACCATCTGATATCTACATCACTAAAGAAGGTCTAATTGTTCCTCAAAAACCATCTGATATCTACATCACTAAAGAAGGTCTAATTGTTCCTCAAAAACCATCTGATATCTACATCACTAAAGAAGGTCAAATTGTTCCTCAAAAACCATCTGATATGTACATCACTAAAGGTCTAATTGTTCCTCAAAAATCATCTGATATCTACATCACTAAAAGTCAAATTGTTCCTCAAAAACCATCTGATATCTACATCACTAAACAAGGTGTAATTGTTCCTCAAAAACCATCTGATATCTACATCACTAAAAGTCTAATTGTTCCTCAAAAACCATCTGATATCTACATCACTAAAAGTCTAATTGTTCCTCAAAAACCATCTGATATCTACATCACTAAAGAAGGTCAAATTGTTCCTCAAAATCCATCTGATATGTACATCACTAAAGGTCTAATTGTTCCTTAAAAACCATCTGATATCTACATCACTAAAAAAGGTGTAATTGTTCCTTAAAAACCATCTGATATCTACATTACTATTTTATTCACAAACTTGAACCACATTTAAACAGATGTACAAAAATATCTAGTAAAGTAGTCGAGCTAAGAAACAATAATGTGGCGAGCCAGTCAAAATATCTGATAATATTAAGACAATAACTGAACGATAAATCAAGTGAACTAGTCAAGCCATCAGGGAATAAGTTAGTGAACCAGTCAATCATCACGTCACAATCTAGCATGACAGTCAGGCTTTTGGACAATAATCTAACTTTACAAAAATAGAGTACCTTACCTCTTTCACATTCCTGTGTAATTTTTTCATTGTCTTTATCTTCTTTTACATCACTTTCAAATGCTTCTGTATCTTTTTCATTCTCAACTGATTGTGTATTCTCAAATGTTGACTTCAACTGACAACTACTGCTCTCTTCTATGGACCCACATGGATGTTGACTTTCATCCAGATTAGGAGATTCAGTTTTCAGTGGATTAGTCCCATGTAAAACATCTTCGTACTTCAAGGCCCGTGCCACAGGATTGTCATCAACCTGACAAGCGAGGTTGGTTTTATCAGGAGACTCTTCAGAATCTTCCTTTTTTATTGATGGTATTTTAGGTGTAGCTTGTAATTTTGTATCAGATTCTGATTGGTTTTCAACATGACCTCCTACACTATCTTTAATCATTACATCTGGATTGCTAAACAAGGATGGTTCAATAGCTAAAGCTTCCACTGACAGAGTTCGAGACTCTCTTCTCACAAGTTTCTTTTTCGTTGTTTTTGTCTTTGACTGACTACTTTCAGCTTTTTGCTCTTTTACCTTCTCTGATTTAGTTTCTTCTTTTCTGGTTCCATCTTTGTCACCTGATTTAGTGTGCTTGTCTTCATTTTTATCTCCCTTCTTTGATTGTTGTTTTGTTTTAGATTTTGTGGTTTGTTTGAAACTAGCTTTATTTTCATTGTCCTCATGTTCAACTTGTTCCAAACTTCTGCTTTCACTTGTGTTCTTGTCCTGTTCCAGTTTGGGGGACAGACTTACACCTTTCTGTTCCATTTTCGTAGATGACACTTCATCCTCTTGTCTAAATTCTTCTGTTTCATTTTGTTTTCCAACATCATTTTGTTCCTGGCATTCGTATTTTTGCTCTTGGCTTTCCTTATTTACAGGAAGAGGAGTACCACTTGTCACTTGTGTTTTTCTGACAACAGCAGTTGATTCATAAACAGTTAACTGAACAGATGGCGTCTAGGTCTTCCCCTTCCTGCGGTGGCGTACCACTCAGAATCAGCCATAGTCTTCTCTTCCTTTACTTCTGTTTTTCCAATCTCTCTTCACTTTCCTTTTGATTGGAAACAGTATTCTTTCTGGGTCGACCTCGTTTTTTGGGTGTTGTAGGCGGTTCGTTGGAAATGTCTTCCGATTTTTAGTTAAAGGGGTCTAGTTCCTTTATTGGGAGAGTGCAACTTGGCTCCATCTGGTTCAACCATTTTACAGAAACCATCTTTCTCCAACCTTTCAGGTGATAAATTTCCAGTCATAATCTCTTCAAGTTTCTTCTTCTGTCTTCTAGTTTGAACAGGTACTTCAAGGAAATCTTCTGTTTCATTTTTCTTTTCATCAACTTCTTCCTTACCTTCGTTATCATCTAAACTTTCCTCATTTCTTGTTTGTTCAATAACAACCTTATCAGAATCGTTCTTTACCTGCTCCTTAGACAATGCTCCAGGAATTGGGGCAAATGTCTCGACAGACTTATTACATTCTTCTTCTTTAGGGCTTTCAGTTTCTCTGAAAAATGTATAATTATTTTTAATATCATTTCTTAAACATATTAGATTCTGATAAAAACATTAGACATAAGACTCTTTGACCACTTATATTATTCAACACAATCAGCATGCAAGGAAGGTTGTTCAACTATTTTTATCACTTTCCAATTTGTCACTAACTAATAACTGACTGAGGTGATTGTAATGGTTTATGACATAAAAATAAATGATATCAATTGTAGCTAAGGTTACCACTTGTACATATTTACATGTTTAAAGCATCAACCATTGTGAATCTTTCATTTTTTGTGCAAATTAAAGTCTAGTAAATAGATAATTTTAACAAAAATGTAAAAGACTTTTTCAAAAATCAAAATTAGCTTCAAGTTGTTACAATTTATAACTAATGTGACAATCTACCAACTGTTGTATTAGACCAAGTGTCGAACGTGACAATCTACCAACTGTTGTATTAGACCGAGTGTCGAATGTGACAATCTACCAACTGTTGTATTAGACCGAGTGTCGAATGTGACAATCTACCAACTGTTGTATAAGACCGAGTGTCGAACGTGACAATCTACCAACTGTTGTATAAGACCGAGTGTCGAACGTGACAATCTACCAACTGTTGTATAAGACCGAGTGTCGAACGTGACAATCTACCAACTGTTGTATTAGACCAAGTGTCGAACGCGACAATCTACCAACTGTTGTATTAGACCAAGCGTCGAACGTGACAATCTACCAACTGTTGTATTAGACCAAGTGTCGAATGTGACAATCTACCAACTATTATATTAGACCAAGTGTCAAACGTGACAATCTACCAACTGTTGTATGAGACCAAGTGTCAAATGTGACAATCTACCAACTTGTATTAGGGATCAAGTTAAGTGTTAAAAATTTAAAAAAACGTTCTTGCTTATTTTTATTCCTTGGAGACAATACTAAAGTAAATCCTGCACTAACTACAGTTCAATATTTATTATTAATGTAAGTATAAGAGGATATTGAGGATATAAAATTGATCAAGAAAAAAAAACTGAACCTGAATAAGAAGGCAGAATCACTCCAGGTAGTGCATGTTACAAAGTGAAGTGTAGTGCACGTTATAAAATGAGGTGTACTCCAGGTAGTGCAGGTTATAAAATGAAGTGTACTCCAGGTAGTGCAGGTTATAAAATGAAGTGTACTCCAGGTAGTACAGGTTATAAAATGAAGTGTACTCTAGGTAGTACAGGTTATAAAATGAAGTGTACTCTAGGTAGTACAGGTTATAAAATGAAGTGTACTCCAGGTAGTACAGGTTATAAAATGAAGTGTACTCCAGGTAGTACAGGCTATAAAATGAGGTATACTCCAAGTAGTACATGTTGGTTGATTGTTTAGCATTTAATGGTGCAGAGCAACTGGGCTATATGCACTAAAGTAGTAAAAAAGTAAAATCGTTAAAATATGTGAAATCATGCTAAAACAGTCCAATTTTCAAATTAAAATCTTAAATACAGTCAAAAGGATCAATGACCCTAAAATACAAGTGAGATGAAGAGTGTCACCATCTTCAATGACACTGTCCAATGTCAACGGTGAACCCAAGGTAAAAAGATGTTGAAAACTGTGCCATTGCTTTTAATTGTAACAATGGCATGACAGTAAAATGTGGATTATTATAGCTTTAGTGTCACACATATTGGTGCAGTCCCTGATAAAAGAAAGCAATGAGTTAAAAAACTGACTAATGTGTAGCTTAGTCAAGATAACTTCCTTGTTACAATCCTTACAGAAGCAAGATGACCAAAGAACAATAGAAGGTTTGATCTGGAAAAGCTTGTTATCATGTTGCTCACTTTTAGTCAACTGCCAAATGGTGCAGAGCTGAGACTTGAATACAGAACTGCAGTCCATGTATGGGACAGGCATGACAGTGATAGTACCAAAACAGACAGACTTAGCTGCAATGTCAGCAAGCTTATTTCTGTGAATACCGACATGGCGTGGTGTCCAAAAAAAATAGATAGAAGTAGATGATAGAGAGAAATGGGCCAGTTGGTTTTGAATATTGGCAAGAACAAGGTGAGAACTAATATGAAGTGATTCCAGGGCCAACAGTGAGCTAAGTGAGTCAGTATAAATAGTACAGTTCATGTACCGCATAGCTTTTATATGATCGCCATTTACCTGTACGAGTTCTGGTCTAAGATGGTATACCTTCATGTTGTATCATAAGCTTTCTCAAGGCCAGAAAATACAGAAATGAGATGTTGTCTCTTGAGAAAGGCTTCGCTGATTGATAATTCAAGTTGAATCAGGTGGTCCATAGTGGAGCACAGTTGTCTGAACCCACACTAAGAGGAGGTTGTTTGATTTGAGGACCCAAACAAAACAAGCATTAACCATCTTCTCCAAGATCTTACAGAGCCAGCTCATGAAATTAACTGGACAGTAGTTCGAAGGAATCTCGGGATCATTCCCAGGCTTAGGAAAATGGAGAACAATAACATGGCACCAAGTATCAAGAAAAACATTCTCCTGCCAGCTCCAGTTAAAATCAACCAGAACAATAGCAAGAGAGACATGAGGCATCTTGTAATAAATATCATTGGGTCCGACTGATGTACTGCCAGACCAATGAAGAGCAAGCTTTAGTTCCACCAGCATAGAGGGATGATTATAGTCATGGAGACAATTAGTCCACTGATATGCAGTGCAGTGCTTTAGTTCCACCAGCATAGAGGGATGATTATAGTCATAGAGACAATTAGTCCACTGATATGCAGTGCAGTGCTTTAGTTCCACCAGCATAGAGGGATGATTATAGTCATAGAGACAATTAGTCCACTGAAATGCAGTGCACTTTAAAAGTGTGAGATACCTAAAAAAAGATATCTCAAGGCCCTTTATGAGCTTTCCTTGCCATGTGGCATGCAAAATTCCACCAAGGACAAAAATACTGTAGAAAACGTGTCAAGGTTTTAGGAACTACTCTAGGTACTACATGTTATAAAACAGAGTACTCCAGGTACTACATGTTATAAAACAGAGTACTCCAGGTACTACATGTTATAAAACAGAGTACTCCACGTACTACATGTTATAAAACAGAGTACTCCAGGTGCTACATGTTATAAAAGAGAGTACTCCAGGTGCTACATGTTATAAAAGAGAGTACTCCACGTACTACATGTTATAAGAGAGAGTACTCCTGGTACTACATGTTATAAAACAGAGTACTCCTGGTACTACATGTTATAAAACAGAGTACTCCTGGTACTACATGTTATAAAACAGAGTACTCCAGGTGCTACATGTTATAAAACAGAGTACTCCAAGTGCTACATGTTATAAAACAGAGTACTCCAAGTGCTACATGTTATAAAACAGAGTACTCCAGGTGCTACATGTTATAAAACAGAGTACTCCTGGTACTACATGTTATAAAACAGAGTACTCCTGGTACTACATGTTATAAAACAGAGTACTCCTGGTACTACATGTTATAAAACAGAGTACTCCTGGTACTACATGTTATAAAACAGAGTACTCCAGGTGCTACATGTTATAAAACAGAGTACTCCTGGTACTACATGTTATAAAACAGAGTACTCCTGGTACTACATGTTATAAAACAGAGTACTCCAGGTACTACATGTTATAAAACAGAGTACTCCAGGTACTACATGTTATAAAACAGAGTACTCCTGGTACTACATGTTATAAAACAGAGTACTCCAGGTGCTAGATGTTATAAAACAGAGTACTCCTGGTACTACATGTTATAAAACAGAGTACTCCAGGTACTACATGTTATAAAACAGAGTACTCCTGGTACTACATGTTATAAAACAGAGTACTCCAGGTGCTACATGTTATAAAACAGAGTACTCCAAGTGCTACATGTTATAAAACAGAGTACTCCTGGTACTACATGTTATAAAACAGAGTACTCCACGTACTACATGTTATAAAACAGAGTACTCCAAGTGCTACATGTTATAAAACAGAGTACTCCAAGTGCTACATGTTATAAAACAGAGTACTCCAGGTACTACATGTTATAAAACAGAGTACTCCAGGTGCTACATGTTATAAAACAGAGTACTCCTGGTACTACATGTTATAAAACAGAGTACTCCTGGTACTACATGTTATAAAACAGAGTACTCCTGGTACTACATGTTATAAAACAGAGTACTCCAGGTACTACATGTTATAAAACAGAGTACTCCTGGTACTACATGTTATAAAACAGAGTACTCCAGGTACTACATGTTATAAAACAGAGTACTCCTGGTACTACATGTTATAAAACAGAGTACTCCTGGTACTACATGTTATAAAACAGAGTACTCTAGGTGCTACATGTTATAAAACAGAGTACTCCAAGTGCTACATGTTATAAAACAGAGTACTCCTGGTACTACATGTTATAAAACAGAGTACTCTAGGTGCTACATGTTATAAAACAGAGTACTCCAAGTGCTACATGTTATAAAACAGAGTACTCCAGGTACTACATGTTATAAAACAGAGTACTCCAGGTGCTACATGTTATAAAACAGAGTACTCCAGGTACTACATGTTATAAAACAGAGTACTCCAAGTGCTACATGTTATAAAACAGAGTACTCCAGGTACTACATGTTATAAAACAGAGTACTCCAGGTACTAAATATTATAAAACAGAGTACTCCAGGTACCACACTTTTTTTTGCATATTATTATAGCTGACTATTTCTTGTTTGTTTGATATCAAACATAAAGCTACACAATGGGCTATTTGTGATATGCCCACCACAGATAACAAAACCTGTTTTTCAGCATTGTAAATTTGCAGATACACTGCTGTGTCAGTGGAGAGCTGCACTTCTTGAAGTATTGAAGTGTGAACTTGGGATTCAGAAAAGTTAATGATGAAAATGGAACTTCTAACATTTCAACTGAGATACAAGCTCACAGGTTCAATGTTAGATAATTCTTCAAACACCTTCCACACACACACACCGGAAGATTAAACATTGTGTAAAAACTATAAAGCTGATTTTTATCTGATAAAACTGACATATTAAAAACAAACATTTATTTGTGATGTCAGTTACTCAAATGGGCACTGGAAGCAGTCAAAACTCTTCTCGTGTCTTCACAGAATTTACAAAAATAACCAAAAGCTGCAGTAATGATTCTGAAAAACAAACATAAAATCAAATGTTATGATTTATCAACAAATGTCTTTGAATCTATGACATCAAAAACTACTGAAGGGCATGAGTGATTTTTGAAAGAAACTTTAAAAATAAATATCACCAACCATTTCTTAAGTGCAATGACTGCACACTGCCGTGCATCAGCTAATGGTACAATGTGTTGGCAGTTATCAGCCTTCAGGGTTATGTCAGTGACTGATTTTTGTTTATACGTAGCGGTCAAGTTTTTAAGAAGAATTACTGGTTAACACTCTGACCTGGAAAAGTGCTCACCTGGCACAAGATACGTCTTGGTTTCTAATAAATTAACACTTGTATGCATTTTAGATTTTTAAAACAAAACTTAAAAACTACAATTAAAATGTTGGGCCACTTGTTAACATCAGAACCTAGTGATGTGGTAATAGCTAAACATTGGTACTATGGATTAAAGTATGGATTCTATGACCAATATCTTACTATACAAAAATTCACAACAGCTTCTAACATTAGATAATACACAGATGTAGAGAGGCAAAAACTCATGTTGACTTGGATGTCTGATGTACAGGAAGGAAGGAGACAGTATTATATATATCTCATAAAGAGAGAAACTACTGGCACTGCATGTAGAAGTTTCATGATTAACCAGACTTTTCACAAGCATTCTACCAAACATATCATATACCATGACATCTTACATTTCAGTTCAAATCAAAAAGTGTATATATTATAAACTACAAACCAGTGGGTAAGTCAGTTAATGTTTTTATATTTTCAGTAATTACATTATAAGTGTTACAATCCAAATAGCACTTGGTAACAAAACAATCACCAGTATATTTAAAATGATTCTAAAATTTTCTCACACAAGTAACTGGTGCTGTCACACAGAACAAAGATGAGGTTTAGCCTGTTTATATCACTACCTTTGTCAAACACACATGAAGAGTGGGTGGGTGTTTTGTATTTAATGGAACAGATCAACTAATGAAAAATACGTCATAACCAATTTATTCCTCAAATTAATTAACAGGAAAAAAAAATACTTTGTTGTGGATTTATCTATTTTTATGAAAAATTAGAATTCTGGTATGATATGATTTTTAAAAGCCCTATAGACATTTCTTTCTCCAGTAAATTAAAGGAAAACAGCATACTCAGTTAGTCTAAATCGTCTCGTATATTCTTCATGCAGTACTGAATAACAATGGTCCATCATCACTGCATCAAGATGGAATGATGGATCTGAATTTTCTTCCTCTCCAGACTCAGATGCCATCTTCTATTTCTACAGCAGATCTTCTTTGAAAGAAAATGTTTCACAGTGTAAATGTACCAGTTTACACCTGAAAAAATTAAAATGTTGTTACCCTGAAAACCATGGATATTAACCATTTCATTAACACACATTCTATGGTACATTTCATGACTTTCTAACCATTTCATTAACACACTTTCTATGGTACATTTCATGACTTTCTAACCATTTCATTAACACACATTCTATGGTATATTTCATGACTTTCTAACCATTTCATTAACACACATTCTATGGTATATTTCATGACTTTCTAACCATTTCATTAACACACTTTCTATGGTATATTTCATGACTTTCTAACCATTTCATTAACACACTTTCTATGGTATATTTCATGACTTTCTAACCATTTCATTAACACACATTCCATGGAATATTTCATGACTTTCTAACCATTTCATTAACACACATTCTATGGTATATTTCATGACTTTCTAACCATTTCATTAACACACTTTCTGTGGTATATTACATGACTTTCTATCCATTTCATTAACACACTTTCTATGGTCTATTTCATGACTTTCTAACCATTTCATTAACACACTTTTTATGGTCTATTTCATGACTTTCTAACCATTTCATTAACACACATTCTATGGTCTATTTCATGACTTTCTAACCATTTCATTAACACACATTCTATGGTACATTTCATGACTTTCTAACCATTTCATTAACACACATTCTATGGTATATTTCATGACTTTCTAACCATTTCATTAACACACATTCTATGGTATATTTCATGACTTTCTAACCATTTCATTAACACACATTCTATGGTATATTTCATGACTTTCTAACCATTTCATTAACACACTTTCTAACCATTTCATTAACACACTTTCTAACCATTTCATTAACACACTTTCTATGGTCTATTTCATGACTTTCTAACCATTTCATTAACACACATTCTATGGTCTATTTCATGACTTTCTAACCATTTCATTAACACACATTCTATGGTACATTTCATGACTTTCTAACCATTTCATTAACACACATTCTATGGTATATTTCATGACTTTCTAACCATTTCATTAACACACATTCTATGGTATATTTCATGACTTTCTAACCATTTCATTAACACACATTCTATGGTATATTTCATGACTTTCTAACCATTTCATTAACACACTTTCTAACCATTTCATTAACACACTTTCTATGGTCTATTTCATGACTTTCTAACCATTTCATTAACACACATTCTATGCTATATTTCATGACTTTCTAACCATTTCATTAACACACTTTCTAACCATTTCATTAACACACTTTCTAACCATTTCATTAACACACTTTCTAACCATTTCATTAACACACATTCTATGGTTATTTCATGACTTTCTAACCATTTCATTAACACACATTCTATGGTATATTTCATGACTTTCTAGCCATTTCATTAACACACTTTCTGTGGTATATTTCATGACTTTCTAACCATTTCATTAACACACTTTCTGTGGTATATTTCATGACTTTCTAACCATTTCATTAACACACTTTCTGTGGTATCTTTCATGACTTTCTAACCATTTCATTAACACACTTTCTGTGGTATCTTTCATGACTTTCTAACCATTTCATTAACACACTTTCTGTGGTATCTTTCATGACTTTCTAACCATTTCATTAACACACTTTCTGTGGTATATTTCATGACTTTCTAACCATTTCATTAACACACTTTCTGTGGTATCTTTCATGACTTTCTAACCATTTCATTAACACACTTTGTGGTATATTTCATGACTTTCTAGTATAGGCTTTTACTTTAGCCTCTCAATCAAAAAATTTGAAAAAATAAAACGAAATAGTTGTGAGAAAGCAGTTGTCAAAAATAATCTTATAGTAGAAATAAACCACCCTATACTTCTACATTGGTATATAAAGTTGAGAATCACACATAACCTTATCAAACAAAATGTATATAAAACATATAATTTAACAAACTATTTCATGAATGAATAGATGTTTAAAGAATCTATAAATAAATTTCCAATTCTGTTACTTGTTGCTAAGGCTTCAAGACTTCTTACCAAATGTATTTGGCCAACGCTATAGGTAACAACTGGAAACATTCTCACTAAACCACAAACTACAGATCGAACCACCTTACTACTATATTATGATAAGGAGTTGTTGTTCTGTCCAATCATAATTAAACTTTTTTTATAGTTGGTTCCAAAGCAGAGTCATTAATAAATGTCCAATACCACTTGATGTGTACAAAAAAACATGAAAATCAAAAAAATGGATGCTAGGTTCTCAAGGGGTGATTAATTTCTCACCAAAAATAAAGCTGTGTTTGAAACAAACAGAAAAATATTTAGAAACATTAACAAACGGATTGTTTACAGGAGATGAATAAGTTGCACATAAAAAATGTGTGACCAGTGGTTAGCCAACCATTGATCTTATGTGAACTAACTAACCAAATAACAATGGTGTGGTTGAGCTGGAAAAATAAACTACAAAGAGGTTCAGTTCACTCTAAATCCAGGAGCTCAGCTTATATATAAGTAAGGATGTGACAGCACCAGAGCAGACAGATCTAACTGCTGTGTCAACATCCTTGGAATACCAATGAGTTCAGAAAAACTGTATAGGAACAGATGACAGGGAAAACTGAACCAATCATTTGTGAATGTTTACAAGAACATGGTGAGAATTTACATTAAGTTATTCTAAGCCAAGAACAGAGCTAAGAGAGTCTGTGTAAACTGAACAGTTACTCTACTTATTAGCTTCTATAATCCAAAGCAAGAGAAATGGTGTACAACGTAGCAGTGAACACAATCTGTAGAGGAGATGCAACAAACCACGAGAGTCACCTGATTTTGAACCATCCATAGAAATAGGAACAAAAGAATGGTTCTAAACGTGTTTGGCAAAAAGGCAGCATAAGTTAATTAAGGTATAATATAAGAAGACAAAGTAACCGACTGGAATAAATATATGAACTTTTAATTTATAAATTACAATAAATGAAAGTTACAAGATGTTGACTGTAATATGTTTTTGAGATAAATTTTTTGAAATAGAATTATAATCAGTACATAAAGTGCATGTGTAGATTTTTGGCTAAAAGAAATCTAAAGGGCAAAAATAGTAAATCTGAAATAGTGATGGTACATTAAAAGCTTGAGAAAATTCTGTCTTTACATATATTAAGTTAGAAGAAACTTATTTTGTTTTGTATGTGCAACATGGTATAAAACTTTGAACTGAAAATATTATTAATTACATTGTGTCGATTTCTCTCAATAAATTTTCATCAAAATTACATTTTGCACTTTTTACAGTAAAAGTTATTTGCAGTGACTGAGTCTGGGGCATCTCTCTGGTGTCTCCCTCAAGTATCACGAGGAACACAGGAGACCCTTACCACTCTGAAGATGATCAAATTGGAGGATTCCACATCAATCCCTGTAGAGCCAGCACAAAACAATGGGAAGCAGGGAAAGGGTGTCCATGTCTTGACAGAGTAGTTCAATATAATACATCAGTTTCCTGGTGGTTTGACTAGCCAGGTCAGGCAAAGTGACCATTACCTTCATGCAACAAGACTTCTGTATGTAGGGTGAGTAAACAATACAACATGCCCTAATGACTTGTGTATAAATACCCCATTGGTCAACACAATACATGAAAGCCTGAGTATGCGAGGCTTGCACATTAAGCTGTTTCTCTGAGAAAGAAAGCTCCTTATTTGGCAACAACATTAATGAAAGACGTACGGCCACACATAATTAGATACTACCACACTTAGCAGTACAACTGTACAGTGTTGTGAGAGATTGGTATTCAAAACCTGTTTAGAATACTAGTACAGTTCTCACCAATAAACTAAAACTAATGTGCAGAAAAAAACAAACTTCTTACAATTAATTATTCCATTACGACATTAATACAATAATAATAGAATAAAAAAACAACTTTTAATGTAAACTGTGTATTTATAAAATATTATACAGCTTAAAATCAACATATGAAATGAGTTGAAGGATTAGGAAACCACAAGTTCTTAAAGTATAAAAACAAATCCAAGAAGTTCTTCAGATTGACCACCAAAACTTTATAATAGTATTCCAAATAAGATCTCTTTTACTGTTGAAAATATATGTATTAAATCAGGATTGAAGAAACAGAAAAGTAATGCATATGACCTTCTATTTATGTATTTATTTTACTACATGGTTAAGATGTTGGCACAACCGAGTTTGTAAAGGTATTGGCTCAGGAGTACGTGTCCTGCAAATAACACAGTTACAGGTTCAAAATGTGTCACAACTTCAACCAGGATACAATTTTAGTAAATTATGAGGTGTAATATTACAAACATAATGTAGAAAAAAATAAATAGTTTAATTAGAGAATAAAGATATAAACATAAAACAATGCAAGAATAAGTAAGTTTACTCTATCATTAAACTAACCCAAGAGTTCACGACCAGTGCTACTAATAGATCACATTCCTTCTGACAAGAAGTTCAGAGTTTAGGACAGTGATGAGTAGATAATAGCTTTACCATTAACTCAAAACAAATAAATGTAATGACCTCAGGGCTGAAAAAGAAGCATGTTTGGAGACATAGGAAATCAAAACTGAGACCCTCAAATTATGAGGCAACCAAGTCACGTTAGCACAAATTAAAAAACTTTCGAATTTACTGAAAAATAAAAACAATGACAAATCGACCAGTGCTACTAATAGATCACATTCCTTCTGACAAGAAGTTCAGAGTTTAGGACAGTGATGAGAAGATAATAGCTTTACCATTAACTCAAAAACAAATAAATGTAATGACCTCAGGGCTGAAAAAAGAAGCATGTTTGGAGACATAGGAAATCAAAACTGAGACCCTCAAATTATGAGGCAACCCAAGTCACGTTAGCACAAATTAAAAACTTTCGAATTTACTGAAAAATAAAACAATGACAAATCGACCAGTGCTACTAATAGATCACATTCCTTCTGACAAGAAGTTCAGAGTTTAGGACAGTGATGAGAGAGATAATAGCTTTACCATTAACTCAAAACAAATAAATGTAATGACCTCAGGGCTGAAAAAGAAGCATGTTTGGAGACATAGGAAATCAAAACTGAGACCCTCAAATTATGAGGCAACCGAAGTCACGTTAGCACAAATTAAAAACTTTCAATTTACTGAAAAATAAAACAATGACAAATAATTATGGTTACTTGAAGAGTTACAACACTTAAAAACAGTAACAACTGGAACTTGTAAGTATGTAAAAACAGTAGTTGAATTAAGATGTACATAAAACTTTTATTTATATACATATAGAAATAAAGACAACCAACATCAATATGACCATTACAGGGGGGAGGGTAAAGACTCAAAGAGACAAAACCCCAACAAATAGCAATAGAAAAAAAAAAGGATACATAGTTAACAAAAGCTAAGTAATAAACTAAAAACATAAGTACAAGAATAATGAAAAACTCAAATTATACAAAAGAAGTCCCAAGACAATTCGTATCCACAATTTTTAGATTTTACCAGATATGGCATACTGTGACACAATATTCTGATAACTTATAATACTACAATAACAAAACCCAATAAACTGTGATTTATTTACTTTTGAATTGGTTGTCATTATTGTTTCAAATATACAGTGGCAACAAGTTTCTAATGAACATTAATATTATGAAGACCATAACAGTCACCATTCATCAAATGTCATAATTGTCTTAATAGTATAAAAATGTTGGTTAGGAATCTTTTCATTAATAGTATCGGCCATCCCTTAAGTAATGTCCAATTTTAGGTTCAGAAAAAGAGAAAGAATTTCAAACGTTTTTAATGTTATTTAATCAATAATGTATGCTTCATTATTATTAATTACTTCCTGCCAATGATTTACAAGTTTCTGAATGTCACTTCTATAAAATTCTTGGGGTTTGAAGGAAAAGAATGTAGAGAGGGTAATTTTGAAATCTTCATGTGTTCCAAGCTCTTTTCCATCAAGATAGTTCTGCAAACTTTGGAACAGGTGATAATCAGATGGGGCAAGGTCTGGAGAATAAGGTTGATGTGGAAGTTTTACCCAGCCTAGCTGTTCAGTCGGTGAAAATGTGATCCTTGCTGTATGGGGCCGTGCATTATCCTGGTGTAACATAACACCTTTACGCAGGCCTCTTATTTCACTGCAACATTCCAGCACTCTACCTTTTGACAACAGAAGTCCGATGTAATCGTTACATTGATTGGCAGTAACTCAAAGTGGATCACACCAACAATATCTCACCAAATGCTTAACAAGACTTTCCAAGGGTGGAGGTCCATTTTGTGCTGTGCTTTAGCCAGTTGACCCACATCGAGCCATTGTCTACAGTGCTGAATATGTTTATAAAATATCAATTTTTCATCTCCAGTCACTAACCTGTCCAATAAAGGTGAGTTACGTTCACAAGAGTGCAGAAAAGTGCAAATGTCCACTCTTGCTCTGAGGTTGGCTTCTGTCAAATCATGGTGGACCCATTCTCCAAGTTTTGACACCTTTTCAAGCTGTTGCAGACAACAGTGAACTGTTGAAAGGATTGAATTAAGCTTCCATGCTAGTTCTTCAACTGTTACAGCACAATCTTCATCAAGTGAAGTCAGCAGCAAGTCATCATTAAACTCAACAAGATGACCTGAACGTGACACATCACTTAAGCTGTGGTCATTGAACTTCTGAAACCACCTTTGACATTTTCTTTCATTGAGAGACTCGCACCATAAACACCTTGAATGTTTCATGTAGTTTCTGCTGCACTATTGTCTTTTTTAAACTCATAAAGCATTATATGTCTAATGTGCTCCTCTGATACATCCATCTTCATAAGGGGTTATTTGATTAATGATCTGAGAAAGTGGAGTTAGGCGAGTTTCTTTCATTTATTTGAACATTTTTATACACGTCCTACTAGATATTATCATAAAAGCCTTCTACAAAGACAGAAATGATACACTTTCTGTATTAAACCTTTGGACATTACTTATGGGATGGCCTGATATTTGACAAAACATTGTCTTACTGTTTACCACAAATAAAACATCAAAATCAATTTTATTCAGTAAGGGTGACAACTAATTACTCTTGTAATTAGATATTATGTTATATTTTAACACCACATTCTTTACCTAGTCCTTTTAGGGTATAATAATCACATGTTCATCACTTTCACTGCTAACGATAATCAAGAGCTAATTGAGCCAGCTGGTACACAATAAACAAAGTAATGGTTGGAACAGGTTACACAGGGTGTTCAGAAAGTCACTGTGCAGTTTGGAAAGCAGTGATAACAGCATTCATTCAGTCTATTTCAAGCCAGCAACTGATAGCGGTGTTTACAAACAAAATAAGAAGGATCCAAACCTGTATTGATACCAACGGGGGTCACTTTCAACATTGTTTATAATTGTCATTCATATTTACCCCTGTATTCTATATTGAAACGTGTCTGTTAATAAATATATAAGTGCACAGTGACTTTCCGAACACCCTGTATAAGATAAACATAACAAAACGAGCCCAGATGGTTTAGTTTTCATGTAATTTTTGTTGCAGATAACTTGTAATGCTCCCAACTGATATCTTATGAAATATCATATACCACACTTGTCAAAACTGTCTTTGTGTTCAGTCTCTGTCTCTACCTGATGAGGACTGGAATTCTAGACAAAAGGAGGGTTACAAAGATGACACTTGGGATAGAAAGTTTGTTATACAAAATTGTCTTATGTCCCCTGAAAATTTCTCTTGGATGTAACAACAAGAGTTAGGAGGACTCTAATTAAGGTACTTAAGATATTGTAAAGAGGCTGATGGTTTTGTTAGATTTATTTTGTACAGAACATTTAGAATGGTAGGACTGAAGAACACAACTTTAGGAAGGGCAAAGGTCATCTTGAGCTATGACAGTTTTATTTTTGGGTGGTTGGCCTTTGGAATGGGTTGTTCCAGATGTGGTGGTTGCAGTTAATTTATGATAAATGTCTTATTTAGGGATTTGTTTTTGTTTAGTTGATGGAACAACCCAAATATGCCAACAGTTCCTTCAATATCCTTCAAATTTAATTGGTGTCATAAGTCCTCATTTCTGTATTGGAAAGACTGAAAAGGTAATAGAGTCCTACTGGTTTGTACTAGATTATTGTAAGTTATTTTCTACACTTCTCCTTAATAACTGAAAGTTTGTATAGAGCTCACAACTTGACAACTACAAATATTTATTACTTTTTGGTCCATTATAAATGTGATATTGCAGCACTGAGAAGTATTAATGCGAATCTACACATTTATGTCTACCAATAACTCTTACGGTTACCATCCAACACCATCTATACCAGTATTATACAGGGTGTTCGGAAAGTCACTGTGCAGTTTTGTTTGTAAAAAATATAGAAGTGACTTTCTAAACACCCAGTACTAGCCAGTATAAATATAAAATACTTATTTTTAACTATGTTACTACAAATATTTTATGTTGTATTAGAAATTATAAGGAAAGAATTGACTGAGACTATAATATGAGTCACATATTATAACCAGAACTGGAGAGGTATAGTGGTGAAGGTAACAGATTTGGATAACACACTCATCACAAGAAGGTCACAGTCTTCAACAGGGTATATGCACGACAAACATCCAATCACTGTGGGTCATGAAATTCTACAGAGTTGTTGATCCAATAATTATAAGTACTACTTCTTACCACCAGTTGTACAAAATAAATCATTACAAAAAACAGAAATAAAGATAAACAAACACAAATGATACCAAATAAAGTTTCACTAATAATAATGGATCTATTTAATGTTTATTATTCAGTGCAGAGTACCACTTGTTTTATTTTTGTTAGCTCTGTAGACATGGGATAAAATGAATAAGAGTAGAGGCTCTGGGCATTTCTTTCTATGTGAAAACAAAACAGTTTTTATGTACAGAACAAATCAAGTGTAGATATAAAGTGTTTATATAAACCATTTTAATGATCAAAACTTGACTACACTGTGATTATTGAAATACTGATTGGGAACAGGCTTTTCGTGTAGTAGGTAGTTTTCAAGGTTTCAGGGGTTTACAATCTGAACCTAACCTATCACAAATGATTTTTTATCTTTCTCTTGTCAGACCCAGCATGTAAATTACAAGCATGACTGACAATATTAAAATAGTAACTGTTGTCTACCCTTGCCTATTTCTATGTAGAACAATGACAGAGAGTATTAAAATAGTAACTGTTGTCTACTCTTCTCTGTTTCCATGTAGAACAATGACAGACAGTATTAAAATAATAACTGTTGTCTACTCTTGCCTGTTTCCCTGTAGAACAATGACAGACAGTATTAAAATAGTAACTGTTGTCTACTCTTGCCTGTTTCCATGTAGAACAATGACAGACAATATTAAAATGGTAACTGTTGTCTACCCTTGCCTGTGTCCATGAAGAACAATGACAGACAGTATTAAAATAGTAACTGTTGTCTACCCTTGTCTGTTTCCATGTAGAACAATGACAGACAATATTAAAATGGTAACTGTTGTCTACCCTTGCCTGTGTCCATGAAGAACAATGACAGACAGTATTAAAATAGTAACTGTTGTCTACTCGCCTGTTTCCATGTATAACAATAAAATAGTAACTGTTGTCTACTCGCCTGTTTCCATGTATAACAATGACAGTATTAAAATAATAACTGTTCTCTACCCTTGCCTGTGTCCATGAAGAACAATGACTGACAATATTAAAATAGTAACTGTTGTCTACTCTTGCCTGTTTCCATGTATAACAATGACAGTATTAAAATAATAATTGTTGCCTACTCTTGCCTGTTTCCATGAAGAACAATGACAGTATTAAAATAACTGTTGTCTACCCTTGCCTGTTTCCATGTAGAACAATGACAGTATTAAAATAATAACTGTTGTCTACCCTTGCCTGTTTCCCTGTAGAACAATGACAGACAGTATTAAAATAGTAACTGTTGTCTACTCTTGCCTGTTTCCATGAAGAACAATGACAGACAGTATTAAAATAATAACTGTTGTCTACCCTTGCCTGTATCCATGAAGAACAATGACAGACAGTATTAAAATAGTAACTGTTGTCTACCCTTGCCTGTGGCCATGAAGAACAATGACAGACAGTATTAAAATAGTAACTGTTGTCTACCCTCGTCTGTTTCCATGTAGAACAATGACAGACAATATTAAAATGGTAACTGTTGTCTACCCTTGCCTGTGTCCATGAAGAACAATGACAGACAGTATTAAAATAGTAACTGTTGTCTACCCTTGTCTGTTTCCATGTAGATCACTGACAGACAGTATTAAAATAGAAACTGTTGTCTACCCTTGTCTGTTTCCATGTAGATCAATGACAGACAGTATTAAAATAGTAACTGTTGTCTACCCTTGTCTGTTTCCATATAGATCAATGACAGACAGTATTAAAATAGTAACTGTTGTCTACCCTTGCCTGTGTCCATGAAGAACAATGACTGACAATACTAAAATAGTAACTGTTGTCTACTCTTGCCTGTTTCCATGTATAACAATGACAGTATTAAAAGAATAACTGTTGCCTACTCTTGCCTGTTTCCATGTGTAACAATGACAGTATTAAAAGAATAACTGTTGCCTTCTCTTGCCTGTTTCCATGTAGAACAATGACAGTATTAAAATAATAACTGTTGTCTACCCTTGCCTGTTTCCCTGTAGAACAATAACAGACAGTATTAAAATAGTAACTGTTGCCTACTCTTGCCTGTATCCATGAAGAACAATGACAGACAGTATTAAAATAATAACAGTTGTCTACCCTTGCCTGTATCCATGAAGAACAATGACAGACAGTATTAACATAATAACTGTTGTCTACTCTTGTCTGTTTCCATGTAGAACAATGACTGACAGTATTAAAATAATAACAGTTGTCTACCCTTGCCTGTTTCCATGTAGAACAATGACTGACAGTATTAAAATAGTAACTGTTGTCTACTCTTGCCTGTTTCCATGTAGAACAATGACAGACAATATTAAAATGGTAACTGTTGTCTACCCTTGTCTATTTCCATGTAAAACAATGACAGACAGTATTAAAATAGTAACTGTTGTCTACCCTTGTCTGTTTCCATGTAGATCAATGACAGACAGTATTAAAATAGTAACTGTTGTCTACCCTTGTCTGTTTCCATGTAGATCAATGACAGACAGTATTAAAATAGTAACTGTTGTCTACCCTTGTCTGTTTCCATGTAAAACAATGACAGACAGTATTAAAATAGTAACTGTTGTCTACCCTTGTCTGTTTCCATGTAGATCAATGACAGACAGTATTAAAATAGTAACTGTTGTCTACCCCTGTCTGTTTCCATGTAGATCAATGACAGACAGTATTAAAATAGTAACTGTTGTCTACCCCTGTCTGTTTCCATGTAGAACAATGATTGACCGTAAGGAGCGTATATTTTCTACATCACCACAGTAGGGTTTTGTTGGATGTTAGTGAAACAATGATTAATTGGAGTTGTTTGATTATTATGTAGTTCAAGTGATTGCTGTGTGTGTTTTCAGTAAAATACAGTTACACAGTAGTTTGTCTGTGTGTGCCCATCATGTACAGAAAATACATCATCATTTCTGTCTTTGTAGAAGTATTTAACGACTAAAACATGTAGTAGGATGTATATAAAAATGTTCAGCAAATGAAATTAACCCAACTCCACTTTTTCAGATCTCTATTCAAATAAACCCTTGTGAAGATGGATATCTGAGGAGCCCATTAGACATATGATGCTTTATGAGTTCAAGAAAGGCAATAGTGCAGCAGAAACTACACAAAACATTCAAGGTGTTTATAGTGCGGAGTCTCTTAATGAAAGAAAATGTCGAAGATGGTTTCACAAGTTCAGATCAGGTGACTACAGCTTAAGTGATGCACCACATTCAGGTAGTCCTGTTGAGTTTAATGATGACTTGCTGTTGATGATTATTGTGCTGTAACACTTGAAGAATTAGCACAGAAGCTTAATTCAATATTCAATAGTACACCATCCCCCGCATCAGCTTGGAAATGTATCAAAACTGCGAAAATGGGTTCCGTGATAATTTGACAGATGCCAACAGGAGATGGAAAATGGATATATTATAAAAATGTTAAGTGTTTCAGACAGTGGCTCAGTGCAGGTAAACTGGTTAAAGCACAGCCCAAAATGGATCTCCACCCTAGGAAAGTCTTGTTAACCATTTGGTGTTTTAGTGGGATGTTGGCGTGATCCACTCTGAGTTGTTGCCAATCAATGTAATGATTACATCAGACTTCTATTGTCAGCAGTTAGAATGCTTGAATATTGCATTGAAAAGAAAAGGCATGCTTTGATCAATCGTAAAGGTGTTGTGTTACACCAGGATAATGCACGCCCCATACAGCAAGGATCACATCTGCAAAGATTGAAGAGCTAGAGTGAGAAAAACTTCCACATCCTCCTTATTCTTCAGATCTTCTCCATCTGATTATCACCTGTTCCAAAGTTTGCAGAACTATCTTGATGGAAAAGAGCTTGGAACACGAGTATTTTCAAAACTACCGTGTATACATTCTGTTCCTCCAAACCCCAAGAATTTTATAGAAGTGACATTCAGAAGCTTGTGAATCATTCACAGGAAGTAATTAATAATAATAGAACATACATTATTGATTAAATAACATTAAAAGTGTTTGAAATCCTTTCTCTTTTTTCTGAACCTAAAATCAGACATTACTTAAGGGATGGCCCGGATGTATATTGTAAACTGATTTCAAAGTGGTCATGCAAGTACTGTAGGAAAGAAAACATTCTTTTCATAACATTTCAAGACTATATACAATATTGTGGATGATATTGTATACGTGACATAACTAACATAGTAGTATGTAACATTTTAAAATAGTATATACAATGAAAGTTATAGATTTCCTGAATAATGGCTGCTCAGTTGTTTTCATCTGACAATCAGGCACGTAACATCAGCCTTAACTCTTCATAAATCATCAGTCACACCTTACTTGAAATACAACGTACACTGTTGCTAATCTTAATATAACAAAGGAAAGTATATCGATACTATTAATTCTGGAGAAGGAGAGGTTATTTTATGTGGTAGGTTAAGCTCTCAAATTTATTTGAGAACAGTAAAGTAATGCATGTTTGTCTAAGTTTATAAGGTTACCAGGATATCAGTAGAATGAAGGTCTATGACTTGTTTTTGCTTAGTTCTGAAAATAATATGATAAGAAGCCACAAGTTAAAAGACTTGGTTAAATCAAGCTAAGCTCCAATTAAAACAGTTTTACATTCCTAAAAAAACAATTAACTTAACAGAGAAATGACTAATATCTTGAAAACCTAAAGGTATGTTAAAATTTCACTTTTTTTCAAACATGGTCAGCCTTAAAAAATAAGTTAAAGAACCAAATGGTTCCCTGTTGTTCATATGTTGCACTGTGTTGTAGTAGTTATATTACTTTATTATACAAACTTTAAGCTTTATATTTAAACATCTCTAACCTTAATTTGCCTTGAAACAAATTTTACTATAACTTAATATAATGGTAAAAAGCCATTTGAAACAAACAAACAAAAATAGAATACTCATTACTTATAACCTATGAAAAGTTACCCATCTTAGGCTAGGTCCAATAATGTGGCAAAATAACATGGTTATTTGCTCAGAAATTACTCTGATCAGAGGCAGAATAACCGTTAATAAGATAGCAGTATCATTACAACGAAAGACTAAAATTTTAGAACATTAACATCGTAATAATTAAAAATTAAAATGAGGATAAATTAGGCTTAGGGTTTTTTTAGTACTACGACTCCTTATCATTCTAATTATTTTAGTAATACTGTTAATACTGTATTTATTAGTAACAGGATCACTTAAATGCAACTTACTCGGCCACTGTGTTGTGGAATAATATTACTTACTATTAAAGAATAAAGCTAACTCGACCTTGTAAGTTGCAGTAAATAAACTTACCTAAAAGTAAAACATAAGTCCGTACGTTACGGATTCATTAATTATTATAACTCTTAATGAAAACTGGAAATGATAAAATTCTTCTTGAAAATACCAAATTAACAAAAGAAAAGTGTTTCCACTTTACACTTTGTTTTTCTAAACAAACATGGATACTACAACTTTTCGCTCCTGGAGTTAATACATTCAGCTGCAGTTATTCAGACATTTATTTCACGTGACTGAAGCTAAAACTATGAAATTAAAAAAGGTATATGAAAATCAAAAATTAATTAAATAAATCTAATATACATATATATCCAAGTATAAAAAATCGGACTTTTGAAATTAATAGTACTTAAAAACATATTTCGTATGCTGATACAGTGAAATTTTGATAAATTAGCCTCTCTTTAACATTACTCAAAAAACCAGAAATGCACTTGATCTTCGGCTGTTTCAAGATTCACAATTTCCAGCAACAGCAAAATTGTATCAGTATTTCAATATGTTATGATCAGAAATAAAACTAAACAAATGAATAATGTCACTACTTTGATATATCAATGTAAGTATTACACAAAAAAATACTCATCATGATTATAACTTGTTGCATTTATTTATAAGTGAAGCATCCTTCTTGATATATTCGGCAATAATCTGAATAATATTACGAGGTTCGGCCAGCTTAAGAATTTAAAGTAGCTCTAAAGCAAGGCGCTAAGTTAACAATGCAAAAATAATATTTATATTATTGCGGTTATGAAGGAAGAATGCTTTTATTTTTACTTTCTTAAAGACCCGCCAAGTGATATGATGAAATTAAGAAAAAGGCAAAAGTGAGATAAACATTACAATAGTTAATCAGGCCATAACCATGGGGTATTGAAGTCAAATCATGGAAGAGTCAGGTTTTTATAAACTTTTTAGGTTGGTTTTCTCCACCAATTGTTAACATACTAAACACAATCTGTTTAGATTTATTGTTTATGGTTGGCATAGTCAAATTGGGAAACATCTGAAGAAAAATGTTTGTTTTAAGTTATCCACACAGTTATACAATGGACTATCTATGGTCTGCCCTCCACGAAACAGGGTTCTAGCTTTGTACGTCCCTAGGTATATCACTCCGTTGCTGGGGGCAGGGTGAAAGTGATCATTGCTCGATTATGTTAGATGATTTGCTGCATATGGAGATTTAGGTTTCAAAATTCTCTAATTTTGAAGAGATGAGACAAGAATTATCCGTTTTTAATTGGGTGAGAGATTTAACTGATCCCATACTGTCACAACGGTAAGTCAACGGATTTAAAACTTAAAATCAGGGATTCGATTCCCCCTCATTGAACTCAGAAGATGCCCCGATGTGGCTTTCCTATAAAGAAACACACACGCACAGATTTAACTGGAGATTTTCATCAAAATTAGAAAACATTTTAAAATTAATTTCCAAATATTAAAGACGGGCATGTTCCTTATAGAAAAAAGGGCGCGTGCACATGAAAGAAACCAAATCAAAAACCGGGTTGGCTCACAAAGTGTGTTAAGAAGAAGATTAAAAAAACGTTATAAATTTAAACATTTTTTACTCCTATGATTTGAAAGGGAACGGATGCTATAATACAGGGGCGTGGATCCTAGGGGATGGAGTATACTTCCCCTTCATTTTAGGTGGGGGTATAGTGCATACAATCATCCCCTAAAGTTTGGTCTGTTGAATTGTTTTATTGTATCACAGGCCTACAAATTGTGTGTTTGTTCTTGTGATTCTCGTGTTTTTACCAATCGAATTACATAATTAGGCCTAGATGTAGGCTTTTTCAGCAGCCGAAATGTATATCTCTAATATGGGCGTGCTTCTAAGCTTTAGATCTAAGCGATAGTTCGTAAATATCAGCCAGTAGGCCTAAGTATACATGCACGTATCGTGGCAAAAGATTACTCTGTGACTGCATGTTTACAGCTTTCAGGTTCACGTAATCAGAGATTACCAATTTGCAAACTAAACTAAACTAACGTGGCAGGTTCAGTTTAGAGAGAGAAATCCGAAGAGTTCTCTCTCCAACTGGGGTGTTCAGGAACTTTGTAGTTCCTCTTCGTCCCCTTCGTGGATTGTTATTAGGATTAAGTGGTGGTTTTTTTTAATTATTATTTTAATAAATTAATTATCGTTATTATTCTTGACTTTTGGGTGGGGAATGTCTCACTAAATGGTCTTTTGGGTGGAGGCAAAGGTGGCAGTGGAAAGAAGGAAAGGTCGGGACCTGTCTCGAAAAGAAAAAGTTGGGTAGATGTGAACATGAATGTAATTCATTCAAGTTCAGATCAAATCAAACGGCCCGATTCTGGGTCTGGCAAAAGGTTGCCTGGGCTGGGATCTAGAAATCCAATGCCTGAAGATTTTGATGTGGGGAAACGGAGTACCCCGAGAAAACCCACTTTCACCCGACAGGCGCCGAAAGTTTGCCTGTCGTGTGCCCTGTACCTGAAAAAAAAGGAATTCATGTTAATAACATAGTTTTTATGTATTTAGACTCTTTGTTGAGTGGATTGTGATTCTTGAAATATGTTGTATGGTGATATGTATTTTGTTGGTGCACTTGATAATTTGTGTAGTGATGCCGTTAGTTTGTTTCTGTTTTCTGCTTTTCGATAATATTTCATAGAAAGTTCTGTTATTCTATCTCTTATAGTTGGTAAATTACTAATTTGGTGTAGATAATTTGTTGGTGTAAAGATGGTAAACTGAATGCGGATTTTAATATTTTGTTTTGTTGCACTTGGATTTTTTGGAGTGTGTTGTTTGACATGTTGTATGTTACTTGACATCCGTACTCTATTAGTGGACGGATGTAAGCCTTGTATATTTGTATAATGGTGTTCGGTGCGCATTTTGATTGTTTACCAGTTATAGTCTTTAGATATGAAATCCTTTTCTTATTGATGAGTGTATATTGTTTATGTGTTTTTCCATGTTAGTTTTGTGTCGAAAGTGACGCCAAGGAATGTGATGTTTTTGCTCATGTTGATGGTTGTGTTTCCAAGTGATAGATTTATTTTTTCTAGATTTTTTTTTTTGCTTCTTTAGTTTTCTATAGAAGGTGATTGCTTGTGTTTTGTCGGATTTAACACGACCTCCACTTGTTGCTCCATGTTGAGACGTTGTTTAGTGATTCTTGTACGCGAGACATGGCCATTACTGGGTTTCTGGAGGTGCTCCAGATTGCGATGTCATCTGCGTATTGTGAATTGTGTGTGTATGTTAGATTTGGAAAAGGTATGTCACTGACGAAAATTATGTAAAGAAGTGGAGAGAGGACTGATCCTTGGGGCACTCCTGCCGTTATATTAAACAATTTGGATATGGTTTTATTGACTTTTACTTGTGCTGTTCTATTGGTTAAAAAATTTGAAATCCATTTGACTATCGTAGGATTTATTTGTAGGTGGTTTAGTTTGTATATGATGGCATTGTGCCAAACGCTGTCGAATGCTTTTGACATCTAGAATACCCCTGATGGTTACTTGATTGTTGTTGTAAGCTTTGTATATTGATTCGGTGAGTCGTGTGAGGTGAGCACACCTTTTTGCGTTGTTAGACTCAACCACTTATTTGAGTAGAGTTTCGAAAGATGAAAATAAGAAAAGGGAAAATAAAAAAAAACTTTTTTGGCATTTAACAGGAAAATGTAAACACTATGAAATTAGCCTAAACACTAGCTGGTCAAAGTTTAAGAACATACCAAAAAAAGTCCTAGACAGAGTAGGATATGTTCAAAAGAGGTCTCAGTAGTGAGTTGCACGGCCGTCATTGAGAATAACTTCAAACATTCGCTTTGGCATGGTCGGTATAAGCGTTTCGAGAAGGCTGGCTGGAATGTTACCCAAAGTGGTGAAGATGGCTTCACGAAGATCATGCACTGTTTGGAATTGACGTCCATTTCTATAGACTTCCTTGCCATCCACCACCAAACATTTTCAATGGGGTTCAGTTCGGGCGAACACGCTGGATGGTCCAAAAGAATCATGTTATTCGCCATGAAAAAGTCCTTTGTCCTGCGGGCATTGTGGATTGCAGCATTGTTCTGCTGAAAGATTCAGTCATTTACAAACAATTTTTTTCAGTTAATAAGGATGCTCTCTCCAACATGCCAATGTAGCAAGCTACTGTTTGACACCCTGTGTAACCTGAAGCTCCATTGTTCCATGGAAGGAGAAAGCACCCCAGATCATGATGGAACCTCCTCCACTGTGTCGTGTAGAAAATGTCTCCGGTGGGATATCCTTATCGTGCCAGTAACGTTGAAAGTTATCTGGATCATCCAGCTTAAATGTTTTCTTATCAGAAGTGTCCACTTTTCTACGTCCCATGTTTGGTGCTTCTCAGCAAAGTTTAACCGAGCTGCTTCATGATGTGGAAGGAGGCGTGGACTTTGAAGATGTTTACGGTTTTTAAAGCCTTTCTCTCGTAGATACCGTTTTATTGTTCTCGAGCTCCATTTTGTGTCCGTAAGGGCCATAATCTGGTTCGTCGATCGGCTGGTGTCTTGTCGGACAGCCCGTCGAATCCTTCTGCTCAACGCTGGCGAAATTTTCTTAAGCCGACCACTAGAAATTATCGTTCTGTATCCCTCAGGATCTTTTAAGAAATTTGCAACAGCAGTTTTACTACGCCCAATCTCACCAGCGATGGCACGTTGAGAGAGACCTTGCTTTTGCAGCTCGACGATTCTGCCACGTTCAAACTCTGTTAACTTTTTAGCCTTTGCCGTATTTTTACCAAATGTAACACAAAAGATGTCAGTAGGAGATGTTGACAACGCTAATGCTTGAACACAAATGACTAAATTTTGTTACGTGTTTACCGATTAACGCTTCTTTTCAATATGATCTTAAACTTTCGACCATCTAATATTTAGGCTAATTTCATAGTGTTCACATTTTCCCTATTAAATGCTATAATTTTTTTTTCACTTTTCTTATTGTCATCTTTCGAAGCTCTACTCAAATAAGTGGTTGAGTCTAACAACGCAAAATGCATATTTTTTTTTATGTTCATTGGCCTTAAGTTTTTGGCCAGCAGTGTACATATATATGAACCAAGAAAGTTGTTCGAAAGGATATTCACGAAATCGAAAACCAATACGAAAATTGATTGGCTAAAAGAATGCTTATATTTGACGATCGTGAGGTGGTGGGGTTATCACATTTTAATTGATGAGCATTTAATAAGTTTTTCTGATCTTGAAGAGTTACTGGATATAACAAAGTCGAACAATATTATCACGTTAATTCTGAGCTTCATATGGAAAAACAAGGAACTTTAAAGAATGGTAAACTAAGGCAAAGCATATTTCCCCGAAGGTTTTGAAGAAGGTTAAAGATTCTTTGACAGATTGTTTAAGCAGAGTATACATGGCAAAACTTCGTGGAATGGACTGCAGCTGCCTGTTGTGGAGACACAAGTGTAGAGGACGACGTTTCGAAAGTCTTCCACCTTTCATCAAGGTTAAAGATTGGATATGTGAGCCAGTTTCTACTATTTGTAGCAAGTCCTTGAATATTGGACTGTTACCAAAGGATTACATATTAGCTAATTGAGGTAAAATGAAATTCACAGTAATTATAGATACATTTGTTTTATATCAGTGGTGAGAAGTGTTTCACAGCCTCATAAAAGATTTATCTGGTGAGTTGGGAGAACACATCGTAGATAGCTTTTGATTATAAGATACACGTGATAATGCATGCCAGATATAATAACTTATATCATGACTATACTCTTGATGGAAATAACCTCCACAGTGTTATGGAAGAAAATAATCTTTGTGTTTTAGTTGATTAGTCTTAAGAGTTGCCCAAACGATGTGTTATTACTAGTAACAGAATTTAACTTTGTATCTACAGAAATAAAGGAGTGTTGTAGAATATTGTCCCTCGTCTGTTATTACTAAATTAGGGACAGCTACTGTAGATAACCCTTATTTAGCTCTGCTTATACTAAGCATGTGCCGCAGAAACTCTCTGTCAGTTTTGTGTGTGGAACAAGTGAATCGAGTTTTGTTGGAAAAATCCATCCAGTCAGGACTGCTCTAGAAACAGTGAGAGTTTCTTATGTACCCAGCAGGGAACAAAAGTATACAAGCGATATGCTACTGTTTACTTTGTACCAGACTGAGTGGTTGTAATCCTATTGCACAAGAGATACTGTCTTTCACACGGAAAGAAGGCAGTAGCATTGGTTGTAATATGTTCATCAGGAAATGGAGTCCCAATGCTACTATGTAATTATAAATGATTACTATCTACCTTGTTATAGCCATCAAAACAGCAAACAAAGAGAAAGGGGTCGATTTTAGATCTAAAATTAGAATTGTATTAGATCCAAAGATGAACAGTATTCTCCCAGCGCATCTGAAATTGTTTGTTGATTATTTTAACACCAACCCAGAATAAACTCAGTACTGTTGTCTCAGTAACCTGATGGCTAAGTATACTAATTGGAGAGAATCATGTATTATCACATGAAAACGAGGAATCTGACTCCTATCCAACAACAACAACAAAACACCCTGCAGCATTTCCTACTCACAGCTCCAAGAGTATCCAGTTAAACATTGAGAATGCTGACAGAAGATACGAAAGTAACCTTTTCTAGTCCACTCTGGTGTCATAAATAGCAATCCTATAGAGAAGGTTGTGTTCTCCACGAATTCTTAATGGCCGTAAAATAGTAGCTAACACTCTAACAGATGACAGTGTTAACGTTCCACTGCGGTAAATAGAAAGGTTTACCGTTGTTGAGAAATGAGATGTCAACACAGCTATAGAAAGGAGGATGTCATTTCCTAGAGTGTCTTACATAAGCTCTGAAAGTCCTCGTGCCACTTTCTACAGTGTCTTACACAAACTCTGAAAGTCCTCGTGTCACTTCCTACAGTGTCTTACACAAACTCTGAAAGTCCTCGTGTCATTTCCTGGAGTGTCTTACACAAACTCTGAAAGTCCTCGTGTTATTTTCTAGAGTGTCTTACACACTCTGAAAGTCCTCGTGTCATTTCTAAAGTGTCTTACACAAACTCTGAAAGTCCTCGTGTTTTACCTAGAGTGTCTTACACAAACTCTGAAAGTCCTTGTGTCATTTCCTAAAGTGTTTTACACAAACTCTGAAAGTCCTCGTGTTATTACCTAGAGTGTCTTACACAAACTCTGAAAGTCCTCGTGTCATTTCCTAAAGTGTTTTACACAAACTCTGAAAGTCCTCGTGTTATTACCTAGAGTGTCTTACACAAACTCTGAAAGTCCTTGTGTCATTTCCTAAAGTGTCTTACACAAACTCTGAAAGTCCTCGTGTTATTTTCTAGAGTGTCTTACACAAACTCTGAAAGTCCTCGTGTCATTTCCTGGAGTGTCTTACACAAACTCTGAAAGTCCTCGTGTCATTTCCTAAAGTGTCTTACACAAACTCTGAAAGTCCTCGTGTTATTACCTAGAGTGTCTTACACAAACTCTGAAAGTCCTCGTGTCATTTCCTAAAGTGTCTTACACAAACTCTGAAAGTCCTCGTGTTATTTCCTAGAGTGTCTTACACAAACTCTGAAAGTCCTCGTGTTTTCCCTAAAGTGTCTTACACAAACTCTGAAAGTCCTCGTGTTATTTCCAAGAGTGTCTTACACAAACTCTGAAAGTCCTCGTGTTATTACCTAGAGTGTCTTACACAAACTCTGAAAGTCCTCGTGAGAGTTTATCTCTAGGCTATTACAGCTTTCAAAGAGGTGCAGATACAATGGATGACTTGCTGTCTTCTATGAGATTGGCTTTATTTTCATTCATAAATCATAAAATTAGTGACTTTATACGTATATTTGTGCAATTAATTTGGTGTTTCAAATGTATCTTTACGATAGAAGTTTGTATATATATGTATTCATAGGTTCAGATTTAAGGGTAATTTTTTATCAACCATTTCTACGGTATGTATAAGCGCAGCCGTTCTTCACGTCTTATCTTTATTATCTTGTTAAATGTGTTGTCATTACTTGTCTTATTTTAGTTGTGTTAAATAGTAAATTATAACTGAATTTTAAACTTGTATGATACTAGTAATGATACTAGTCATGTCTTGTAACAATTGTACTGCAGTTCTTTGGATTGTATCTACGTGATACCATGTACTACAGTTCTATAGATTGTATCTACGTGACATCATGTACTACAGTTCTATAGATTGTATCTACGTGATATGATGTACTACAGTTCTTTGGATTGTATCTACGTGATATGGCGTACTACAGTTCTATAGAATGTATCTACGTGATATGGTGTACTACAGTTCTTTGGATTGTATCTACGTGATACCATGTACTACAGTTCTTTGGATTGTATCTACGTGATACCATGTACTACAGTTCTACGTGATATCATGTACTACAGTTCTATAGATTGTATCTACGTGATACCATGTACTACAGTTCTTTGGATTGTATCTACGTGATACCATGTACTACAGTTCTATAGATTGTATCTACGTGATACCATGTACTACAGTTCTTTGGATTGTATCTACGTGATACCATGTACTACAGTTCTATAGATTGTATCTACGTGATATGATGTACTACAGTTCTATAGATTGTATCTACGTGATATGATGTACTACAGTTCTTTGGATTGTATCTACGTGATACCATGTACTACAGTTCTTTGGATTGTATCTACGTGATATGATGTACTACAGTTCTTTGGATTGTATCTACGTGATACCATGTACTACAGTTCTTTGGATTGTATCTACGTGATATGATGTACTACAGTTCTTCAGATTATATTTATGTGATATCATGTACTGAAGTTCTTCAGATTATATTTATGTGATATCATGTACTGAAGTTCTTCAGATTATATCTACGGAAACTTCTGTTCCTGTTTTAATTGAGTGTAAAAGCTATGTGGTAATTAAGAGCTTTTAAAATATTTTCTTGGTATGATGTACCAGTAAGTTCTGTTTTTATACATACCAAAGTTGAGGTTGGCTATGAGTGAACGTTTTTCAAACTTCGGCTTAGGTCGTAAGTCTGTATATCTCCTACACTCTAGAAGTCACGCATGACTTGAACGAGCCCTCGTGCTCGTCAGTCTGTAAACGAAAGCTCTGAGTGAGAAAAATTAGTTTTATTTTACATTCTGACTTCTGGCTGAGCAGATAAGAAGGACAAGACAACGAAAGTAATAATATACAGCATTTCTAGTTTTAAGTGAAGTGTTCGAAGATAATCGTATTATAATTAGATGATATGTAATAGAAGGAAGAGAACTGTCCTGGAATGAAACTCTTGCTATACATATAAAGACACAAAGATCGATACACATTATTTATATGTATTATACATTTGGTAATATACGAAATATACATCCAACATCATGATCTTTGACTAATGTTATGGTGTGAAGCGTTATTACATTCAGTTATTGATAGTGACGAGAAACCCACTGGTAGTAACACCGTATCTCGAGATGGCTGGTATGGGTAATAAAACTGTTATTAAAATAAATAACACAACAATCATTCGGCCATCTTAGATCGTCTTCAGGTTAACAAAGACAGTTTGCAACTGACCGTTTCCAGACACATGTCTTCGGAACGAGTATAAATGGATACGAGATTGTAGGGGGCGTTGCAGTATACATTAGGTTATTAATTAGTATAGGTATAAAGATGTTCCTTTATATTGGTTTAATTATGGTTTAAGTTGTTGTATAAGCAGGGCTTCTTTGATTTTGCATTTATTTATATTTGTTTGTCTGCTTAGTATCTGGGAGTTTTCTTTGGTTTATATTTATTTT
>NC_134827.1:48632927-48911646 GCF_004210375.1 Tachypleus tridentatus | reverse complement strand
GGGTGGAATGTACAGACATTGATAATAAATAAACACTTTAGTTACAAACTGGAATAATGTATACATATTGATAATAAAATAAACACTTTAGTTCCAACTGGAGTAATGTATACATATTGATAATAAATAAACACTTTAGTTCCAACTGGGTAATGTATACATATTGATAATAAATAAAACACTTTAGTTCCAACTGGTGGAATGTACAGATATTGATAATAAATAAACACTTTAGTTCCAACTGGAGTAATGTATATGTTACATAGTGATAATAAATAAACACTTTAGTTCCAAATGGGTAATGTATACATATTGATAATAAATAAACACTTTAGTTTCAACTGCAGTAATGTATACATATTGATAATAAATAAACACTTTAGTTCCAACTGGCAGAATGTATTCATATTGATAATAAATAAACACTTTAGTTCCAACTGGTGGAATGTATAGGTGTTGATAATAAATAAACACTTTAGTTCCAACTGGAGTAATGTATACATATTGATAATAAATAAACACTTTAGTTCCAACTGGAGTAATGTATACATATTGATAATAAATAAACACTTTAGTTCCAACTGGGTGTAATGTATACATATTGATAATAAATAAACACTTTAGTTCCAACTGCAGTAATGTATACATATTGATAATAAATAAACACTTTAGTTCCAACTGGAGTAATGTATACATATTGATAATAAATAAACACTTTAGTTTCAACTGCGGTAATGTATACATATTGATAATAAATAAACACTTTAGTTCCAACTGGTGGAATGTATACATATTGATAATAAATAAACACTTTAGTTCCAACTGGAGTAATGTATACATATTGATAATAAATAAACACTTTAGTTCCAACTGGATGAATGTATACATATTGATAATAAATAAACACTTTAGTTCCAACTGCAGTAATGTATACATATTGATAATAAATAAACACTTTAGTTCCAACTGGAGTAATGTATACATATTGATAATAAATAAACACTTTAGTTCCAACTGGTGGAATGTATACATATTGATAATAAATAAACACTTTAGTTCCAACTGGAGTAATGTATACATATTGATAATAAATAAACACTTTAGTTCCAACTGGAGTAATGTATGTGGTATTGATAATAAATAAACACTTTAGTTCCAACTGGAGTAATGTATACATATTGATAATAAATAAACACTTTAGTTCCAACTGTAGTAATGTATACATATTGATAATAAATAAACACTTTAGTTCCAAATGGTAGGAATGTGTACATATTGATAATAAATAAACACTTTAGTTCCAACTGGAGGAATGTATACATATTGATAATAAATAAACACTTTAGTTCCAACTGGAGTAATGTATACATATTGATAATAAATAAACACTTTAGTTTCAACTGGTGGAATGTATACATATTGATAATAAATAAACACTTTAGTTCCAACTGGTGGAATGTATACATATTGATAATAAATAAACACTCTTTAGTTCCAACTGGAGTAATGTATACATATTGATAATAAATAAACACTTTAGTTTCAACTGGTGGAATGTATAGGTATTGATAATAAATAAACACTTTAGTTCCAACTGGAGTAATGTATACATATTGATAATAAATAAACACTTTAGTTCCAACTGGAGTAATGTATACATATTGATAATAAATAAACACTTTAGTTCCAACTGGAGTAATGTATACATATTGATAATAAATAAACACTTTAGTTCCAACTGGTATACATATTGATAATAAATAAACACTTTAGTTCCAACTGGAGTAATGTATACATATTGGATAATAAATAAACACTTTAGTTTCAACCTGGAGAATGTATACATATTGATAATAAATAAACACTTTAGTTCCAACTGGTAATGTATATGTATTGATAATAAAAAAACACTTTAGTTCCAACTGGAGGAATGTATACATATTGATAATAAATAAACACTTTAGTTCCAACTGGAGTAATGTATACATATTGATAATAAATAAACACTTTAGTTCCAACTGGTGTAATGTATACATATTGATAATAAATAAACACTTTAGTTCCAACTGGAGTAATGTATACATATTGATAATAAATAAACACTTTAGTTCCAACTGGAGGAATGTATACATATTGATAATAAATAAACACTTTAGTTCCAACTGGTGGAATGTATACATAAATTGATAATAAATAAACACTTTAGTTCCAACTGGAGTAATGTATACATATTGATAATAAATAAACACTTTAGTTCCAACTGGAGTAATGTATACATATATTGATAATAAATAAACACTTTAGTTCCAACTGAGTAATGTATACATATTGATAATAAATAAACACTTTAGTTCCAACTGGAGTAATGTATACATATTGATAATAAATAAACACTTTAGTTCCAACTGGAGTAATGTATACATTGATAATAAATAAACACTTTAGTTCCAACAACTGAGGAATGTATACATACGATAATAAATAAACACTTTAGTTCCAACTGGAGTAATGTACTGGAGGAATGTATACATATTGATAATAAATAAACACTTTAGTTCCAACTGGAGTAATGTATACATATTGATAATAAATAAACACTTTAGTTCCAACTGGAGTAATGTATACATATTGATAATAAATAAACACTTTAGTTCCAACCTGAGTAATGTATACATATTGATAATAAATAAACACTTTAGTTCCAACTGGTATAATGTACACATATTGATAATAAATAAACACTTTAGTTCCAACTGGAGTAATGTATACATATTGATAATAAATAAACACTTTAGTTCCAACTGGTGTAATGTATACATATTGATAATAAATAAACACTTTAGTTCCAACTGGTGGAATGTACAGGCATTGATAATAAATAAACACTTTAGTTCCAACTGGTGGAATGTATATAGGTATTGATAATAAATAAACACTTTAGTTCCAACTGGAGTAATGTATGTACATATTGATAATAAATAAACACTTTAGTTCCAACTGGAGTAATGTATACATATTGATAATAAATAAACACTTTAGTTCCAACTGGAGTAATGTACATATTGATAATAAATAAACACTTTAGTTCCAACTGGAGTAATGTATACATATTGATAATAAATAAACACTTTAGTTTCAACTGGGTGGTATGTATACATATTGATAATAAATAAAACACTTTAGTTCCAACTGGCAGTAATGTATACATATTGATAATAAATAAACACTTTAGTTCCAACTGGAGTAATGTATACATATTGATAATAAATAAACACTTTAGTTCCAACTGGAGGAATGTATACATATTGATAATAAATAAACACTTTAGTTCCAACTGAGTAATGTATACATATTGATAATAAATAAACACTTTAGTTCCAACTGGAGTAATGTATACATATTGATAATAAATAAACACTTTAGTTCCAACTGGAGTAATGTATACATATTGATAATAAATAAACACTTTAGTTCCAACTGGTGGAATGTGTACATATTGATAATAAATAAACACTTTAGTTCCAACTGGCAGTATGTATACATAATGATAATAAATAAACACTTTAGTTCCAACTGGTGGAATGTATACATATTGATAATAAATAAACACTTTAGTTCCAAATGGAGAAAATGTATACATATTGATAATAAATAAACACTTTAGTTCCAACTGGGAGTAATGTATACATTGATAATAAATAAACACTTTAGTTCCAACTGGTGGAATGTACAGGTATTGATAATAAATAAACACTTTAGTTCCAACTGGAGTAATGTATACATATTGATAATAAATAAACACTTTAGTTCCAACTAGTGGAATGTAATACACATTAATAATAAATAAACACTTTAGTTCCAACTGGAGTAATGTATACATATTGATAATAAATAAACACTTTAGTTCCAACTGGTGGAATGTATACATATTGATAATAAATAAACACTTTAGTTCCAACTGGAGTAATGTATACATATTGATAATAAATAAAACACTTTAGTTCCAACTGTAATGTATACATATTGATAATAAATAAACACTTTAGTTCCAACTGGAGTAATGTATACATATTGATAATAAATAAACACTTTAGTTCCAACTGAGTAATGTATACATATTGATAATAAACACTTTTAGTTCCAACTGGGTGAATGTATACATATTGATAATAAATAAACACTTTAGTTCCAACTGGTGGAATGTATAGGTATTGATAATAAATAAACATTTTAGTTCCAACTGGTGTAATGTATACATATTGATAATAAATAAACACTTTAACTGCAGTAATGTATACATATTGATAATAAATAAACACTTTAGTTCCAACTGGAGTAATGTATACATATTGATAATAAATAAACACTTTAGTTTCAACTGCAGTAATGTATACATTGATAATAAATAAACACTTTAGTTCCAACTGGAGTAATGTATACATATTGATAATAAATAAACACTTTAGTTCCAACTGAGTAATGTATACATATTGATAATAAATAAACACTTTAGTTCCAACTGAGTAATGTATACATATTGATAATAAATAAACACTTTAGTTCCAACTGCAATGTATACATATTGATAATAAATAAACACTTTAGTTCCAACTGGAGTAATGTATACATATTGATAATAAATAAACACTTTAGTTCCAACTGCAGTAATGTATACATATTGATAATAAATAAACACTTTAGTTCCAACTGGAGTAATGTATACATATTGATAATAAATAAACACTTTAGTTCCAACTGAGTAATGTATACATATTGATAATAAATAAACACTTTAGTTCCAACTGAGTAATGTATACAGATATTGATAATAAATAAACACTTTAGTTCCAACTGGAGTAATGTATACATATTGATAATAACAAAACACTTTAGTTCCAAATGGAAAGTAATGTATACATATTGATAATAAATAAACACTTTAGTTTCAACTGCAGTAATGTATACATATTGATAATAAATAAACACTTTAGTTCCAACTGGCAGAATGTATTCATATTGATAATAAATAAACACTTTAGTTCCAACTGGTGGAATGTATAGGTATTGATAATAAATAAACACTTTGGTTCCAACTGGAGTAATGTATACATATTGATAATAAATAAACACTTTGGTTTTCAACTGGAGTGAAAATGTATACACTGTTGATATCATAATAAACACTTTAGTTCCAACTGGTGGAATGTATACATATTGATAATAAAATAAACACTTTGGTTCTTCAACTGATTAATAATAAATACACGCGCTATTGATAATAAATAAACACTTTAGTTCCAACTGGTGGTGTGTATACATACTGGATAATAAATAAACACTTTAGTTCCAACTGGAGTAATGTATACATATTGATAATAAATAAACACTTTAGTTCCAACTGGAGTAATGTATACATATTGATAATAAATAAACACTTTAGCAGTTCCAACTGAATTAATGTATACATATTGATAATAAATAAACACTTTAGTTCAACTGGGTAATGTATACATATTGATAATAAATAAACACTTTGGTTCCAACTGGAGTAATGTATACATATTGATAATAAATAAACACTTTAGTTCCAACTGCTGGGTAACGTATACATATTGATAATATATAACCACTTTGGTTCCAACTGGAGTAATGTATACATATTGATAATAAATAAACACTTTAGTTCCAAATGGAGTAATGTATACATATTGATAATAAATAAACACTTTAGTTCCAACTGGTGGAATGTATACATATTGATAATATAAACACTGGAGTTCCAACTGGAGTAATGTATACATATTGATAATAAATAAACACTTTGGTTCCAACTGGAGTAATGTATACATATTGATAATAAATAAACACTTTGGTTCCAACTGGTGCGGAATGTATACATATTGATAATAAATAAACACTTTAGTTCCAACTGGAGTAATGTATACATATTGATAATAATAAATAAACACTTTAGTTCCAACTGGTGGAATGTACAGGTATTGATAATAAATAAACACTTTAGTTCCAACTGGAGTAATGTATACATATTGATAATAAATAAACACTTTAGTTCCAACTGGTGGAATGTACAGGTATTGATAATAATAAGGTAAGAAAAGATAAATACACTTTACACCAGTTATTTTGAACCGGAGTTCAACAAATACTACATCAACAATATTTTTAAATCAGTACATGCAGAAAAATAAAAAAACGAAAATACATTGATAATATACGATCCCCAATAAATACTTTGTTTTATAAACAGCAGCATCAATCCTTGGTTACTAAATCCATTAAAACAGTCCAGACTGACAATCAATAAAAACAAACAGATTAAAATTAAGAGAAATTATTTGTTCATTTTTCTTCACGCCAACAGTAATACATATTGATAATAAAACAAATTAGTGACTGAGAACATTATCGATATCAAATTTTTTGTATATATGTGTGTGTGTAGGATAACAAGAGGCGTACACATGTTTTTTACCACACTTTCTATATAAACACTGTTCAAATGTAACTAATTTAAACACGTCAAGTTTAGTAAAACCTAAAAATTTTAAAGAGAAAATACATGACATGGAATAATCCAGCTTAATTATTCATTTTAAAAAGCAACCCAAGATACAAGGTGCACATAATTGTAATACAGTCCAGTTTAACACATATGTACTCTAGTGTATCCACACGGTGTTGTAAATTGTTTTTACCAGTCAATTTAACACATGGCTATTTATTATGTGGTATCACACAATGTTGTACATTGTTTTTAACCAGTCAGTTTTACATGTAATACTCTGGTGTATCACACAGTATTGTACATTGTTTTTTATTACGTCAGTTTAACACATATGTACTCTGTTGGTATCACACGGTGTTGTGTACATTGTTTTTAACCAGTCAGTTTAACTTACATGTGCTCTTTGTGGTGTATCACACAGTGTTGTACATTGTTTTTAACCAGTCAGTTTAACACATATGTGCACTCTATTGGTATCACACAGTGTTGTTTATTGTTTTTAACCAGTCAACTTAACACGTGTATTGCTCTGGTGTATCACTGAGTGTTGTACATTGTTTTTAACCAGTCAGTTTAACACATGTGTGTACTCTGGGGTATCACACAGTGTTGTACATTGTTTTTTAACTAAAGATCAGTTTAACACATGTTGTACTCTGGTGTATCACACAATGTTTGTTACATTGTTTCTAACCAGTCAATTTAACACATGTTAATGTGTACTCTGGGGTATCACACAATGTTGTACATTGTTTTTAACCAGTCAGTTTAACACATGTAGTACTCTATTGTATCACACAATGTTGTACATTGTTTTTAACCAGACAGTTTAACACATGTGTACTCTGGTGTATCACACAATGTTGTACATTGTTTTTAATTAGTCAGTTTAACTTATGTGTACTCTGGTGTATCACACTGTGTTGTACATTGTTTTTTAACCAGTCAGTTTAACACATGTGTACTCTGGTGTATGACACAATGTTGTACATTGTTTTTTAACCAGAACAGTTTAACACATGTGTGTACTCTGAAGTATCACACAGTGTTGTACATTGTTTTTAACCAGTCAGTTTAACACATGTGCACTCTGTGGTATCACTTGAGTGTTGTACATTGTTTTAACCAGTCAATTTAACACATGTGTACTCTGGTGTATGACACAATGTTGTAAATTGTTTTTGCTCAGTCAGTTTAACACATGTATACTCTGGTGTATCACACAATGTTGTACATTGTTTCTAACCAGTCAATTTAACACATGTGTACTCTAGGGAATCACACAATGTTGTACATTGTTTTTTAACCAGTCAGTTTAACACATGTGTACTCTGGTGTATATCACACAGGTAACATTTACCATTGTTTCTTAACCAGTCAGTTTAACACACATGTGGCTCTGGTGTATCACACAACTGTTTTTTTAACGCTGCTCGTAAACTTTATATCCTTTGGGTTTTTTTCTCAGCAACGTCTAATTTTCCATCTATTTATTTTTAAATAAAATATTATTATCATATATATAATAAAATATATTGTAGTTCTGTATGGTTAGTGTTACAACTACACTATAATATTAGAACAAAAATTGAAACAAAAAATACGTTGTTACAGGTACGTTACAGCAGAAATAACTACATTACATGTGGTTATATATTAAACACATACTCTAATATTAAACAGTTGTTTTATATTAACCCTGAGAAAATAGCAAAGGCAAAACTTTGGTTGGGTTAAAATAAAATTAAACCTATATATCTGCAGTAGGCTTGCTTTCTTCTGTCAATTTATTTGTCAAGAATCATATCAAGAGTATTACTGAAACCAGAAATAGAAATCTTGTCAAGTATTATTGAAAACCAGAAATAGAATCTTGTCAAGTTATTAGTGAAACCAGAAATAGAATCTTGTCAAGTATTGGTGAAACCAGAAATAGATCTCGTCAGAGTATTAGTGAAACCAGAAATAGAATCTTGTCAAGTATTACTGAAACCAGAAATAGAATCTTGTCAGAGTAGTAGTGGAACCAAGAAATAGAATCTCGTCAGAGTAGGTGTGGAGCCAGAAATAGAATCTTGTCAAGTATTGCTGAAACCAGAAATAGAATCTTGTCAAGTATTGCTGAAACCAAGTGGAATCTTGTCAAGTATAGGTGAAACCAGAAATAGAATCTTGTCAAGTATTACTGAAACCAAAAAATAGAATATTGTCAAGTATTACTGAAACCAGAAATAGAATCTTGTCAAGTATTGGTGAAACCAGAAATAGAGATCTTGTCAAGTATTACTGGAAACCAGAAATAGAATCTTGTCAAGTATTAGTGAAACCAGAAATAGAATCTTGTCAAGTATTACTGAAACCAGAAATAGAATCTTGTCAAGTATTAGTGAAACCAGAAATAGAATCTTGTCAAGTATTAGTGAAACCAGAAATAGAATCTTGTCAAGTATTGGTCAAACCAGAAATAGAATCTTGTCAAGTATTAGTGAAAGCAGAAGTAGAGATCTTGTCGTGGTATTAGGGGAACCAGAAATGAGAATCTTGTCAAATTGTACAGAAACCAGAAATAGAATCTTGTCAAGTATTATTAAAACCAGAAATAGAATCTTGTCAAGTATTAATTGAAACCAGAAATAGAATCTTGTCAAGTATTGGTGAAACCAGAAATAGATCTTGTCAGAGTATTACTGAAACCAAAATAGAATATTGTCAAGTATTGCACTGAAACCAGAAATAGAGATCTTGTCAAGTATTGGTGAAACCAGAAATAGAATCTTGTCAAGTATTGGTGAAACCAGAAATAGAATCTTGTCAAGTATTAGTGGAACCAGAAATAGAATCTTGTCAAGTATTACTGAAACCAGAAATAGAATCTTGTCAAGTATTACTGAAACCAGAAATAGAGATCTTGTCAAGTATTGGTGAAACCAGAAATAGAATCTTGTCAAGTATTGGTGAAACCAGAAATAGAATCTTGTCAAGTATTATGAAACCAGAAATAGAATCTTGTCAAGTATTACTGAAGAATAGAAATAGAATCTTGTCAAATTATTGGTGAGAACCAGAAATAGAATCTTGTCAAGTATTAGTGAAACCAGAAATAGAATCTTGTCAAGTATTACTGAAACCAGAAATAGAATCTTGTCAAAGTATTAGTGAGAAAACAGAAATAAGAATCTTGTCAAGTATTGGTAGAACCAGAAATAGAATCTTGTCAGAGTATTAGTGAGACCAGAAATAGAATCTTGTCAAGTATTACTGAAACCAGAAATAGAATCTTGTCAAGTATTAGTGAAAACCAGAAATAGAATCTTGTCAAGTATTAGTGAAACCAGAAATAGAATCTTGTCAAGTATTACTGAAACCAGAAATAGAATCTTGTCAAGTATTGGTAAACCAGAAATAGAATCTTGTCAAGTATTAGTGGAAACCAGAAATAGAATCTTGTCAAGTATTACTGAAACCAAAAATAGAATCTTGTCAAGTATTACTGAAACCAGAAATAGAATCTTGTCAAGTATTAGTGAAACCAGAAATAGAATCTTGTCAAGTATTACTGGAAACCAGAAATAGAATCTTGTCAGAGTATTAGTGAAACCAGAAATAGAATCTTGTCAAGTATTACTGAAACCAGAAATAGAATCTTGTCAAGTATTAGTGAAACCAGAAATAGAATCTTGTCAAGTATTAGTGAAACCAGAAATAGAATCTTGTCAAGTATTAGTGAAACCAGAAATAGAATCTTGTCAAGTATTAGTGAAACCAGAAATAGAATCTTGTCAAGTATTAGTGAAACCAGAAATAGAATCTTGTCAAGTATTACTGAAACCAGAATAGAATCTTGTCAAGTATTATTGAAACCAGAAATAGAATCTTGTCAAGTATAAGTGAAACCAGAAATAGAATCTTGTCAAGTATTAGTGAAACCAGAAATAGAATCTTGTCAAGTATTACTGAAACCAAAAAAAATAGAATCTTGTCAAGTATTACTGAAACCAGAAATAGAATCTTGTCAAGTATTAGTGAAACCAGAAATAGAATCTCGTCAAGTATTAGTGAAACCAGAAATAGAATCTTGTCAAGTATTAGTTTGAAACCAGAAATAGAATCTTGTCAAGTATTACTGAAACCAGAAATAGAATATTGTCAAGTATTACTGAAACCAGAAATAGAATCTTGTCAAGTATTAGTGAAACCAGAAATAGAATCTTCGTCAAGTATTGGTGAAACCAGAAATAGAATCTTGTCAAGTATTACTGAAACCAGAAATAGAATCTTGTCAAGTATTACTGAAACCAGAAATAGAATCTTGTCAAGTATTAGTGAAACCAGAAATAGAATCTTGTCAAGTATTAGTGAAACCAGAAATAGAATCTTGTCAAGTATTACTGAAACCAGAAATAGAATCTTGTCAAGTATTAGTGAAACCAGAAATAGAATCTCGTCAAGTATTAGTGAAACCAGAAATAGAATCTTGTCAAGTATTACTGAAACCAGAAATAGAATCTTGTCAAGTATTAGTGAAACCAGAAATAGAATCTCGTCAAGTATTAGTGAAACCAGAAATAGAATCTTGTCAAGTATTAGTGAAACCAGAAATAGAATCTCGTCAAGTATTAGTGAAACCAGAAATAGAATCTTGTCAAGTATTACTGAAACCAGAAATAGAATCTTGTCAAGTAGTATTGAAACCAGAAATAGAATCTTGTCAAGTATTAGTGAAACCAGAAATAGAATCTTGTCAAGTATTAGTGAAACCAGAAATAGAATCTCGTGAAGTATTATTGAAACCAGAAATAGAATCTTGTCAAGTATAAGATGAAACCAGAAATAGAATCTTGTCAAGTATTACTGAAACCAGAAATAGAATCTTGTCAAGTATTAGTGAAACCAGAAATAGAATCTTGTCAAGTATTAGTGAAACCAGAAATAGAATCTTGTCAAGTATTACTGAAACCAGAAATAGAATCTTGTCAAGTATTAGTGAAACCAGAAATAGAATCTCGTTAAGTATTAGTGAAACCAGAAATAGAATCTTGTCAGGTATTAGTGAAACCAGAAATAGAATCTCGTCAAGTATTACTGAAACCACAAATAGGATCTTGTCAAGTATTATTGAAACCAGAAATAGAATCTTGTCAAGTATTACTGAAACCAGAAATAGAATCTTGTCAGTATTATTGAAAACCAGAAATAGAATCTTGTCAGAGTATTAGTGAAACCAGAAATAGAATCTTGTCAAGTATAAGTGAAACCAGAAATAGAATATTGTCAAGTATTACTGAAACCAGAAATAGAATCTTGTCAAGTATTAGTGAAACCAGAAATAGAATCTGTCAAGTATTAGTGAAACCAGAAATATAATCTTGTCAAGTATTACTGAAACCAGAAATAGAATCTTGTCAAGTATTAGTGAAACCAGAAATAGAATCTCGTCAAGTATTAGTGAAACCAGAAATAGAATCTTGTCAAGTATTAGTGAAACCAGAAATAGAATCTTGTCAAGTATTACTGAAACCAGAAATAGAATCTTGTCAAGTATTATTGAAACCAGAAATAGAATCTTGTCAAGTATTACTGAAACCAGAAATAGAATCTTGTCAAGTATTAGTGAAACCAGAAATAGAATCTTGTCAAGTATTAGTGAAACCAGAAATAGAATCTTGTCAAGTATTACTGAAACCAGAAATAGAATCTTGTCAAGTATTAGTGAAACCAGAAATAGAATCTTGTCAAGTATTAGTGAAACCAGAAATAGAATCTTGTCAAGTATTAGTGAAACCAGAAATAGAATCTCGTCAAGTATTAGTGAAACCAGAAATAGAATCTCGTCAAGTATTACTGGAAACCAGAAATAGAATCTTGTCAAGTATTATTGAAACCAGAAATAGGATCTTGTCAAGTATTATTGAAACCAGAAATAGAATCTTGTCAAGTATTAGTGAAACCAGAAATAGAATCTCGTCAAGTATTATTGAAACCAGAAATAGAATCTTTTCAAGTATAAGTGAAACCAGAAATAGAATCTTGTCAAGTATTACTGAAACCAGAAATAGAATCTTGTCAAGTATTAGTGAAACCAGAAATAGAATCTTGTCAAGTATTACTGAAACCAGAAATAGAATCTTGTCAAGTATTAGTGAAACCAGAAATAGAATCTCGTCAAGTATTAGTGAAACCAGAAATAGAATCTTGTCAAGTATTACTGAAACCAGAAATAGAATCTTGTCAAGTATTACTGAAACCAGAAATAGAATCTTGTCAAGTATTACTGAAACCAGAAATAGAATCTTGTCAAGTATTAGTGAAACCAGAAATAGAATCTTGTCAAGTATTAGTGAAACCAGAAATAGAATCTCGTCAAGTATTACTGAAACCAGAAATAGGATCTTGTCAAGTATTATTGAAACCAGAAATAGAATCTTGTCAAGTATTACTGAAACCAGAAATAGAATCTTGTCAAGTATTAGTGAAACCAGAAATAGAATCTTGTCAAGTATTAGTGAAACCAGAAATATAATCTTGTCAAGTATTACTGAAACCAGAAATAGAATCTTGTCAAGTATTAGTGAAACCAGAAATAGAATCTCGTCAAGTATTAGTGAAACCAGAAATAGAATCTTGTCAAGTATTAGTGAAACCAGAAATAGAATCTCGTCAAGTATTACTGAAACCAGAAATAGAATCTTGTCAAGTATTATTGAAACCAGAAATAGAATCTTGTCAAGTATTACTGAAACCAGAAATAGAATCTTGTCAAGTATTATTGAAACCAGAAATAGAATCTTGTCAAGTATTATTGAAACCAGAAATAGAATCTTGTCAAGTATAAGTGAAACCAGAAATAGAATCTTGTCAAGTATTACTGAAACCAGAAATAGAATCTTGTCAAGTATTATTGAAACCAGAAATAGAATCTTGTCAAGTATTATTGAAACCAGAAATAGAATCTTGTCAAGTATAGAGTGAAACCAGAAATAGAATCTTGTCAAGTATTACTGAAACCAGAAATAGAATCTTGTCAAGTATTATTGAAACCAGAAATAGAATCTTGTCAAGTATAAGTGAAACCAGAAATAGAATCTTGTCAAGTATTACTGAAACCAGAAATAGAATCTTGTCAAGTATTACTGAAACCAGAAATAGAATCTTGTCAAGTATTAGTGAAACCAGAAATAGAAACTCGTCAAGTATTAGTGAAACCAGAAATAGAAATCTTGTCAAGTATTAGTGAAACCAGAAATAGAATCTTGTCAAGTATTAGTGAAACCAGAAATAGAATCTTGTCAAGTATTACTGAAACCAGAAATAGAATCTTGTCAAGTATTAGTGAAACCAGAAATAGAATCTTGTCAAGTATTAGTGAAACCAGAAATAAAATCTTGTCAAGTATTACTGAAACCAGAAATAGAATCTTGTCAAGTATTAGTCAAATCAAACCAGAAATAGAATATTGTCAAGTATTAGTCAAACCAGAAATAGAATTTTGTCAAGTATTACTGAAACCAGAAACAGAATCTTGTCAAGTATTAGTGAAACCAGAAGTAAAAAATATCACATATTACTGAAACCAGAAATAGAATCTTATACATTGTTAGTGAAACCACAAGTACAATCCAATCAAGTAATCTGGGTTGATTTACACGGTGTATTAAAAAATGTTGTACACATAAAACAATGTATATAAAATGTGGTAACAGATAACACACTGTATTAAACAATACAGTACGCATAACATAGTGTATTAAACAATACAGTACACATAACACAGTGTATTAAACAATACAGTACACATAACACAGTGTATTAAACAATACAGTACGCACAACACAGTGTGTTAAAACAATACAGTACGCATAACACAGGTGTATTAAACAATACAGCACGCATAACATAGTGTATTAAACAATACAGTACAGATAACACAGTGTATTAAACAATATAGTACACATAACACAGTGTATTAAACAATACAGTACGCATAACACAGTGTATTAAACAATACAGTACACATAACACAGTGTATTAAACAATATAGTACACATAACACAGTGTATTAAACAATACAGTACGCACAACACAGTGTATTAAACAATACAGCACACATAACACAGTGTATTAAACAATACAGTACGCATAACACAGTGTATTAAAACAATACACAGTACGCACAACACAGTGTATTAAACAATACAGTACACATAACACAGTGTATTAAACAATACAGTACGCATAACACAGTGTATTAAACAAGACAGTACGCATAACACAGTGTATTAAACAATACAATACGCATAACACAGTGTATTAAACAATATAGTGTTTATCCTTTGTGTGTGTGAATAATTGTGGACCAGCTGATTATCGGTGCACTTGAACCTCTACTTCACAACTTGCGATTGCAGAGTATCGTCCTTCTCTGTGTTCTGCAGAAAAAAAGTAAAATATCGGTCGCTGAATCTCACGACATGTTGTACGATTTGTCTTGGTGAGACACAGTTTAGTTTTTAACAATAGAAAATGACAGAATTATATCAAAATATTTGGGTTGTATACAAGTGATAGTTAGGGAAGAACAGTAATTGTTATAGTATTGTCGTGAAATCACTTACAACGATGTACTGTCTGCATTTACAGAACTCTGTGGGAAGAATCCTTGCTCTTTCAGAATGAAAATACATCATTCCATACTTGAGAAAGTCCATGGTTCTATCAGTACGATGATACAGCATGCCATAATGCAGAAAGTCCATGGTTCTATCAGTACGATGATACAGCATGCCATAAAGCAGAAAGTCCATGGTTCTATCGGTACGATGATACAGCAAGCCATAATGCAGAAAGTCCATGGTTCTATCAGTACGATGATACAGCATGCCATAAAGCAGAAAGTCCATGGTTCTATCAGTACGATGATACATCATGCTATACTGAGAAATTCCATGGTTCTATAAGTGAAGAAGTGTTGACCCACTACCTTTCTTGGAGAAGTGTTGACTCACTCCTTTTGTGAAGAAGTTTTGACCCGTTACCTTTTGTGAAGTAGTGTTGATTCACTACCTTTTGTGAGGAAGTGTTGACCTACTACCTTTCGTGAAGAAGTGTTGACCCATTACCTTTTGTGAGGACGTGTTGACCTACTACCTTTTGTGAAGTAGTGTTGATTCACTACCTTTGTGAGGACGTGTTGACCTGAAGAAGTGTTGACCTACTACCTTTCGTGAAGAAGTGTTGACCCATTACCTTTTGTGAGGACGTGTTGACCTCAAGAAGTGTTGACCTATTACCTTTTGTAAAGAAGTGTTGACCCACTAACTTTTGTGAGGAAATGTTGACCTACTAACTTTTGTGAGGAAATGTTGACCTACTACCTTTTGTGATGAAGTGTTGACCCGTTACCTTTTGTGAGGAAGTGTTGACCTGAAGAAGTGTTGACCTACTACCTTTTGTGAAGTAGTGTTGATTCACTACCTTTTGTGAGGACGTGTTGACTTGAAGAAGTGTTGACCTACTACCTTTTGTGAAGTAGTGTTGATTCACTACCTTTTGTGAGGACGTGTTGACCTGAAGAAGTGTTGACCTACTACCTTTCGTGAAGAAGTGTTGACCCATTACCTTTTGTGAGGACGTGTTGACCTGAAGAAGTGTTGACCTACTACCTTTCGTGAAGAAGTGTTGACCCATTACCTTTTGTGAGGACGTGTTGACCTGAAGAAGTGTTGACCTACTACCTTTTGTAAAGAAGTGTTGATCCACTAACTTTTGTGAGGAAATGTTGACCTACTAACTTTTGTGAGGAAATGTTAACCTACTACCTTTTGTGAGGAAGTGTTGACCTACTACCTTTTGTGAGGAAGTGTTGACCCGTTACCTTTTGTGAAGTAGTGTTCATTCACTACCTTTTGTGAGGAAGTGTTGACCTACTACCTTTTGTGAGGAAGAGTTGACCTACTACCTTTTGTGAGGAAGAGTTGACCTACTACCTTTTGTGAAGTAGTGTTCATTCACTACCTTTTGTGAGGAAGTGTTGACCTGAAGAAATGTTGACCTACTACCTTTTGTGAGGAAGTGTTGACCTACTACCTTTTGTGAGGAAGTGTTGACCTGAAGAAGTGTTGACCTACTACCTTTTGTGAAGTAGTGTTGATTCACTATCTTTTGTGAGGAAGTGTTGACCTACTACCTTTTCTAGTACCTTCCGTTTTCTTTTCAACCGGCATTACATTTTAACTCAAAATTTATTTCGGTAAAATTCTCATAACTCGTTGCTCACTTCCCGCATAATGTAAATATGGTAAATGTTTGAAATATAGTTTTATAAAGAAATTCGATCTCTACACAACTTCTATCTTCTTATGTTAATGAATGACGTGTTCCAAACACAAAACAGGACCAGAAGTTTCCTAATGTGTTATAATATATTCATCCTTACCTAAAACAGATATATCATCTTGTCGTATGTAACCATCTATAGGTTATTTTTTTCACCTTTTCCTCAGTTAGTTAACATTCAAACCCGAATCTGTGGTTATGATTGGTTAAGTCAATACCTCTGCTCAACTCAGTAAAACCCTGAGATAAACTCACACTGTATAACATCGCTTCTCGTCACTATTAAACAAAAGTGATCAATGGGTAACAAGACAGATATTTTTCCTAACTCAAGGTATCGATTTTCGAAAATTATAGACTAAGTTACCAGAATAGATTTTGTTGTCAAGGCAACAAATAATATATTATATAAACAAAAGACAGTAGTAAACAATTAAATCCGATAAAATCAAACAGTTGTTATGGTGAAATTCTAATTTTAGTATAGGAAGGACAATTTGGGGTAGAAATAAAGTATGTCAGTATGTGTTGCTTGAGATAACTACTTTGTTATGTAATTCTAACCACTAGAGTATATCAGTATTTGTTGCTTGAGATAACTACTTTGTTATGTAATTCTAACCACTAGAGTATATCAGTATTTGTTGCTTGAGATAACTACTTTGTTATGTAATTCTAACCACTAGAGTATATCAGTATTTGTTGCTTGAGATGACTACTTTGTTATGTAATTCTAACCACTAGAGTATATCAGTATTTGTTGCTTGAGATAACTACTTTGTTATGTAATTCTAACCACTAGAGTATATCAGTATTTGTTGCTTGAGATAACTACTTTGTTATGTAATTCTAACCACTAGAGTATATCAGTATCTGTTACTTGAGATAACTACTTTGTTATGTAATTCTAACCACTACAGTATATCAGTATATGTTGCTTGAGATAACTACTTTGTTATGTAATTCTAACCACTAGAGTATATCAGTATCTGTTGCTTGAGATAACTACTTTGTTATGTAATTCTAACCACTAGAGTATATCAGTATTTGTTGCTGAGATAACTACTTTGTTATGTAATTCTAACCACTAGAGTATATCAGTATCTGTTGCTTGAGATAACTACTTTGTTATGTAATTCAAACCACTAGAGTATATCAGTATTTGTTGCTTGAGATAACTACTTTGTTATGTAATTCTAACCACTAGAGTATATCAGTATTTGTTGCTTCAGATAACTACTTTGTTATGTAATTCTAACCACTAGAGTATATCAGTATTTGTTGCTGAGATAACTACTTTGTTATGTAATTCTAACCACTAGAGTATATCAGTATCTGTTGCTTGAGATAACTACTTTGTTATGTAATTCTAACCACTAGAGAATATCAGTATTTGTTGCTTGAGATAACTACTTTGTTATGTAATTCTAACCACTAGAGTATATCAGTATTTGTTGCTTGAGATAACAACTTTGTTATGTAATTTTAAACACTAGAGTATATCAGTATTTGTTGCTTGAGATAACTACTTTGTTATGTAATTCTAAACACTAGAGTATATCAGTATCTGTTGCTTGAGATAACTACTTTGTTATGTAATTCTAACCACTAGAGTATATCAGTATTTGTTGCTTGAGATAACTACTTTGTTATGTAATTCTAACCACTAGAGTATATCAGTATTTGTTGCTTGAGATGACTACTTTGTTATGTAATTCTAACCACTAGAGTATATCAGTATTTGTTGCTTGAGATGACTACTTTGTTATGTAATTCTAACCACTAGAGTATATCAGTATTTGTCGCTTGAGATAACTACTTTGTTATGTAATTCTAACCACTAGAGTATATCAGTATTTGTTGCTTGAGATAACTACTTTGTTATGTAATTCTAACCACTAGAGTATATCAGTATCTGTTACTTGAGATAACTACTTTGTTATGTAATTCTAACCACTAGAGAATATCAGTATTTGTTGCTTGAGATAACTACTTTGTTATGTAATTCTAACCACTAGAGTATATCAGTATTTGTTGCTTGAGATAACAACTTTGTTATGTAATTTTAAACACTAGAGTATATCAGTATTTGTTGCTTGAGATAACTACTCTGTTATGTAATTCTAAACACTAGAGTATATCAGTATCTGTTGCTTGAGATAACTACTTTGTTATGTAATTCTAACCACTAGAGTATATCAGTATTTGTTGCTTGAGATAACTACTTTGTTATGTAATTCTAACCACTAGAGTATATCAGTATCTGTTGCTTGAGATAACTACTTTGTTATGTAATTCTAACCACTAGAGAATATCAGTATTTGTTGCTTGAGATAACTACTTTATTATGTAATTCTAACCACTAGAGAATATCAGTATTTGTTGCTGAGATAACTACTTTGTTATGTAATTCTAACCACTAGAAAATATCAGTATTTGTTGCTTGAGATAACAAATTTGTTATGTAATTCTAAACACTAGAGTATATCAGTATTTGTTGCTTGAGATAACTACTTTGTTATATAATTCTAACCACTAGAGTATATCAGTATTTGTCGCTTGAGATAACTACTTTGTTATGTACTTCTAAACACTAAAGTATATCAGTATTTGTTGCTTGAGATAACTACTTTGTTATGTAATTCTAACCACTAGAGTATATCAGTATTTGTCGCTTGAGATAACTACTTTGTTATGTAATTCTAACCACTAGAGTATATCAGTATCTGTTGCTTGAGATAACTACTTTGTTATGTAATTCTAACCACTAGAGTATATCATTATTTGTTCCTTGAGATAACTACTTTGTTATGTAATTCTAACCACTAGAGAATATCAGTATCTGTTGCTTGAGATAACTACTTTGTTATGTAATTCTAACCACTAGAGTATATCAGTATTTGTTGCTGAGATAACTACTTTGTTATGTAATTCTAACCACTAGAGTATATCAGTATCTGTTGCTTGAGATAACTACTTTGTTATGTAATTCAAACCACTAAAGTATATCAGTATTTGTTGCTTGAGATAACTACTTTGTTATGTAATTCTAACCACTAGAGTATATCAGTATCTGTTGCTTGAGATAACTACTTTGTTATGTAATTCAAACCACTAGAGTATATCAGTATTTGTTGCTTGAGATAACTACTTTGTTATGTAATTCTAACCACTAGAGTATATCAGTATTTGTTGCTTGAGATAACTACTTTGTTATGTAATTCTAACCACTAGAGTATATCAGTATCTGTTACTTGAGATAACTACTTTGTTATGTAATTCTAACCACTAGAGTATATCAGTATATGTTGCTTGAGATAACTACTTTGTTATGTAATTCTAAACACTAGAGTATATCAGTATTTGTTGCTTGAGATAACTACTTTGTTATGTAATTCTAACCACTAGAGTATATCAGTATTTGTCGCTTGAGATAACTACTTTGTTATGTAATTCTAACCACTAGAGAATATCAGTATCTGTTGCTTGAGATAACTACTTTGTTATGTAATTCTAACCACTAGAGTATATCATTATTTGTTCCTTGAGATAACTACTTTGTTATGTAATTCTAACCACTAGAGAATATCAGTATCTGTTGCTTCAGATAACTACTTTGTTATGTAATTCTAACCACTAGAGTATATCAGTATTTGTTGCTGAGATAACTACTTTGTTATGTAATTCTAACCACTAGAGTATATCAGTATCTGTTGCTTGAGATAACTACTTTGTTATGTAATTCAAACCACTAAAGTATATCAGTATTTGTTGCTTGAGATAACTACTTTGTTATGTAATTCTAACCACTAGAGTATATCAGTATTTGTTGCTTGATATAACAACTTTGTTATGTAATTTTAAACACTAGAGTATATCAGTATTTGTTGCTTGAGATAACTACTTTGTTATGTAATTCTAAACACTAGAGTATATCAGTATCTGTTGCTTGAGATAACTACTTTGTTATGTAATTCTAACCACTAGAGTATATCAGTATTTGTTGCTTGAGATAACTACTTTGTTATGTAATTCTAACCACTAGAGTATATCAGTATTTGTTGCTTGAGATGACTACTTTGTTATGTAATTCTAACCACTAGAGTATATCAGTATTTGTCGCTTGAGATAACTACTTTGTTATGTAATTCTAACCACTAGAGTATATCAGTATTTGTTGCTTGAGATAACTACTTTGTTATGTAATTCTAACTACTAGAGTATATCAGTATCTGTTACTTGAGATAACTACTTTGTTATGTAATTCTAACCACTAGAGAATATCAGTATTTGTTGCTTGAGATAACTACTTTGTTATGTAATTTTAAACACTAGAGTATATCAGTATTTGTTGCTTGAGATAACTACTTTGTTATGTAATTCTAAACACTAGAGTATATCAGTATCTGTTGCTTGAGATAACTACTTTGTTATGTAATTCTAACCACTAGAGTATATCAGTATTTGTTGCTTGAGATAACTACTTTGTTATGTAATTCTAACCACTAGAGTATATCAGTATCTGTTGCTTGAGATAACTACTTTGTTATGTAATTCTAACCACTAGAGAATATCAGTATTTGTTGCTTGAGATAACTACTTTATTATGTAATTCTAACCACTAGAGAATATCAGTATTTGTTGCTGAGATAACTACTTTGTTATGTAATTCTAACCACTAGAAAATATCAGTATTTGTTGCTTGAGATAACAAATTTGTTATGTAATTCTAAACACTAGAGTATATCAGTATTTGTTGCTTGAGATAACTACTTTGTTATATAATTCTAACCACTAGAGTATATCAGTATTTGTCGCTTGAGATAACTACTTTGTTATGTAATTCTAAACACTAGAGTATATCAGTATTTGTTGCTTGAGATAACTACTTTGTTATGTAATTCTAACCACTAGAGTATATCAGTATTTGTCGCTTGAGATAACTACTTTGTTATGTAATTCTAACCACTAGAGTATATCAGTATCTGTTGTTTGAGATAACTACTTTGTTATGTAATTCTAACCACTAGAGTATATCATTATTTGTTCCTTGAGATAACTACTTTGTTATGTAATTCTAACCACTAGAGAATATCAGTATCTGTTGCTTGAGATAACTACTTTGTTATGTAATTCTAACCACTAGAGTATATCAGTATTTGTTGCTGAGATAACTACTTTGTTATGTAATTCTAACCACTAGAGTATATCAGTATCTGTTGCTTGAGATAACTACTTTGTTATGTAATTCAAACCACTAAAGTATATCAGTATTTGTTGCTTGAGATAACTACTTTGTTATGTAATTCTAACCACTAGAGTATATCAGTATCTGTTGCTTGAGATAACTACTTTGTTATGTAATTCAAACCACTAGAGTATATCAGTATTTGTTGCTTGAGATAACTACTTTGTTATGTAATTCTAACCACTAGAGTATATCAGTATTTGTTGCTTGAGATAACTACTTTGTTATGTAATTCTAACCACTAGAGTATATCAGTATCTGTTACTTGAGATAACTACTTTGTTATGTAATTCTAACCACTAGAGTATATCAGTATATGTTGCTTGAGATAACTACTTTGTTATGTAATTCTAACCACTAGAGTATATCAGTATCTGTTGCTTGAGATAACTACTTTGTTATGTAATTCTAACCACTAGAGTATATCAGTATTTGTTGCTGAGATAACTACTTTGTTATGTAATTCTAACCACTAGAGTATATCAGTATCTGTTGCTTGAGATAACTACTTTGTTATGTAATTCAAACCACTAAAGTATATCAGTATTTGTTGCTTGAGATAACTACTTTGTTATGTAATTCTAACCACTAGAGTATATCAGTATCTGTTGCTTGAGATAACTACTTTGTTATGTAATTCAAACCACTAGAGTATATCAGTATTTGTTGCTTGAGATAACTACTTTGTTATGTAATTCTAACCACTAGAGTATATCAGTATTTGTTGCTTGAGATAACTACTTTGTTATGTAATTCTAACCACTAGAGTATATCAGTATCTGTTACTTGAGATAACTACTTTGTTATGTAATTCTAACCACTAGAGTATATCAGTATATGTTGCTTGAGATAACTACTTTGTTATGTAATTCTAAACACTAGAGTATATCAGTATTTGTTGCTTGAGATAACTACTTTGTTATGTAATTCTAACCACTAGAGTATATCAGTATTTGTCGCTTGAGATAACTACTTTGTTATGTAATTCTAACCACTAGAGTATATCAGTATCTGTTGCTTGAGATAACTACTTTGTTATATAATTCTAACCACTAGAGTATATCATTATTTGTTCCTTGAGATAACTACTTTGTTATGTAATTCTAACCACTAGAGAATATCAGTATCTGTTGCTTGAGATAACTACTTTGTTATGTAATTCTAACCACTAGAGTATATCAGTATTTGTTGCTTGAGATAACTACTTTGTTATGTAATTCTAACCACTAGAGTATATCAGTATCTGTTACTTGAGATAACTACTTTGTTATGTAATTCTAACCACTAGAGTATATCAGTATCTGTTGCTTGAGATAACTACTTTGTTATGTAATTCTAACCACTAGAGTATATCAGTATTTGTTGCTGAGATAACTACTTTGTTATGTAATTCTAACCACTAGAGTATATCAGTATCTGTTGCTTGAGATAACTACTTTGTTATGTAATTCAAACCACTAAAGTATATCAGTATTTGTTGCTTGAGATAACTACTTTGTTATGTAATTCTAACCACTAGAGTATATCAGTATCTGTTGCTTGAGATAACTACTTTGTTATGTAATTCAAACCACTAGAGTATATCAGTATTTGTTGCTTGAGATAACTACTTTGTTATGTAATTCTAACCACTAGAGTATATCAGTATCTGTTACTTGAGATAACTACTTTGTTATGTAATTCTAACCACTAGAGTATATCAGTATATGTTGCTTGAGATAACTACTTTGTTATGTAATTCTAAACACTAGAGTATATCAGTATTTGTTGCTTGAGATAACTACTTTGTTATGTAATTCTAACCACTAGAGTATATCAGTATTTGTCGCTTGAGATAACTACTTTGTTATGTAATTCTAACCACTAGAGTATATCAGTATCTGTTGCTTGAGATAACTACTTTGTTATGTAATTCTAACCACTAGAGTATATCATTATTTGTTCCTTGAGATAACTACTTTGTTATGTAATTCTAACCACTAGAGAATATCAGTATCTGTTGCTTGAGATAACTACTTTGTTATGTAATTCTAACCACTAGAGTATATCAGTATTTGTTGCTGAGATAACTACTTTGTTATGTAATTCTAACCACTAGAGTATATCAGTATCTGTTGCTTGAGATAACTACTTTGTTATGTAATTCAAACCACTAAAGTATATCAGTATTTGTTGCTTGAGATAACTACTTTGTTATGTAATTCTAACCACTAGAGTATATCAGTATTTGTTGCTTGATATAACAACTTTGTTATGTAATTTTAAACACTAGAGTATATCAGTATTTGTTGCTTGAGATAACTACTTTGTTATGTAATTCTAAACACTAGAGTATATCAGTATCTGTTGCTTGAGATAACTACTTTGTTATGTAATTCAAACCACTAGAGTATATCAGTATTTGTTGCTTGAGATAACTACTTTGTTATGTAATTCTAACCACTAGAGTATATCAGTATTTGTTGCTTGAGATAACTACTTTGTTATGTAATTCTAACCACTAGAGTATATCAGTATCTGTTCCTTGAGATAACTACTTTGTTATGTAATTCTAACCACTAGAGTATATCAGTATATGTTGCTTGAGATAACTACTTTGTTATGTAATTCTAACCACTAGAGTATATCAGTATCTGTTGCTTGAGATAACTACTTTGTTATGTAATTCTAACCACTAGAGTATATCAGTATTTGTTGCTGAGATAACTACTTTGTTATGTAATTCTAACCACTAGAGTATATCAGTATCTGTTGCTTGAGATAACTACTTTGTTATGTAATTCTAACCACTAGAGAATATCAGTATTTGTTGCTTGAGATAACTACTTTGTTATGTAATTCTAACCACTAGAGTATATCAGTATTTGTTGCTTGATATAACAACTTTGTTATGTAATTTTAAACACTAGAGTATATCAGTATTTGTTGCTTGAGATAACTACTTTGTTATGTAATTCTAAACACTAGAGTATATCAGTATCTGTTGCTTGAGATAACTACTTTGTTATGTAATTCTAACCACTAGAGTATATCAGTATTTGTTGCTTGAGATAACTACTTTGTTATGTAATTCTAATCACTAGAGTATATCAGTATTTGTTGCTTGAGATGACTACTTTGTTATGTAATTCTAACCACTAGAGTATATCAGTATTTGTCGCTTGAGATAACTACTTTGTTATGTAATTCTAACCACTAGAGTATATCAGTATTTGTTGCTTGAGATAACTACTTTGTTATGTAATTCTAACTACTAGAGTATATCAGTATCTGTTACTTGAGATAACTACTTTGTTATGTAATTCTAACCACTAGAGAATATCAGTATTTGTTGCTTGAGATAACTACTTTGTTATGTAATTCTAACCACTAGAGTATATCAGTATTTGTTGCTTGAGATAACAACTTTGTTATGTAATTTTAAACACTAGAGTATATCAGTATTTGTTGCTTGAGATAACTACTTTGTTATGTAATTCTAAACACTAGAGTATATCAGTATCTGTTGCTTGAGATAACTACTTTGTTATGTAATTCTAACCACTAGAGTATATCAGTATTTGTTGCTTGAGATAACTACTTTGTTATGTAATTCTAACCACTAGAGTATATCAGTATCTGTTGCTTGAGATAACTACTTTGTTATGTAATTCTAACCACTAGAGAATATCAGTATTTGTTGCTTGAGATAACTACTTTATTATGTAATTCTAACCACTAGAGAATATCAGTATTTGTTGCTGAGATAACTACTTTGTTATGTAATTCTAACCACTAGAAAATATCAGTATTTGTTGCTTGAGATAACAAATTTGTTATGTAATTCTAAACACTAGAGTATATCAGTATTTGTTGCTTGAGATAACTACTTTGTTATATAATTCTAACCACTAGAGTATATCAGTATTTGTCGCTTGAGATAACTACTTTGTTATGTAATTCTAAACACTAGAGTATATCAGTATTTGTTGCTTGAGATAACTACTTTGTTATGTAATTCTAACCACTAGAGTATATGAGTATTTGTCGCTTGAGATAACTACTTTGTTATGTAATTCTAACCACTAGAGTATATCAGTATCTGTTGCTTGAGATAACTACTTTGTTATGTAATTCTAACCACTAGAGAATATCAGTATCTGTTGCTTGAGATAACTACTTTGTTATGTAATTCTAACCACTAGAGTATATCAGTATTTGTTGCTGAGATAACTACTTTGTTATGTAATTCTAACCACTAGAGTATATCAGTATCTGTTGCTTGAGATAACTACTTTGTTATGTAATTCAAACCACTAAAGTATATCAGTATTTGTTGCTTGAGATAACTACTTTGTTATGTAATTCTAACCACTAGAGTATATCAGTATCTGTTGCTTGAGATAACTACTTTGTTATGTAATTCAAACCACTAGAGTATATCAGTATTTGTTGCTTGAGATAACTACTTTGTTATGTAATTCTAACCACTAGAGTATATCAGTATCTGTTGCTTGAGATAACTACTTTGTTATGTAATTCTAACCACTAGAGTATATCAGTATCTGTTGCTTGAGATAACTACTTTGTTATGTAATTCTAACCACTAGAGTATATCAGTATCTGTTGGTTGAGATAACTACTTTGTTATGTAATTCTAACCACTAGAGTATATCAGTATCTGTTGGTTGAGATAACTACTTTGTTATGTAATTCTAGCCACTAGAGAATATCAGTATTTGTTGCTTGAGATAACTACTTTATTATGTGATTCTAACCACTAGAGTATATCAGTATCTGTTGCTTGAGATAACTACTTTGTTATGTAATTCTAACCACTAGAGTATATCAGTATTTGTTGCTTGAGATAACTACTTTGTTATGTAATTCTAACCACTAGAGTATATCAGTATTTGTTGCTTGAGATAACTACTTTGTTATGTAATTGTAACCACTAGAGTATATCAGTATTTGTTGCTGAGATAACTACTTTGCTATGTAATTCTAACCACTAGAGTATATCAGTATTTGTTGCTTGAGATAACTACTTTGTTATGTAATTCTAACCACTAGAGTATATCAGTATCTGTTGCTTGAGATAACTACTTTGTTATGTAATTCTAACCACTGGAGTATATCAGTATTTGTAAAGAAAGCGTGCAGGGTCGATCACCTGAAAATTGTCAAATAACTCTAAATAACTCCTTAATAATTTCTAAATAACCCTAAATAACTCCTGAGGGTGAGTGATAAAGAAACTGACGTCATAACCACTTAGTTCCTGGGGATTTCTTTTTTTTACATTACTGTTAGAACGATAAATGTTATAAGCTTTCATTAATTGTCTGTAAGCAAAACTTAATTTTACCAGCAAGAAATGATACGAAACTTCGCTGTTTGCTCAGTTCTACTATAATAAATAACAGTCCATAGAACAAGATATCTGCTTTCAACAATTATAAACATATTGATTGAGTCGTTACTTTAAAGAAATAAGTTCTTCTTTGAAATGTGAAAACATAAAACTCAAACCTGTAAACTTTAGGACTGGTGATGTTAACTTAATTGTCATTACTACAGTACCAAGATAAATATCATTACTACATCAGAGTTAATCTAATTGTCGTTACTACAGTACCAAAATAAATGTCATTACTACATCAGAGTTAATCTAATTGTTATTACTACAGTAGCAAGACAATTGTCATTACTACATCAGAGTTAATCTAATTGTCATTACTACATCAGAGTTAATCTAATTGCCATTACTACAGTACCAAGATAAATGTCATTACCACATCAGAGTTAATCTAATTGTCGTTAATACAGTACCAAGATAAATATCATTACTACATCAGAGTCAATCTAATTGTCGTTACTACAGTACCAAAATAAATGTCATTACTACATCAGAGTCAATCTAATTGTTATTACTACAGTACCAAGACAAATATCATTACTACATCAGAGTCAATCTAATTGTCGTTACTACAGTACCAAAATAAATGTCATTACTACATCAGAGTTAATCTAATTGTTATTACTACAGTACCAAGACAAATGTCATTACTACATCAGAGTTATTCTAATTGTCATTACTACATCAGAGTTAATCTAATTGTCATTACTACAGTACCAAGATAAATGTCATTACTACATCAGTGTTAATCTAATTGTCATTACTACAATACCAAGATAAATGTCATTATTACATCAGAGTTAATCTAATTGTCATCACTACAGTACCATGATAAATGTCATTACTACATCAGAGTTAATCTAATTGTTGTTACTACAGTATCAAGATAAATGTCATTACTACATCAGAGTTCATCTAATTGTCATTACTACAGTACCATGACGAATGGATACAGGATCAGTTTGATCTGTAACGTTAGTGGTTCTTTGGATACAGGATTAATTTGATTCTAACGTTACTGGTTCTTTGGATACAAGATCAGTTTGATCGTAAAGTTACTGGTTCTATGGACACATAATTAGTTTGATTCTAACATTACTGGTTCTTAGGACAAAGCCTGATGGCTGACAAACTATATTCAGTACCTAAAGTCTTGATGGCTGACAAACCATATTCAGTACCTAAAGTCTTGATGGCTGACAAACTATATTCAGTACCTAAAGTCTTGATGGCTGACAAACCATATTCAGTACTTAAGTCTTGATAGCTAACAAACTATATTCAGTACCTAAAGTCCTGATGGCTGACAAACCATATTCAGTACCTAAAGTCCTGATGGCTGACAAACCACATTCAGTACCTAAAGTATTGATAGCTGACAAACCAAATTCAGTACCTAAAGTCCTGATAGCTGACAAACCATATTCAGTACCTAAAGTCTTGATAGCTGACAAACTACATTTAGTACCTCAAGTCCTGATGGCTGACAAACCATATTCAGTACCTCAAGTCCTGATGGTTGACAAACTATGTTCAGTACCTAAAATCTTGATCGCTGACAAACCATATTCAGTACCTAAATCCTGAGGGCTGACAAACTATATTCAGTATCTAAAGTCCTGATGGCTGACAAACTATATTCAGTATCTAAAGTCCTGATGGCTGACAAACCATATTCAGTACCTAAAGTCCTGATGGCTGACAAACTATATTCAGTATCTAAAGTCCTGATGGCTGATAAACTACATTCAGTACCTAAAGTCCTGATGGCTGACTAACTACGTTCAGTATCTAAAGTCATGATGGCTGACAAACCATATTCAGTATCTAAAGTCCTGATGGCTGACAAACTATATTCAGTATCTAAAGTCCTGATGGCTGATAAACTACATTCAGTACCTAAAGTTCTGATGACTGACTAACTGTATTCAGTACCTAAAGTCTTGATGGCTGACAAACCATATTCAGTACCTAAAGTCTTGATAGCTGAGAAACTATATTCAGTATCTAAAGTCTTGATGGCTGACAAACCATATTCAGTAACTAAAGTCCTGATAGCTGACAAACCGTATTCAGTACCTAAAGTCTTGATAGCTGACAAACCATATTCAGTACCTAAAGTCTTGATAGCTGACAAACTACATTTAGTACCTCAAGTCCTGATGGCTGACAAACTATATTCAGAACCTAAATTCCTGATGGCTGACAAACTATATTCAGTAACTAAAGTCCTGATAGCTGACAAACCATATTCAGTACCTAAAGTCTTGATAGCTGACAAACCATATTCAGTACCTAAACCCTTGATAGCTGACAAACTACATTAATTACCTCAAGTCCTGATGGTTGACAAACTATGTTCACTACCTAAAATCTTGATCGCTGACAAACCATATTCAGTACCCAAAGTCCTGATGGCTGACAAACTATATTCAGTATCTAAAGTCCTGATGGCTGACAAACTATATTCAGTATCTAAAGTCCTGATGGCTGACAAACCATATTCAGTACCTAAAGTCCTGATGGCTGACAAACTATATTCAGTATCTAAAGTCTTGATGGCTGATAAACTACATTCAGTACCTAAAGTCCTGATAGCTGACTAACTATGTTCAGTATCTAAAGTCCTGATGGCTGACAAACCATATTCAGTATCTAAAGTCTTGATGGCTGACAAACTATATTCAGTATCTAAAGTCCTGATGGCTGATAAACTACATTCAGTACCTAAAGTCCTGATGGCTGATTAACTATGTTCAGTATCTAAAGTCCTGATGGCTGACAAACCATATTCAGTATCTAAAGTCCTGATGGCTGACAAACTATTTTCAGTACCTAAAGTCTTGATATATAAAATACAATATTTTCTTGCTGGCTAAAAAGCTGTCTTTATTGATTTATTGAAATCTGATACTAATCCTCATAGCTAAAACTAGTTAAAAACAATATAGTTTCAGATACCAAGTATGAAAGCTTTCCTTATGTTTTTTATATAAATAATTTTTCTTACAAGCTGTAGGTTTGATGTACGACAATGGCTGGCTTTAAAGATTTTTAACAGTAACTGGTTTCGTTATTTTGTATCTATATTTAGCTTACTCCAAGAGATAAGACACTAATAGCGTTCTTGTGTACCTGACACTCGTGTTAGGATAACAAGAAACCCGGATCGAAACTCTCTCAGGTTGATAATGCTTGGTCACGATAGACAGTCGTCCATAATTTTAACATTCTTTAGTCTGCTATATTGGAATGGGTTTATAGTTTCAAATATTCTTTGCGTTGCGTGTCCATAGTTTCTTTTTTCACCAAACATACAACATAAGCAGGTTATAACTCTCTCCTTCTTAGATATAACCTTCATTATCTACTGTTAGATATAACTTTCATTAGCTACTGTTATAACACTATCCTTCTTAGATATAACCTTCATTATCTACTGTTAGATATAACTTTCATTAGCTACTGTTATAACTCTCTCCTTCTTAGATATAACCTTCATTATCTACTGTTAGATAAAACTTTCATTAGCTACTGTTATAACACTATCCTTCTTAGATATAACCTTCATTATCTACTGTTAGATATAACTTTCATTAGCTACTGTTATAACACTCTCCTTCTTAGATATAACCTTCATTATCTACTGTTAGATATAACCTTCATTATCTACTGTTAGATATAACCTTCATTATCTACTGTTAGATATAACTTTCATTAGCTACTGTTATAACACTATCCTTCTTAGATATAACCTTCATTATCTACTGTTAGATATAACTTTCATTAGCTACTGTCATAACTCTCTCCTTCTTAGATATAACCTTCATTATCTACTGTTAGATATAACCTTCATTATCTACTGTTAGATATAACTTTCATTAGCTACTGTTATAACTCTCTCCTTCTTAGATATAACCTTCATTATCTACTGTTAGATATAACTTTCATTATCTACTGTTAGATATAACCTTCATTATCTACTGTTGGATATAACTTTCATTAGCTACTGTTATAACTCTCTCCTTCTTAGATATAACCTTCATTATCTACTGTTAGATATAACTTTCATTAGCTACTGTCATAACTCTCTCCTTCTTAGATATAACCTTCATTATCTACTGTTAGATATAACCTTCATTATCTACTGTTAGATATAACTTTCATTAGCTACTGTTATAACTCTCTCCTTCTTAGATATAACCTTCATTATCTACTGTTAGATATAACTTTCATTATCTACTGTTAGATATAACCTTCATTATCTACTGTTGGATATAACTTTCATTAGCTACTGTTATAACTCTCTCCTTCTTAGATATAACCTTCATTATCTACTGTTAGATATAACTTTCATTAGCTACTGTTATAACTCTCTCTTTCTTAGATATAACCTTCATTATCTACTGTTATAACGCTATCCTTCTTAGATATAACCTTCATTATCTACTGTTAGATATAACCTTCATTATCTACTGTTATAACACTATCCTTCTTAGATATAACCTTCATTATCTACTGTTATAACACTATCCTTCTTAGATATAACCTTCATTATCTACTGTTATAACACTATCCTTCTTAGATATAACCTTCATTATCTACTGTTAGATATAACTTTCATTATCTACTGTTAGATATAACCTTCATTATCTACTGTCAGATATAACTTTCATTAGCTACTGTTATAACACTATCCTTCTTAGATATAACCTTCATTATCTACTGTTAGATATAACCTTCATTATCTACTGTTATAACACTATCCTTCTTAGATATAACCTTCATTATCTACTGTTAGATATAACTTTCATTAGCTACTGTTATAACTCTCTCCTTCTTAGATATAACCTTCATTATCTACTGTCAGATATAACTTTCATTAGCTACTGTTATAACTCTCTCCTTCTTAGATATAACCTTCATTATCTACTGTTAGATATAACTTTCATTAGCTACTGTTATAACTCTCTCTTTCTTAGATATAACCTTCATTATCTACTGTTATAACACTATCCTTCTTAGATATAACCTTCATTATCTACTGTTAGATATAACCTTCATTATCTACTGTTACAACACTCTCCTTCTTAGATATAACCTTCATTACCTACTGATAGATATAACCTTCATTATCTACTGTTACAACACTCTCCTTCTTAGATATAACCTTCATTACCTGCTGTTATAACACTATCCTTCTTAGATATAACCTTCATTATCTACTGTTAGATATAACCTTCATTATCTACTGTTACAACACTCTCCTTCTTAGATATAACCTTCATTACCTACTGATAGATATAACCTTCATTATCTACTGTTACAACACTCTCCTTCTTAGATATAACCTTCATTACCTGCTGTTATAACACAACCAACACTGGTTATCATAAACCTTTTGTTCAGTCATAATTCAAGAAATCTTTTCACCACTTACAATTGGACAATTTACATCACATGTTTTACTGATTCAATGTTTTAAAAATTAAAACGTTTTCATCGTTAATTTAGTTAACTACTAATTGTTAAAGAAGACTTGCGTTTCATGATGCTGAAACAGGCATAAAATCAACATATGAAAAATCCAAGGTTCTAGCTTAAGATCAAATGCTGAACACTTTCAACTAGTGATGAAACCAGCAGTAAACTGATTTACTAGCTTAAGATCAAACGCTGAACACTTTCAACTAGTGATGAAACCAGCAGTAAACTGATTTACTAGCTTAAGATCAAACGCTGAACACTTTCAACTAGTGATGAAACCAGCAGTAAACTGATTTACTAACGTAATTTTTCAACTAGTGATGAAACCAACAGTAAACTGATTTACTAACGTAACCTTTAGACAAGATGGATATCCCTGAACCTTGAAATCTCTGGACTAGCTGTAAGTAAAATATGTTTTGACTGGCTCTCTTCCTACTGGTTAGAAGTTCTAAACTAGGGATATATATCCCTGAACCCTGGGCTCTCTAATCTGGCTGGTTAGTCCATGTATCACATGAGGCACGTTCAGGAGAAAATTACCAGATAATATTTAAAGATATATTGTTCTGTTCTTTATTGATTAAAATTATTCAAAACAAAGTTTCTATAGATATCCCTAAAATATGTCAGCTTAATAAGTTACTACAGAACCCATCATTTTGATGAACATTGTAGTAGTTCCTATTGTGACCTCCAACCCTAACTAATAAAGCATCAGATATTGTTGTAACTTATAACTTTGCGAAATAAAATCACACATAGTATTGGAAACTACAATCCTGACTATTAAAACCACAGATAATACATGTGGTTTTATTGAACAATAAATCCTCTGATTCAAAATGTAATAGTGTTGGTTTCAAAATTTAATAGTGTTGAGTTCAAAATGTAATAGTGTTGGTTTCAAAATGTAATTGTGTTGAGTTCAAAATGTAATAGTGTTGGTTTCAAAATGTAATAGTGTTGAGTTCAAAATGTAATAGTGTTGAGTTCAAAATGTAATAGTGTTGGTTTCAAAATGTAATAGTGTTGAGTTCAAAATGTAATAGTGTTGGGTTCAAAATGTAATAGTGTTGAGTTCAAAATGTAATAGTGTTTATTCAAAACGTAATAGTGTTGGTTTCAAAACGTAATAGTGTTGAGTTCAAAATGTAATAGTGTTGGTTTCAAAATGTAATAGTGTTGAGTCCAAAATATAATAGTGTTGGGTCCAAAATGTAATAGTGTTGAGTTAAAAACGTAATTATGTTGGTTTCAAAACGTAATAGTGTTGGTTCCAAAACGTCATAGTGTTGAGTCCAAAATGTAATTATGTTGGTTTCAAAACGTAATAGTGTTGGTTCCAAAACGTAATAGTGTTGAGTCCAAAATGTAATAGTGTTGGGTCCAAAATGTAATAGTGTTGGTTCCAAAACGTAATAGTGTTGAGTCCAAAATGTAATGGTGTTGGTTTCAAAACGTAATAGTGTTATTCAAAACGTAATAGTGTTGAGTCCAAAATGTAATAGTGTTGAGTTCAAAATGTAATAGTGTTGGGTCCAAAATGTAATAGTGTTGAGTTCAAAATGTAATGGTGTTGAGTCCAAAATGTAATAGTGTTGAGTTAAAAAACGTAATAGTGTTGGTTTCAAAACGTAATAGTGTTGAGTCCAAAATATAATAGTGTTGGGTCCAAAATGTAATAGTGTTGAGTCCAAAATGTAATAGTGTTGGTTTCAAAACGTAATAGTGTTGAGTCCAAAATGTAATAGTGTTGAGTCCAAAATGTAATGGTGTTGAGTTCAAAATGTAATAGTGTTGAGTTAAAAATGTAATAGTGTTGAGTTCAAAATGTAATAGTGTTGGTTCCAAAATGTAATAGTGTTGAGTCCAAAATGTAATTATGTTGGTTTCAAAATATAATAGTGTTGAGTTCAAAATGTAATTATGTTGGTTTCAAAATGTAATAGTGTTGGTTTCAAAATGTAATAGTGTTGAGTTCAAAATGTAATAGTGTTGGTTTCAAAATGTAATAGTGTTGAGTTCAAAATGTAATTATGTTGGTTTCAAAATGTAATAGTGTTGAGTTCAAAACGTAATTATGTTATTCCAAAATGTAATAGTGTTGGTTTCAAAATGTAATAGTGTTGAGTCCAAAATGTAATAGTGTTGGGTCCAAAATGTAATAGTGTTGGTTTCAAAACGTAATAGTGTTGAGTCCAAAATGTAATTGTGTTGGGTCCAAAATGTAATAGTGTTGGTTTCAAAATGTAATAGTGTTGAGTTCAAAATGTAATAGTGTTGGTTTCAAAATGTAATAGTGTTGGGTTCAAAATGTAATAGTGTTGAGTTCAAAATGTAACAGTGTTGAGTTCAAAATGTAATAGTGTTGGTTTCAAAATGTAATAGTGTTGGTTTCAAAACGTAATAGTGTTGAGTCCAAAAAATGTAATTATGTTGGTTTCAAAACGTAATAGTGTTTATTCAAAATGTAATAGTGTTGAGTCCAAAATGTAATTGTGTTGGGTCCAAAACGTAATAGTGTTGAGTCCAAAATGTAATAGTGTTGAGTCCAAAACGTAATTGTGTTGGTTTCAAAACGTAATAGTGTTGAGTCCAAAATGTAATGGTGTTGGTTTCAAAATGTAATAGTGTTGGTTTCAAAATGTAATAGTGTTGAGTTCAAAATGTAATAGTGTTGAGTTCAAAATGTAATTATGTTGGTTTCAAAACGTAATAGTGTTGAGTCCAAAATGTAATTGTGTTGGGTCCAAAATGTAATAGTGTTATTCAAAACGTAATAGTGTTGAGTTCAAAATGTAATAGTGTTGGTTTCCAAAATGTAATAGTGTTGGTTTCAAAACGTAATAGTGTTGAGTCCAAAACGTAATTGTGTTGGTTTCAAAACGTAATAGTGTTATTTTCAAAACGTAATAGTGTTGAGTCCAAAATGTAATAGTGTTGGGTCCAAAATGTAATAGTGTTGAGTCCAAAATGTAATAGTGTTGAGTCCAAAATGTAATTATGTTGGTTTCAAAACGTAATAGTGTTGAGTTCAAAACGTAATATGTTATTCAAAATGTAATAGTGTTGGTTTCAAAACGTAATAGTGTTGAGTCCAAAATGTAATAATGTTGGGTCCAAAATGTAATAGTGTTGGTTTCAAAACGTAATAGTGTTGAGCTCAAAATGTAATTGTGTTGGGTCCAAAATGTAATAGTGTTGGTTTCAAAACGTAATAGTGTTGAGTTCAAAATATAATAGTGTTGTTATTCAAAACGTAATAGTGTTGGGTTCAAAATGTAATAGTGTTGAGTTCAAAATGTAACAGTGTTGAGTTCAAAATGTAATAGTGTTGGTTTCAAAATGTAATAGTGTTGGGTTCAAAATGTAATAGTGTTGGTTTCAAAATGTAATAGTGTTGAGTTCAAAATGTAATTATGTTGGTTTCAAAATGTAATAGTGTTGGTTTCAAAATGTAATAGTGTTGAGTTCAAAATGTAATAGTGTTGGGTTCAAAATGTAATAGTGTTGAGTTCAAAATGTAATAGTGTTGAGTTCAAAATGTAATTATGTTGGTTTCAAAATGTAATAGTGTTGAGTTCAAAATGTAATTATGTTGGTTTCAAAATGTAATAGTGTTGGTTTCAAAATGTCATATTCGTTAAATAATCAAAAAATCAGGATTAAAAGTTGAAACCGATAAAACTCTAGAGAAAGAAACCGATCCATGTGTTGAAATATCTTTTTGTATTTAATGTGATTTACCAAACGCTTAGAACTAATGTGAAAGATCTTTATATATTACTTGCCATGTGTCTTACGAAACATCAAATGAAGTGCTTGTTTCCAGTGACGGTAGAACCTCACATTAATCTATCAAACCAACTTACTTCATGGACTTTTTTGAAACATTAACTGTGTTATAGTCTTGGTTCCACTTGTCTGAGTTACGTATATCTTCCACCACGTAATGTAATTGTAAACATTTCATCTGCCCAACAGTTACATACAGTAAATATATATTTTTATTATTTACGTGTGAATGATAGTATGATTAATTCCTAAATGTTTAGTATACAATGTCATCAATATTCATGATTGTTCTCCCGTCAGTTCAAAAGTTATTGTACACCTTTGACTGAATGCGCAGCTTTTCAGTCACCATGAGACAGACGAACATTTGGACAGACACAGCTGTTGGTAATATACATAAGATTTCCTCAGATGCCTATTTCTACACCATCATGTCACTACAATAGAAACAGAAAAACTTACAACAATCACTGATAATTGATTCTTACGATAAAAATAAACTGTACTTCTCAACAATACAAACTACTTAATTGTGCATGTCATACCAGTGAATCTTAAGCTGTACTTCTCAACAATACAAGCTACTTAATTGTGCATGTTATACCAGTGAATCTTAAACTGTACTTCTCAACAATACAAACTACTTAATTGTGCATGTTATACCAGTGAATCTTAAGCTGTACTTCTCAACAATACAAACTACTTAATTGTGCATGTCGTACCAGTGAATCTTAAACTGTACTTCTCAACAATACAAACTACTTAATTGTGCATGTTATACCAGTGAATCTTAAACTGTACTTCTCAACAATACAAACTACTTAATTGTGCATGTTATACCAGTGAATCTTAAACTGTACTTCTCAACAATACAAACTACTTAATTGTGCATGTCGTACCAGTGAATCTTAAACTGTACTTCTCAACAATACAAACTACTTAATTGTACATGTCGTACCAGTGAATCTTAAACTGTACTTCTCAACAATACAAACTACTTAATTGTACATGTCGTACCAGTGAATCTTAAACTGTACTTCTCAACAATACAAACTACTTAATTGTACATGTCGTACCAGTGAATCTTAAACTGTACTTCTCAACAATACAAACTACTTAATTGTGCATGTTATACCATTGAATCTTAAGCTGTACTTCTCAACAATACAAACTACTTAATTGTGCATGTAATACCATTGAATCTTAAACTGTACTTCTCAACAATACAAACTACTTAATTGTGCATGTTATACCAGTGAATCTTAAACTGTACTTCTCAACAATACAAACTACTTAATTGTGCATGTTATACCAGTGAATCTTAAGAACAAACTTCTAAGATATTTGTCGTCCTTGTGAGTCATCACTTTGGTTTCTTATCTGTATCTCTCGTCCTTGTGAGTCACCACTTTGGTTTTTTAACTGTATCTCTTGTCCTTGTAAGTCATCACTTTGGTTTTTTAGCTGTAGCTCTCGTCCTGGTTAGTCATCATTTCGGTTTCTTAACTGTATTTGTCATCCTTGTGAGCCATCTATTCGGTTTTTTTACCTGCATGTTTCGTCATGGTGAGTCACCACTCCAAGCATTTTAACTGTTTCTTGAATAGTTTTCTCATCACTAAATGTGAAGTTATGCTGGATAAAAATGAGAATCACTTTCAGAATAAAAACTCACAGTTTTAACAGTCTTAACCGTAAACTGTTTGTGTGTGAAATTCGTGCAAAGCTACACGAGGGTTATCTGCGATAACCGTCCCTAATTTACCAGTGTATGCTAGAGGTAAGGCACCTAGTCATCACCACCCACCGCCAACTCTTGGCCAACGAATAGTGGAATTGACTGTCACATTATAACGTCCTGATGACTGAAATAGCGAGCATGTTTACTGCGACGGGTGTTCGAACCCGTGACCTTCAGATTACGAGTTGAATGCCTTAACCACCTGGCCGTGCGGAGCCAAAATCTGTCTGTTTGTTTCAATCACCACAAGTTATCTGCTATGTCCACTACGGAGAATCGAGCCCTGAATTTTAGCTTTCCAAGTCCGTTTACTTTATGGCTGACCCATCATAGGTCAGAGAAGACACGAAACTTAACCACGTGACCAAACTCAGACAAAATGTATCCCCGAATACTGATTTTTACCAATCAAAATAAAATAATTAGAATAAGTTAATATTATCATGAAACTTCAAATTGTTTGACAGGAGAGAGTGAAATTCTTGATAGATTTTGAAAGAGAAATTAATTTTTTCAATAATTATAAATTTATCTCATTATAATTTTTCAATATCTGAAACTAAAATAAATTCACACATGTTATTATCTTTAACTGTACAGTACAATTTTGAAATATCGACTTGTTTCTCGATGTCTCATTAAAAATGTTCTGTTGCTTTTCATCTGTAAAATCGATAAATATCGAACAGTTTATGTTTTGCTAATTTTTATTTAATGTTAACTAGAACACTTCAAAACATGGATATTTTCTGACTTCTAGAGAAATATTCCAGAATAAATTCAAAATCAATCATGGCTCTACAATCAAACAAATTAGTAAAATGTAGCTGGTCAATATTAATCCATACTGATAGTCCTAACTCCTAACAGAACAAACCAATTGAACAATTATAATCAAAGTACTATCAGTTCATCTGCACTAAACAAGATCTTTTAAAACAAATGCTTCCGCCGCAAGCTACAGGTTCAGGTTTTTAAGTCATATGGTCTATCATAATTCACTATTTACTGCTTGTTAACGTAGGGCTTGGTGAACTGTAAGAAATAACACAATTATTCTGTGTATATAAGTGTGTGATATTAGTGTGCAGATGTTGGGAGGGATAATAATCTGTATAGATTACAAGATATTCAGGTCTTTTGTATTAATAATCTGTATAGATTACAAGATATTCAGGTCTTGTGTATTAATAATCTGTATAGATTACAAGATATTCAGGTCTTGTGTATTAATACACTGTATAGATTACAAGATACTCAGGTCTTGTGTATTAATAAACTGTATAGATTACAAGATATTCAGGTCTTGTTGATTAAGCTTTGTGGGATTACTGACTAGTGAATGTATCGCTTTAATGTTCCCTGTTTCTGGTCTTTATTTGTTTTTAGCGAAGTGTTTTCATTATGTTAGTTATTATCCTTATTGCTGGACTAATTCAGGCAAAATGTTTTTATAAACTAAGTATTACATATCTCTACTCATTTATTTCACACCTGATATTTAATAGAATTAAATAAACACGTAGTCGTGAATGAAAATAATAACAAAATTATCTTTGCCATTCGTCACAACCATTAAGACGTGTCCTGCCATCTATTCGGACTAATTACAACTAATACTTATTTTCGCAAATTTTATTTTGTATTATTTAACTGTACCTAAATTAAATGTATATATTTTTTCATAAATAAATATCTTTATATTTAACATTGTGTAAGAGGAGGAAACACTGTGCTACATTAGTGGATAGTAAGATTCATGATGTTATAAAATCACGCACGTTTAAGAACTCTTGATGAAAATGAAATATAAACCCTATAAATGGGATAAAGGAATTTGTTTTTCATTTCAGTGGAAGGTAAGAGAACTTAAACGTCTCTATAAATTTAAAAATATATATTAATAAACTTTGTAAATAAAATATTGTCCTCACACATCTCTGAAATAATCACAGAACGATGATCCATAAACCCAAGTCATTCATGCAAATTGTAATTTGTTAATGATTGATTCATTGGGCAGAAATTCACACGTTTATTTTCTCTCTAAAACGTAAGTGCATGTACGTATAGACGCATGTATTAACAAATAATTGTCTATAATGTTACTAGTTATATTAACTGTGAGATGGAGATCAAATCAACTCTATAAAAGAAAAGTGAAATTAATATAAAACAAGCATTACAATACCACTAAAATAAACAACGTTTCTGAATTAGCAGTCTTTGGTTGGTTGTTTGTTTGTTTGTTTTTGAATCTCGAGCAAAGCTACACGAAGGCTATCTGTGCTAGCCGTCCCTAATTTAGCAATGGGAAGGCAACTAATCATCACCACCCACCGCCAACTCTTGGGCTATTCTTTTACCAATGAGCAGTGGGATTGACCGTCACTTTATAACGCCCCCACGACTGAAAGGGCGAGCATGTTTGATGCCATGGGAAATCGAACCCGCGACCCTCGAGTTACGAGTCGAACGTCTTAACACACCTGGTCATGCCGTGCCCAGCAGTCCCAGTTGTCAAAATTAAGTTTTTGGTCATAACAAGTAAATAGATTTTGAATATTCTATACTAGATCGTGCTTCACAGCTTAATAAGATGAACTATGATCTGTCACGTGGCGTGTACAGTCAACTCATCAACTAGATTGAGCTTTGTCTAACTGTTCATTGCATGCCACGTGACCAGTAAACTAATGAACAAGTTGGAGCTTTGTCTAACTGTTCATTACACGTCACGTGACCAGTAAACTAATGAACAAGTTCGAGCTTTGTCTAACTGTTCATTACACGTCACGTGACCAGTAAACTAATGAGCAAGTTGGAGCTTTGTCTAACTGTTCATTGCATGCCACGTGACCAGTAACCTAATGAACAAGTTAGAGCTTTGTCTAACTGTTCATTACACGTCACGTGACCAGTAAACTAGTGAACAAGTTCGAGCTTTGTCTAACTGTTCATTGTATGCCACGTGACCAGTAAACTAATGAACAAGTTGGAGCTTTGTCTAACTGTTCATTACACGTCACGTGACCAGTAAACTAATGAACAAGTTGGAGCTTTGTCTAACTGTTCATTGCATGCCACGTGACCAGTAAACTAATGAACAAGTTGGAGCTTTGTCTAACTGTTCATTACACGTCACGTAACAAGTAAACTGATGAACAAGTTAGAGGTCAGGTCATCTTCAGGTTCACAAAGAGAGTTTGCAGCTAACCGTTGTCGTACACATGTCTTAAGGACGAGAGTATATATTGGTACGGTATTATAGGTGGCGTTGCAGTACATTTTTGGTTATTAATTAAATTAGGTATAACGGTGTCTTTATATTGGTTTAATTTTGGTTTTAGTTCTTGTATAAATAAATAAACAGCCACAAAACTTTGCTCACCCGATGAAATTAAGAAAATAAAATAACGCTTCATCAACTTCAACAAATGTCCTCAAAAAACGTTGAAAAAACTACACACACCTAGATCAACAACAAACAAACGACAGTAAATCCCAAGATAGAACAAACTACAACACCAAATTTATTCAAAAAACAGATAAAAAATTAAAATCTATACTATGTAAAAACTACACTGACAAACATAATCTATAAAATACAATGCAACAAGTACCATAACTTTGAGTAACAAGCAGTAAAATGGAAACTAGATTCAAAGAACATAAAAAAACATCTTCCCACGTTTTCAATACTGAAAATCAAATAAACAACATAACCAAAGAAAACTCCCAGATACTAAGCAGACAAACAAATATAAATAAATGCAAAATCAAAGAAGCCCTGCTTATACAACAACTTAAACCATAATTAAACCAATATAAAGGAACATCTTTATACCTATACTAATTAATAACCTAATGTATACTGCAACGCCCCCTACAATCTCGTATCCATTTATACTCTCGTTCCGAAGACATGTGTCTGGAAACGGTCAGTTGCAAACTGTCTTTGTTAACCTGAAGACGATCTAAGATGGCCGAATGATTGTTCTGTTATTTATTTTAATAACAGTTTTATTACCCATACCAGCCATCTCGAGATACGGTGTTACTACCAGTGGGTTTCTCGTCACTATCAATAACTGAATGTAATAACGCTTCACACCATAACATTAGTCAAAGATCATGATGTTGGATGTATATTTCGTATATTACCAAATGTATAATACATATAAATAATGTGTATCGATCTTTGTGTCTTTATATGTATAGCAAGAGTTTCATTCCAGGACAGTTCTCTTCCTTCTATTACATATCATCTAATTATAATACGATTATCTTCGAACACTTCACTTAAAACTAGAAATGCTGTATATTATTACTTTCGTTGTCTTGTCCTTCTTATCTGCTCAGCCAGAAGTCAGAATGTAAAATAAAACTAATTTTCTCACTCAGAGCTTTCGTTTACAGACTGACGAGCACGAGGGCTCGTTCAAGTCATGCGTGACTTCTAGAGTGTAGGAGATATACAGACTTACGACCTAAGCCGAAGTTTGAAAAACGTTCACTCATAGCCAACCTCAACTTTGGTATGTATAAAAACAGAACTTACTGGTACATCATACCAAGAAAATATTTTAAAAGCTCTTAATTACCACATAGCTTTTACACTCAATTAAAACAGGAACAGAAGTTTCCGTAGATATAATCTGAAGAACTTCAGTACATGATATCACATAAATATAATCTGAAGAACTTCAGTACATGATATCACATAAATATAATCTGAAGAACTGTAATACATCATATCACGTAGATACAATCCAAAGAACTGTAGTACATGGTATCACGTAGATACAATCCAAAGAACTGTAGTACATGATATCACGTAGATACAATCTATAGAACTGTAGTACATGGTATCACGTAGATACAATCTATAGAACTGTAGTACATGATATCACGTAGATACAATCCAAAGAACTGTAGTACATCATATCACGTAGATACAATCTATAGAACTGTAGTACATGGTATCACGTAGATACAATCCAAAGAACTGTAGTACATGGTATCACGTAGATACAATCTATAGAACTGTAGTACATGGTATCACGTAGATACAATCCAAAGAACTGTAGTACATGGTATCACGTAGATACAATCTATAGAACTGTAGTACATGATATCACGTAGAACTGTAGTACATGGTATCACGTAGATACAATCCAAAGAACTGTAGTACATGGTATCACGTAGATACAATCCAAAGAACTGTAGTACACCATATCACGTAGATACATTCTATAGAACTGTAGTACGCCATATCACGTAGACACAATCCAAAGAACTGTAGTACATCATATCACGTAGATACAATCTATAGAACTGTAGTACATGATGTCACGTAGATACAATCTATAGAACTGTAGTACATGGTATCACGTAGATACAATCTATAGAACTGTAGTACATGGTATCACGTAGATACAATCTATAGAACTGTAGTACATGGTATCACGTAGATACAATCCAAAGAACTGCAGTACAATTGTTACAAGACATGACTAGTATCATTACTAGTATCATACAAGTTTAAAATTCAGTTATAATTTACTATTTAACACAACTAAAATAAGACAAGTAATGACAACACATTTAACAAGATAATAAAGATAAGACGTGAAGAACGGCTGCGCTTATACATACCGTAGAAATGGTTGATAAAAAATTACCCTTAAATCTGAACCTATGAATACATATATATACAAACTTCTATCGTAAAGATACATTTGAAACACCAAATTAATTGCACAAATATACGTATAAAGTCACTAATTTTATGATTTATGAATGAAAATAAAGCCAATCTCATAGAAGACAGCAAGTCATCCATTGTATCTGCACCTCTTTTGAAAGCTGTAATAGCCTAGGAGATAAACTCTCACGAGGACTTTCAGAGTTTGTGTAAGACACTCTAGGTAATAACACGAGGACTTTCAGAGTTTGTGTAAGACACTCTTGGAAATAACACGAGGACTTTCAGAGTTTGTGTAAGACACTTTAGGAAAAAACACGAGGACTTTCAGAGTTTGTGTAAGACACTCTAGGAAATAACACGAGGACTTTCAGAGTTTGTGTAAGACACTTTAGGAAATGACACGAGGACTTTCAGAGTTTGTGTAAGACACTCTAGGTAATAACACGAGGACTTTCAGAGTTTGTGTAAGACACTTTAGGAAATGACACGAGGACTTTCAGAGTTTGTGTAAGACACTCTAGGTAATAACACGAGGACTTTCAGAGTTTGTGTAAGACACTTTAGGAAATGACACGAGGACTTTCAGAGTTTGTGTAAGACACTCTAGAAAATAACACGAGGACTTTCAGAGTTTGTGTAAGACACTCCAGGAAATGACACAAGGACTTTCAGAGTTTGTGTAAGACACTCTAGGTAATAACACGAGGACTTTCAGAGTTTGTGTAAGACACTTTAGGAAATGACACGAGGACTTTCAGAGTTTGTGTAAGACACTCCAGGAAATGACACGAGGACTTTCAGAGTTTGTGTAAGACACTCTAGAAAATAACACGAGGACTTTCAGAGTTTGTGTAAGACACTTTAGGAAATGACACAAGGACTTTCAGAGTTTGTGTAAGACACTCTAGGTAATAACACGAGGACTTTCAGAGTTTGTGTAAAACACTTTAGGAAATGACACAAGGACTTTCAGAGTTTGTGTAAGACACTCTAGGTAATAACACGAGGACTTTCAGAGTTTGTGTAAGACACTTTAGGAAATGACACGAGGACTTTCAGAGTTTGTGTAAGACACTCTAGAAAATAACACGAGGACTTTCAGAGTTTGTGTAAGACACTCCAGGAAATGACACGAGGACTTTCAGAGTTTGTGTAAGACACTGTAGGAAGTGACACGAGGACTTTCAGAGTTTGTGTAAGACACTGTAGAAAGTGGCACGAGGACTTTCAGAGCTTATGTAAGACACTCTAGGAAATGACATCCTCCTTTCTATAGCTGTGTTGACATCTCATTTCTCAACAACGGTAAACCTTTCTATTTACCGCAGTGGAACGTTAACACTGTCATCTGTTAGAGTGTTAGCTACTATTTTACGGCCATTAAGAATTCGTGGAGAACACAACCTTCTCTATAGGATTGCTATTTATGACACCAGAGTGGACTAGAAAAGGTTACTTTCGTATCTTCTGTCAGCATTCTCAATGTTTAACTGGATACTCTTGGAGCTGTGAGTAGGAAATGCTGCAGGGTGTTTTGTTGTTGTTGTTGGATAGGAGTCAGATTCCTCGTTTTCATGTGATAATACATGATTCTCTCCAATTAGTATACTTAGCCATCAGGTTACTGAGACAACAGTACTGAGTTTATTCTGGGTTGGTGTTAAAATAATCAACAAACAATTTCAGATGCGCTGGGAGAATACTGTTCATCTTTGGATCTAATACAATTCTAATTTTAGATCTAAAATCGACCCCTTTCTCTTTGTTTGCTGTTTTGATGGCTATAACAAGGTAGATAGTAATCATTTATAATTACATAGTAGCATTGGGACTCCATTTCCTGATGAACATATTACAACCAATGCTACTGCCTTCTTTCCGTGTGAAAGACAGTATCTCTTGTGCAATAGGATTACAACCACTCAGTCTGGTACAAAGTAAACAGTAGCATATCGCTTGTATACTTTTGTTCCCTGCTGGGTACATAAGAAACTCTCACTGTTTCTAGAGCAGTCCTGACTGGATGGATTTTTCCAACAAAACTCGATTCACTGCCACACACAAAACTGACAGAGAGTTTCTGCGGCACATGCTTAGTATAAGCAGAGCTAAATAAGGGTTATCTACAGTAGCTGTCCCTAATTTAGTAATAACAGACGAGGGACAATATTCTACAACACTCCTTTATTTCTGTAGATACAAAGTTAAATTCTGTTACTAGTAATAACACATCGTTTGGGCAACTCTTAAGACTAATCAACTAAAACACAAAGATTATTTTCTTCCATAACACTGTGGAGGTTATTTCCATCAAGAGTATAGTCATGATATAAGTTATTATATCTGGCATGCATTATCACGTGTATCTTATAATCAAAAGCTATCTACGATGTGTTCTCCCAACTCACCAGATAAATCTTTTATGAGGCTGTGAAACACTTCTCACCACTGATATAAAACAAATGTATCTATAATTACTGTGAATTTCATTTTACCTCAATTAGCTAATATGTAATCCTTTGGTAACAGTCCAATATTCAAGGACTTGCTACAAATAGTAGAAACTGGCTCACATATCCAATCTTTAACCTTGATGAAAGGTGGAAGACTTTCGAAACGTCGTCCTCTACACTTGTGTCTCCACAACAGGCAGCTGCAGTCCATTCCACGAAGTTTTGCCATGTATACTCTGCTTAAACAATCTGTCAAAGAATCTTTAACCTTCTTCAAAACCTTCGGGGAAATATGCTTTGCCTTAGTTTACCATTCTTTAAAGTTCCTTGTTTTTCCATATGAAGCTCAGAATTAACGTGATAATATTGTTCGACTTTGTTATATCCAGTAACTCTTCAAGATCAGAAAAACTTATTAAATGCTCATCAATTAAAATGTGATAACCCCACCACCTCACGATCGTCAAATATAAGCATTCTTTTAGCCAATCAATTTTCGTATTGGTTTTCGATTTCGTGAATATCCTTTCGAACAACTTTCTTGGTTCATATATATGTACACTGCTGGCCAAAAACTTAAGGCCAATGAACATAAAAAAAAATATGCATTTTGCGTTGTTAGACTCAACCACTTATTTGAGTAGAGCTTCGAAAGATGACAATAAGAAAAGTGAAAAAAAAATTATAGCATTTAATAGGGAAAATGTGAACACTATGAAATTAGCCTAAATATTAGATGGTCGAAAGTTTAAGATCATATTGAAAAGAAGCGTTAATCGGTAAACACGTAACAAAATTTAGTCATTTGTGTTCAAGCATTAGCGTTGTCAACATCTCCTACTGACATCTTTTGTGTTACATTTGGTAAAAATACGGCAAAGGCTAAAAAGTTAACAGAGTTTGAACGTGGCAGAATCGTCGAGCTGCAAAAGCAAGGTCTCTCTCAACGTGCCATCGCTGGTGAGATTGGGCGTAGTAAAACTGCTGTTGCAAATTTCTTAAAAGATCCTGAGGGATACAGAACGAGAATTTCTAGTGGTCGGCTTAAGAAAATTTCGCCAGCGTTGAGCAGAAGGATTCGACGGGCTGTCCGACAAGACACCAGCCGATCGACGAACCAGATTATGGCCCTTACGGACACAAAATGGAGCTCGAGAACAATAAAACGGTATCTACGAGAGAAAGGCTTTAAAAACCGTAAACATCTTCAAAGTCCACGCCTCCTTCCACATCATGAAGCAGCTCGGTTAAACTTTGCTGAGAAGCACCAAACATGGGACGTAGAAAAGTGGACACTTCTGATAAGAAAACATTTAAGCTGGATGATCCAGATAACTTTCAACGTTACTGGCACGATAAGGATATCCCACCGGAGACATTTTCTACACGACACAGTGGAGGAGGTTCCATCATGATCTGGGGTGCTTTCTCCTTCCATGGAACAATGGAGCTTCAGGTTACACAGGGGTGTCAAACAGTAGCTTGCTACATTGGCATGTTGGAGAGAGCATCCTTATTAACTGAAAAAAATTGTTTGTAAATGACTGAATCTTTCAGCAGAACAATGCTGCAATCCACAATGCCCGCAGGACAAAGGACTTTTTCATGGCGAATAACATGATTCTTTTGGACCATCCAGCGTGTTCGCCCGAACTGAACCCCATTGAAAATGTTTGGTGGTGGATGGCAAAGGAAGTCTATAGAAATGGACGTCAATTCCAAACAGTGCATGATCTTCGTGAAGCCATCTTCACCACTTTGGGTAACATTCCAGCCAGCCTTCTCGAAACGCTTATACCGACCATGCCAAAGCGAATGTTTGAAGTTATTCTCAATGACGGCCGTGCAACTCACTACTGAGACCTCTTTTTGAACATATCCTACTCTGTCTAGGACTTTTTTTTGGTATGTTCTTAAACTTTTGACCAGCTAGTGTTTAGGCTAATTTCATAGTGTTTACATTTTCCCTGTTAAATGCCAAAAAAGTTTTTTTTTTTATTTTCCCTTTTCTTATTTTCATCTTTCGAAACTCTACTCAAATAAGTGGTTGAGTCTAACAACGCAAAATGAATATTTTTTTCTTTATGTTCATTGGACTTAAGATTTTGGCCAGCAGTGTATATCACAAATATCTGTTCTGTTTGTTCGTTATCTAATTACTCCTGGGTCGCTAAGCCAATCATACAGAAACTTTATGGAATGATAGTTTGGAACAAGGAGCATGTTAATGGGGTCACAACCCCTTCCCCTGATTATTGCTCTTATTGAACATTGATTATATTTAACGTATGCTAACTTTAACTGAATTCATAAATGGCGGTATGCACTTACACAAAAAACAAAAAACTATTAATTTTCTATAACACAACATATACAGTTTAAGGGGGGCACCTAAACATCTTACATATCTCAAAGAGCACTATGAACGAATGCAAAAGGGAAAACAAATGGTCGCTACTACTACAGTAACACATAAACTCACCTAAAGTTTCTACTTCAACAGTCACCAAAAAGCTGATATGAAGAGCCATTTTTTGAGTTATACTCAGTTCATACTTTCTCGAGGGATCTTTCAACTTCGCCCCGTAAGACATTCCTGCGGCCAATGACCGTCAATTAATTATTCATGTGAAACATTGGGGAAGGGCATTAAAAGCCAAGTGTTAAAATTGGGTAAGAGAAACCATTCCTAACGCCCCCCCTAGTTTTCTGCTACTTCTTCATACAAAATCACTTTGACCATCGCACAATTATATGATGCTTTAAGTATATACATAGTTAGTTCTTGAGGATTGTACAAAAGTTTTGATGACGTAGTAAATACCCACTGAAATATTATGTTATGCTATAAACAACTTGTGCGAAAGTCAGTATTTCTGTATTACTTATTATAGCAGGGGCGTAGATTTTTTACACCCGATGTGGGGATGATTTTTGCAACCACTTATGTGGACTGTTTAATTTGCAAATTGGTAATCTCTGATTACGTGAACCTGAAAGCTGTAAACATGCAGTCACAGAGTAATCTTTTTGCCACGATACGTGCATGTATACTTAGGCCTACTGGCTGATATTTACGAACTATCGCTTAGATCTAAAAGCTTAGAAGCACGCCTATATTAGAGATATACATTTCGGCTGCTGAAAAAGCCTACATCTAGGCCTAATTATGTAATTCGATTGGTAAAAACACGAGAATCACAAGAACAAACACACAATTTGTAGGCCTGTGATACAATAAAACAATTCAACAGACCAAACTTTAGGGGGGATGATTGTATGCACTATACCCCCCACCTAAAATGAAGGGGGGGAAGTATACTCTCCATCCCCCTAGGATCCACGCCCCTGTATTATAGCATCCGTTCCCTTTCAAATCATAGGAGTAAAAAATGTTTAAATTTATAACGTTTTTTTAATCTTCTTCTTAACACACTTTGTGAGCCAACCCGGTTTTTGATTTGGTTTCTTTCATGTGCACGCGCCCTTTTTTCTATAAGGAACATGCCCGTCTTTAATATTTGGAAATTAATTTTAAAATGTTTTCTAATTTTGATGAAAATCTCCAGTTAAATCTGTGCGTGTGTGTTTCTTTATAGGAAAGCCACATCGGGGCATCTTCTGAGTTCAATGAGGGGAATCGAATCCCTGATTTTAAGTTTTAAATCCGTTGACTTACCGTTGTGACAGTATGGGATCAGTTAAATCTCTCACCCAATTAAAAACGGATAATTCTTGTCTCATCTCTTCAAAATTAGAGAATTTTGAAACCTAAATCTCCATATGCAGCAAATCATCTAACATAATCGAGCAATGATCACTTTCACCCTGCCCCAGCAACGGAGTGATATACCTAGGGACGTACAAAGCTAGAACCCTGTTTCGTGGAGGGCAGACCATAGATAGTCCATTGTATAACTGTGTGGATAACTTAAAACAAACATTTTTCTTCAGATGTTTCCCAATTTGACTATGCCAACCATAAACAATAAATCTAAACAGATTGTGTTTAGTATGTTAACAATTGGTGGAGAAAACCAACCTAAAAAGTTTATAAAACCTGACTCTTCCATGATTTGACTTCAATACCCCATGGTTATGGCCTGATTAACTATTGTAATGTTTATCTCACTTTTGCCTTTTCTTAATTTCACTTGGCGGGTCTTTAAGAAAGTAAAAATAAAAGCATTCTTCCTTCATAACCGCAATAATATAAATATTATTTTTGCATTGTTAACTTAGCGCCTTGCTTTAGAGCTACTTTAAATTCTTAAGCTGGCCGAACCTCGTAATATTATTCAGATTATTGCCGAATATATCAAGAAGGATGCTTCACTTATAAATAAATGCAACAAGTTATAATCATGATGAGTATTTTTTGTGTAATACTTACATTGATATATCAAAGTAGTGACATTATTCATTTGTTTAGTTTTATTTCTGATCATAACATATTGAAATACTGATACAATTTTGCTGTTGCTGGAAATTGTGAATCTTGAAACAGCCGAAGATCAAGTGCATTTCTGGTTTTTGAGTAATGTTAAAGAGAGGCTAATTTATCAAAATTTCACTGTATCAGCATACGAAATATGTTTTTAAGTACTATTAATTTCAAAAGTCCGATTTTTTATACTTGGATATATATGTATATTAGATTTATTTAATTAATTTTTGATTTTCATATACCTTTTTTAATTTCATAGTTTTAGCTTCAGTCACGTGAAATAAATGTCTGAATAACTGCAGCTGAATGTATTAACTCCAGGAGCGAAAAGTTGTAGTATCCATGTTTGTTTAGAAAACAAAGTGTAAAGTGGAAACACTTTTCTTTTGTTAATTTGGTATTTTCAAGAAGAATTTTATCATTTCCAGTTTTCATTAAGAGTTATAATAATTAATGAATCCGTAACGTACGGACTTATGTTTTACTTTTAGGTAAGTTTATTTACTGCAACTTACAAGGTCGAGTTAGCTTTATTCTTTAATAGTAAGTAATATTATTCCACAACACAGTGGCCGAGTAAGTTGCATTTAAGTGATCCTGTTACTAATAAATACAGTATTAACAGTATTACTAAAATAATTAGAATGATAAGGAGTCGTAGTACTAAAAACCCTAAGCCTAATTTATCCTCATTTTAATTTTTAATTATTACGATGTTAATGTTCTAAAATTTTAGTCTTTCGTTGTAATGATACTGCTATCTTATTAACGGTTATTCTGCCTCTGATCAGAGTAATTTCTGAGCAAATAACCATGTTATTTTGCCACATTATTGGACCTAGCCTAAGATGGGTAACTTTTCATAGGTTATAAGTAATGAGTATTCTATTTTTGTTTGTTTGTTTCAAATGGCTTTTTACCATTATATTAAGTTATAGTAAAATTTGTTTCAAGGCAAATTAAGGTTAGAGATGTTTAAATATAAAGCTTAAAGTTTGTATAATAAAGTAATATAACTACTACAACACAGTGCAACATATGAACAACAGGGAACCATTTGGTTCTTTAACTTATTTTTAAGGCTGACCATGTTTGAAAAAAAGTGAAATTTTAACATACCTTTAGGTTTTCAAGATATTAGTCATTTCTCTGTTAAGTTAATTGTTTTTTTAGGAATGTAAAACTGTTTTAATTGGAGCTTAGCTTGATTTAACCAAGTCTTTTAACTTGTGGCTTCTTATCATATTATTTTCAGAACTAAGCAAAAACAAGTCATAGACCTTCATTCTACTGATATCCTGGTAACCTTATAAACTTAGACAAACATGCATTACTTTACTGTTCTCAAATAAATTTGAGAGCTTAACCTACCACATAAAATAACCTCTCCTTCTCCAGAATTAATAGTATCGATATACTTTCCTTTGTTATATTAAGATTAGCAACAGTGTACGTTGTATTTCAAGTAAGGTGTGACTGATGATTTATGAAGAGTTAAGGCTGATGTTACGTGCCTGATTGTCAGATGAAAACAACTGAGCAGCCATTATTCAGGAAATCTATAACTTTCATTGTATATACTATTTTAAAATGTTACATACTACTATGTTAGTTATGTCCGCATATACAATATCATCCACAATATTGTATATAGTCTTGAAATGTTATGAAAAGAATGTTTTCTTTCCTACAGTACTTGCATGACCACTTTGAAATCAGTTTACAATATACATCCGGCCATCCCTTAAGTAATGTCTGATTTTAGGTTCAGAAAAAGAGAAAGGATTTCAAACACTTTTAATGTTATTTAATCAATAATGTATGTTCTATTATTATTAATTACTTCCTGTGAATGATTCACAAGCTTCTGAATGTCACTTCTATAAAATTCTTGGGGTTTGGAGGAACAGAATGTATACACGGTAGTTTTGAAAATACTCGTGTTCCAAGCTCTTTTCCATCAAGATAGTTCTGCAAACTTTGGAACAGGTGATAATCAGATGGAGAAGATCTGAAGAATAAGGAGGATGTGGAAGTTTTTCTCACTCTAGCTCTTCAATCTTTGCAGATGTGATCCTTGCTGTATGGGGCCGTGCATTATCCTGGTGTAACACAACACCTTTACGATTGATCAAAGCATGCCTTTTTCTTTTCAATGCAATATTCAAGCATTCTAACTGCTGACAATAGAAGTCTGATGTAATCATTACATTGATTGGCAACAACTCAGAGTGGATCACGCCAACATCCCACTAAAACACCAAATGGTTAACAAGACTTTCCTAGGGTGGAGATCCATTTTGGGCTGTGCTTTAACCAGTTTACCTGCACTGAGCCACTGTCTGAAACACTTAACATTTTTATAATATATCCATTTTCCATCTCCTGTTGGCATCTGTCAAATTATGCGGGAACCCATTTTCGCAGTTTTGATACATTTCCAAGCTGATGCGGGGGATGGTGTACTATTGAATATTGAATTAAGCTTCTGTGCTAATTCTTCAAGTGTTACAGCACAATAATCATCAACAGCAAGTCATCATTAAACTCAACAGGACTACCTGAATGTGGTGCATCACTTAAGCTGTAGTCACCTGATCTGAACTTGTGAAACCATCTTGACATTTTCTTTCATTAAGAGACTCCGCACTATAAACACCTTGAATGTTTTGTGTAGTTTCTGCTGCACTATTGCCTTTCTTGAACTCATAAAGCATCATATGTCTAATGGGCTCCTCAGATATCCATCTTCACAAGGGTTTATTTGAATAGTGATCTGAAAAAGTGGAGTTGGGTTAATTTCATTTGCTGAACATTTTTATATACATCCTACTACATGTTTTAGTCGTTAAATACTTCTACAAAGACAGAAATGATGATGTATTTTCTGTACATGATGGGCACACACAGACAAACTACTGTGTAACTGTATTTTACTGAAAACACACACAGCAATCACTTGAACTACATAATAATCAAACAACTCCAATTAATCATTGTTTCACTAACATCCAACAAAACCCTACTGTGGTGATGTAGAAAATATACGCTCCTTACGGTCAATCATTGTTCTACATGGAAACAGACAGGGGTAGACAACAGTTACTATTTTAATACTGTCTGTCATTGATCTACATGGAAACAGACAGGGTAGACAACAGTTACTATTTTAATACTGTCTGTCATTGATTTACATGGAAACAGACAAGGGTAGACAACAGTTACTATTTTAATACTGTCTGTCATTGATCTACATGGAAACAGACAAGGGTAGACAACAGTTACTATTTTAATACTGTCTGTCATTGATCTACATGGAAACAGACAAGGGTAGACAACAGTTACTATTTTAATACTGTCTGTCATTGATCTACATGGAAACAGACAAGGGTAGACAACAGTTACTATTTTAATATTGTCTGTCATTGTTCTACATGGAAATAGACAAGGGTAGACAACAGTTACCATTTTAATATTGTCTGTCATTGTTCTACATGGAAACAGGCAAGGGTAGACAACAGTTACTATTTTAATACTGTCAGTCATTGTTCTACATGGAAACAGGCAAGGGTAGACAACAGTTACTATTTTAATACTGTCTGTCATTGTTCTTCATGGAAACAGGCAAGAGTAGACAACAGTTATTATGTTAATACTGTCTGTCATTGTTCTTCATGGATACAGGCAAGGGTAGACAACTGTTATTATTTTAATACTGTCTGTCATTGTTCTTCATGGATACAGGCAAGAGTAGGCAACAGTTACTATTTTAATACTGTCTGTTATTGTTCTACAGGGAAACAGGCAAGGGTAGACAACAGTTATTATTTTAATACTGTCATTGTTCTACATGGAAACAGGCAAGAGAAGGCAACAGTTATTCTTTTAATACTGTCATTGTTACACATGGAAACAGGCAAGAGTAGGCAACAGTTATTCTTTTAATTCTGTCATTGTTATACATGGAAACAGGCAAGAGTAGACAACAGTTACTATTTTAGTATTGTCAGTCATTGTTCTTCATGGACACAGGCAAGGGTAGACAACAGTTACTATTTTAATACTGTCTGTCATTGATCTATATGGAAACAGACAAGGGTAGACAACAGTTACTATTTTAATACTGTCTGTCATTGATCTACATGGAAACAGACAAGGGTAGACAACAGTTACTATTTTAATACTGTCTGTCAGTGATCTACATGGAAACAGACAAGGGTAGACAACAGTTACTATTTTAATACTGTCTGTCATTGTTTTACATGGAAACAGACAAGGGTAGACAACAGTTACTATTTTAATACTGTCTGTCATTGTTCTTCATGGACACAGGCAAGGGTAGACAACAGTTACCATTTTAATATTGTCTGTCATTGTTCTACATGGAAACAGACAAGGGTAGACAACAGTTACTATTTTAATACTGTCTGTCATTGTTCTTCATGGCCACAGGCAAGGGTAGACAACAGTTATTATTTTAATACTGTCTGTCATTGATCTACATGGAAACAGACAAGGGTAGACAACAGTTACTATTTTAATACTGTCTGTCAGTGATCTACATGGAAACAGACAAGGGTAGACAACAGTTACTATTTTAATACTGTCTGTCATTGTTCTTCATGGACACAGGCAAGGGTAGACAACAGTTACCATTTTAATATTGTCTGTCATTGTTCTACATGGAAACAGACAAGGGTAGACAACAGTTACTATTTTAATACTGTCTGTCATTGTTCTTCATGGATACAGGCAAGGGTAGACAACAGTTATTATTTTAATACTGTCTGTCATTGTTCTTCATGGAAACAGGCAAGAGTAGACAACAGTTACTATTTTAATACTGTCTGTCATTGTTCTACAGGGAAACAGGCAAGGGTAGACAACAGTTATTTTAATACTGTCATTGTTCTACATGGAAACAGGCAAGAGTAGGCAACAGTTATTCTTTTAATACTGTCATTGTTATACATGGAAAGAGGCAAGAGTAGACAACAGTTACTATTTTAATATTGTCAGTCATTGTTCTTCATGGACACAGGCAAGGGTAGACAACAGTTATTATTTTAATACTGTCATTGCTATACATGGAAACAGGCGAGTAGACAACAGTTACTATTTTAATACTGTCTGTCATTGTTCTTCATGGACACAGGCAAGGGTAGACAACAGTTACCATTTTAATATTGTCTGTCATTGTTCTACATGGAAACAGACAAGGGTAGACAACAGTTACTATTTTAATACTGTCTGTCATTGTTCTTCATGGACACAGGCAAGGGTAGACAACAGTTACCATTTTAATATTGTCTGTCATTGTTCTACATGGAAACAGGCAAGAGTAGACAACAGTTACTATTTTAATACTGTCTGTCATTGTTCTACAGGGAAACAGGCAAGAGTAGACAACAGTTATTATTTTAATACTGTCTGTCATTGTTCTACATGGAAACAGAGAAGAGTAGACAACAGTTACTATTTTAATACTCTCTGTCATTGTTCTACATAGAAATAGGCAAGGGTAGACAACAGTTACTATTTTAATATTGTCAGTCATGCTTGTAATTTACATGCTGGGTCTGACAAGAGAAAGATAAAAAAATCATTTGTGATAGGTTAGGTTCAGATTGTAAACCCCTGAAACCTTGAAAACTACCTACTACACGAAAGCCTGTTCCCAATCAGTATTTCAATAATCACAGTGTAGTCAAGTTTTGATCATTAAAATGGTTTATATAAACACTTTATATCTACACTTGATTTGTTCTGTACATAAAAACTGTTTTGTTTTCACATAGAAAGAAATGCCCAGAGCCTCTACTCTTATTCATTTTATCCCATGTCTACAGAGCTAACAAAAATAAAACAAGTGGTACTCTGCACTGAATAATAAACATTAAATAGATCCATTATTATTAGTGAAACTTTATTTGGTATCATTTGTGTTTGTTTATCTTTATTTCTGTTTTTTGTAATGATTTATTTTGTACAACTGGTGGTAAGAAGTAGTACTTATAATTATTGGATCAACAACTCTGTAGAATTTCATGACCCACAGTGATTGGATGTTTGTCGTGCATATACCCTGTTGAAGACTGTGACCTTCTTGTGATGAGCGTGTGTTATCCAAATCTGTTACCTTCACCACTATACCTCTCCAGTTCTGGTTATAATATGTGACTCATATTATAGTCTCAGTCAATTCTTTCCTTATAATTTCTAATACAACATAAAATATTTGTAGTAACATAGTTAAAAATAAGTATTTTATATTTATACTGGCTAGTACTGGGTGTTTAGAAAGTCACTTCTATATTTTTTACAAACAAAACTGCACAGTGACTTTCCGAACACCCTGTATAATACTGGTATAGATGGTGTTGGATGGTAACCGTAAGAGTTATTGGTAGACATAAATGTGTAGATTCGCATTAATACTTCTCAGTGCTGCAATATCACATTTATAATGGACCAAAAAGTAATAAATATTTGTAGTTGTCAAGTTGTGAGCTCTATACAAACTTTCAGTTATTAAGGAGAAGTGTAGAAAATAACTTACAATAATCTAGTACAAACCAGTAGGACTCTATTACCTTTTCAGTCTTTCCAATACAGAAATGAGGACTTATGACACCAATTAAATTTGAAGGATATTGAAGGAACTGTTGGCATATTTGGGTTGTTCCATCAACTAAACAAAAACAAATCCCTAAATAAGACATTTATCATAAATTAACTGCAACCACCACATCTGGAACAACCCATTCCAAAGGCCAACCACCCAAAAATAAAACTGTCATAGCTCAAGATGACCTTTGCCCTTCCTAAAGTTGTGTTCTTCAGTCCTACCATTCTAAATGTTCTGTACAAAATAAATCTAACAAAACCATCAGCCTCTTTACAATATCTTAAGTACCTTAATTAGAGTCCTCCTAACTCTTGTTGTTACATCCAAGAGAAATTTTCAGGGGACATAAGACAATTTTGTATAACAAACTTTCTATCCCAAGTGTCATCTTTGTAACCCTCCTTTTGTCTAGAATTCCAGTCCTCATCAGGTAGAGACAGAGACTGAACACAAAGACAGTTTTGACAAGTGTGGTATATGATATTTCATAAGATATCAGTTGGGAGCATTACAAGTTATCTGCAACAAAAATTACATGAAAACTAAACCATCTGGGCTCGTTTTGTTATGTTTATCTTATACAGGGTGTTCGGAAAGTCACTGTGCACTTATATATTTATTAACAGACACGTTTCAATATAGAATACAGGGGTAAATATGAATGACAATTATAAACAATGTTGAAAGTGACCCCCGTTGGTATCAATACAGGTTTGGATCCTTCTTATTTTGTTTGTAAACACCGCTATCAGTTGCTGGCTTGAAATAGACTGAATGAATGCTGTTATCACTGCTTTCCAAACTGCACAGTGACTTTCTGAACACCCTGTGTAACCTGTTCCAACCATTACTTTGTTTATTGTGTACCAGCTGGCTCAATTAGCTCTTGATTATCGTTAGCAGTGAAAGTGATGAACATGTGATTATTATACCCTGAAAGGACTAGGTAAAGAATGTGGTGTTAAAATATAACATAATATCTAATTACAAGAGTAATTAGTTGTCACCCTTACTGAATAAAATTGATTTTGATGTTTTATTTGTGGTAAACAGTAAGACAATGTTTTGTCAAATATCAGGCCATCCCATAAGTAATGTCCAAAGGTTTAATACAGAAAGTGTATCATTTCTGTCTTTGTAGAAGGCTTTTATGATAATATCTAGTAGGACGTGTATAAAAATGTTCAAATAAATGAAAGAAACTCGCCTAACTCCACTTTCTCAGATCATTAATCAAATAACCCCTTATGAAGATGGATGTATCAGAGGAGCACATTAGACATATAATGCTTTATGAGTTTAAAAAAGACAATAGTGCAGCAGAAACTACATGAAACATTCAAGGTGTTTATGGTGCGGAGTCTCTCAATGAAAGAAAATGTCAAAGGTGGTTTCAGAAGTTCAGTGACCACAGCTTAAGTGATGTGTCACGTTCAGGTCATCTTGTTGAGTTTAATGATGACTTGCTGCTGACTTCACTTGATGAAGATTGTGCTGTAACAGTTGAAGAACTAGCATGGAAGCTTAATTCAATCCTTTCAACAGTTCACTGTTGTCTGCAACAGCTTGAAAAGGTGTCAAAACTTGGAGAATGGGTCCACCATGATTTGACAGAAGCCAACCTCAGAGCAAGAGTGGACATTTGCACTTTTCTGCACTCTTGTGAACGTAACTCACCTTTATTGGACAGGTTAGTGACTGGAGATGAAAAATTGATATTTTATAAACATATTCAGCACTGTAGACAATGGCTCGATGTGGGTCAACTGGCTAAAGCACAGCACAAAATGGACCTCCACCCTTGGAAAGTCTTGTTAAGCATTTGGTGAGATATTGTTGGTGTGATCCACTTTGAGTTACTGCCAATCAATGTAACGATTACATCGGACTTCTGTTGTCAAAAGGTAGAGTGCTGGAATGTTGCAGTGAAATAAGAGGCCTCGTAAAGGTGTTATGTTACACCAGGAAAATGCACAGCCCCATACAGCAAGGATCACATTTTCACCGATTGAACAGCTAGGCTGGGTAAAACTTCCACATCCACCTTATTCTCCAGACCTTGCCCCATCTGATTATCACCTGTTCCAAAGTTTGCAGAACTATCTTGATGGAAAAGAGCTTGGAACACATGAAGATTTCAAAATTACCCTCTCTACATTCTTTTCCTTCAAACCCCAAGAATTTTATAGAAGTGACATTCAGAAACTTGTAAATCATTGGCAGGAAGTAATTAATAATAATGAAGCATACATTATTGATTAAATAACATTAAAAACGTTTGAAATTCTTTCTCTTTTTCTGAACCTAAAATTGGACATTACTTAAGGGGATGGCCGATACTATTAATGAAAAGATTCCTAACCAACATTTTTATACTATTAAGACAATTATGACATTTGATGAATGGTGACTGTTATGGTCTTCATAATATTAATGTTCATTAGAAACTTGTTGCCACTGTATATTTGAAACAATAATGACAACCAATTCAAAAGTAAATAAATCACAGTTTATTGGGTTTTGTTATTGTAGTATTATAAGTTATCAGAATATTGTGTCACAGTATGCCATATCTGGTAAAATCTAAAAATTGTGGATACGAATTGTCTTGGGACTTCTTTTGTATAATTTGAGTTTTTCATTATTCTTGTACTTATGTTTTTAGTTTATTACTTAGCTTTTGTTAACTATGTATCCTTTTTTTTTTCTATTGCTATTTGTTGGGGTTTTGTCTCTTTGAGTCTTTACCCTCCCCCCTGTAATGGTCATATTGATGTTGGTTGTCTTTATTTCTATATGTATATAAATAAAAGTTTTATGTACATCTTAATTCAACTACTGTTTTTACATACTTACAAGTTCCAGTTGTTACTGTTTTTAAGTGTTGTAACTCTTCAAGTAACCATAATTATTTGTCATTGTTTTTATTTTTCAGTAAATTCGAAAGTTTTTTAATTTGTGCTAACGTGACTTCGGGTTGCCTCATAATTTGAGGGTCTCAGTTTTGATTTCCTATGTCTCCAAACATGCTTCTTTTTTCAGCCCTGAGGTCATTACATTTATTTGTTTTTGAGTTAATGGTAAAGCTATTATCTTCTCATCACTGTCCTAAACTCTGAACTTCTTGTCAGAAGGAATGTGATCTATTAGTAGCACTGGTCGATTTGTCATTGTTTTTATTTTTCAGTAAATTCGAAAGTTTTTTAATTTGTGCTAACGTGACTTCGGGTTGCCTCATAATTTGAGGGTCTCAGTTTTGATTTCCTATGTCTCCAAACATGCTTCTTTTTTCAGCCCTGAGGTCATTACATTTATTTGTTTTTGAGTTAATGGTAAAGCTATTATCTTCTCATCACTGTCCTAAACTCTGAACTTCTTGTCAGAAGGAATGTGATCTATTAGTAGCACTGGTCGATTTGTCATTGTTTTATTTTTCAGTAAATTGAAAGTTTTTAATTTGTGCTAACGTGACTTCGGGTTGCCTCATAATTTGAGGGTCTCAGTTTTGATTTCCTATGTCTCCAAACATGCTTCTTTTTTCAGCCCTGAGGTCATTACATTTATTTGTTTTTGAGTTAATGGTAAAGCTATTATCTACTCATCACTGTCCTAAACTCTGAACTTCTTGTCAGAAGGAATGTGATCTATTAGTAGCACTGGTCGTGAACTCTTGGGTTAGTTTAATGATAGAGTAAACTTACTTATTCTTGCATTGTTTTATGTTTATATCTTTATTCTCTAATTAAACTATTTATTTTTTTCTACATTATGTTTGTAATATTACACCTCATAATTTACTAAAATTGTATCCTGGTTGAAGTTGTGACACATTTTGAACCTGTAACTGTGTTATTTGCAGGACACGTACTCCTGAGCCAATACCTTTACAAACTCGGTTGTGCCAACATCTTAACCATGTAGTAAAATAAATACATAAATAGAAGGTCATATGCATTACTTTTCTGTTTCTTCAATCCTGATTTAATACATATATTTTCAACAGTAAAAGAGATCTTATTTGGAATACTATTATAAAGTTTTGGTGGTCAATACGAAGAACTTCTTGGATTTGTTTTTATACTTTAAGAACTTGTGGTTTCCCGAATCCTTCAACTCATTTCATATGTTGATTTTAAGCTGTATAATATTTTATAAATACACAGTTTACATTAAAAGTTGTTTTTTTTATTCTATTATTATTGTATTAATAAGCCGTAATGGAATAATTAATTGTAAGAAGTTTGTTTTTTTCTGCACATTAGTTTTAGTTTATTGGTGAGAACTGTACTAGTATTCTAAACAGGTTTTGAATACCAATCTCTCACAACACTGTACAGTTGTACTGCTAAGTGTGGTAGTATCTAATTATGTGTGGCCGTACGTCTTTCATTAATGTTGTTGCCAAATAAGGAGCTTTCTTTCTCAGAGAAACAGCTTAATGTGCAAGCCTCGCATACTCAGGCTTTCATGTATTGTGTTGACCAATGGGGTATTTATACACAAGTCATTAGGGCATGTTGTATTATTTACTCACCCTACATACAGAAGTCTTGTTGCATGAAGGTAATGGTCACTTTGCCTGACCTGGCTAGTCAAACCACCAGGAAACTGATGTATTATATTGAACTACTCTGTCAAGACATGGACACCCTTTCCCTGCTTCCCATTGTTTTGTGCTGGCTCTACAGGGATTGATGTGGAATCCTCCAATTTGATCATCTTCAGAGTGGTAAGGGTCTCCTGTGTTCCTCGTGATACTTGAGGGAGACACCAGAGAGATGCCCCAGACTCAGTCACTGCAAATAACTTTTACTGTAAAAAGTGCAAAATGTAATTTTGATGAAAATTTATTGAGAGAAATCGACACAATGTAATTAATAATATTTTCAGTTCAAAGTTTTATACCATGTTGCACATACAAAACAAAATAAGTTTCTTCTAACTTAATATATGTAAAGACAGAATTTTCTCAAGCTTTTAATGTACCATCACTATTTCAGATTTACTATTTTTGCCCTTTAGATTTCTTTTAGCCAAAAATCTACACATGCACTTTATGTACTGATTATAATTCTATTTCAAAAAATTTATCTCAAAAACATATTACAGTCAACATCTTGTAACTTTCATTTATTGTAATTTATAAATTAAAAGTTCATATATTTATTCCAGTCGGTTACTTTGTCTTCTTATATTATACCTTAATTAACTTATGCTGCCTTTTTGCCAAACACGTTTAGAACCATTCTTTTGTTCCTATTTCTATGGATGGTTCAAAATCAGGTGACTCTCGTGGTTTGTTGCATCTCCTCTACAGATTGTGTTCACTGCTACGTTGTACACCATTTCTCTTGCTTTGGATTATAGAAGCTAATAAGTAGAGTAACTGTTCAGTTTACACAGACTCTCTTAGCTCTGTTCTTGGCTTAGAATAACTTAATGTAAATTCTCACCATGTTCTTGTAAACATTCACAAATGATTGGTTCAGTTTTCCCTGTCATCTGTTCCTATACAGTTTTTCTGAACTCATTGGTATTCCAAGGATGTTGACACAGCAGTTAGATCTGTCTGCTCTGGTGCTGTCACATCCTTACTTATATATAAGCTGAGCTCCTGGATTTAGAGTGAACTGAACCTCTTTGTAGTTTATTTTTCCAGCTCAACCACACCATTGTTATTTGGTTAGTTAGTTCACATAAGATCAATGGTTGGCTAACCACTGGTCACACATTTTTTATGTGCAACTTATTCATCTCCTGTAAACAATCCGTTTGTTAATGTTTCTAAATATTTTTCTGTTTGTTTCAAACACAGCTTTATTTTTGGTGAGAAATTAATCACCCCTTGAGAACCTAGCATCCATTTTTTTGATTTTCATGTTTTTTTGTACACATCAAGTGGTATTGGACATTTATTAATGACTCTGCTTTGGAACCAACTATAAAAAAAGTTTAATTATGATTGGACAGAACAACAACTCCTTATCATAATATAGTAGTAAGGTGGTTCGATCTGTAGTTTGTGGTTTAGTGAGAATGTTTCCAGTTGTTACCTATAGCGTTGGCCAAATACATTTGGTAAGAAGTCTTGAAGCCTTAGCAACAAGTAACAGAATTGGAAATTTATTTATAGATTCTTTAAACATCTATTCATTCATGAAAGAGTTTGTTAAATTATATGTTTTATATACATTTTGTTTGATAAGGTTATGTGTGATTCTCAACTTTATATACCAATGTAGAAGTATAGGGTGGTTTATTTCTACTATAAGATTATTTTTGACAACTGCTTTCTCACAACTATTTCGTTTTATTTTTTCAAATTTTTTGATTGAGAGGCTAAAGTAAAGCCTATACTAGAAAGTCATGAAATATACCACAAAGTGTGTTAATGAAATGGTTAGAAAGTCATGAAAGATACCACAGAAAGTGTGTTAATGAAATGGTTAGAAAGTCATGAAATATACCACAGAAAGTGTGTTAATGAAATGGTTAGAAAGTCATGAAAGATACCACAGAAAGTGTGTTAATGAAATGGTTAGAAAGTCATGAAAGATACCACAGAAAGTGTGTTAATGAAATGGTTAGAAAGTCATGAAAGATACCACAGAAAGTGTGTTAATGAAATGGTTAGAAAGTCATGAAATATACCACAGAAAGTGTGTTAATGAAATGGTTAGAAAGTCATGAAATATACCACAGAAAGTGTGTTAATGAAATGGCTAGAAAGTCATGAAATATACCATAGAATGTGTGTTAATGAAATGGTTAGAAAGTCATGAAATATACCATAGAATGTGTGTTAATGAAATGGTTAGAAAGTGTGTTAATGAAATGGTTAGAAAGTGTGTTAATGAAATGGTTAGAAAGTGTGTTAATGAAATGGTTAGAAAGTCATGAAATATAGCATAGAATGTGTGTTAATGAAATGGTTAGAAAGTCATGAAATAGACCATAGAAAGTGTGTTAATGAAATGGTTAGAAAGTGTGTTAATGAAATGGTTAGAAAGTCATGAAATATACCATAGAATGTGTGTTAATGAAATGGTTAGAAAGTCATGAAATATACCATAGAATGTGTGTTAATGAAATGGTTAGAAAGTCATGAAATATACCATAGAATGTGTGTTAATGAAATGGTTAGAAAGTCATGAAATGTACCATAGAATGTGTGTTAATGAAATGGTTAGAAAGTCATGAAATAGACCATAGAATGTGTGTTAATGAAATGGTTAGAAAGTCATGAAATAGACCATAGAAAGTGTGTTAATGAAATGGTTAGAAAGTGTGTTAATGAAATGGTTAGAAAGTGTGTTAATGAAATGGTTAGAAAGTCATGAAATATACCATAGAATGTGTGTTAATGAAATGGTTAGAAAGTCATGAAAATATACCATAGAATGTGTGTTAATGAAATGGTTAGAAAGTCATGAAATATACCATAGAATGTGTGTTAATGAAATGGTTAGAAAGTCATGAAATGTACCATAGAATGTGTGTTAATGAAATGGTTAGAAAGTCATGAAATAGACCATAGAATGTGTGTTAATGAAATGGTTAGAAAGTCATGAAATAGACCATAAAAAAGTGTGTTAATGAAATGGTTAGAAAGTCATGAAATAGACCATAGAAAGTGTGTTAATGAAATGGATAGAAAGTCATGTAATATACCACAGAAAGTGTGTTAATGAAATGGTTAGAAAGTCATGAAATATACCATAGAATGTGTGTTAATGAAATGGTTAGAAAGTCATGAAATATTCCATGGAATGTGTGTTAATGAAATGGTTAGAAAGTCATGAAATATACCATAGAAAGTGTGTTAATGAAATGGTTAGAAAGTCATGAAATATACCATAGAAAGTGTGTTAATGAAATGGTTAGAAAGTCATGAAATATACCATAGAATGTGTGTTAATGAAATGGTTAGAAAGTCATGAAATATACCATAGAATGTGTGTTAATGAAATGGTTAGAAAGTCATGAAATGTACCATAGAAAGTGTGTTAATGAAATGGTTAGAAAGTCATGAAATGTACCATAGAATGTGTGTTAATGAAATGGTTAATATCCATGGTTTTCAGGGTAACAACATTTTTAATTTTTTCAGGTGTAAACTGGTACATTTACACTGTGAAACATTTTCTTTCAAAGAAGATCTGCTGTAGAAATAGAAGATGGCATCTGAGTCTGGAGAGGAAGAAAATTCAGATCCATCATTCCATCTTGATGCAGTGATGATGGACCATTGTTATTCAGTACTGCATGAAGAATATACTGAGACGATTTAGACTAACTGAGTATGCTGTTTTCCTTTAATTTACTGGAGAAAGAAATGTCTATAGGGCTTTTAAAAATCATATCATACCAGAATTCTAATTTTTCATAAAAATAGATAAATCCACAACAAAGTATTTTTTTTTCCTGTTAATTAATTTGAGGAATAAATTGGTTATGACGTATTTTTCATTAGTTGATCTGTTCCATTAAATACAAAACACCCACCTACTCTTCATGTGTGTTTGACAAAGGTAGTGATATAAACAGGCTAAACCTCATCTTTGTTCTGTGTGACAGCACCAGTTACTTGTGTGAGAAAATTTTAGAATCATTTTAAATATACTGGTGATTGTTTTGTTACCAAGTGCTATTTGGATTGTAACACTTATAATGTAATTACTGAAAATATAAAAAACATTAACTGACTTACCCACTGGTTTGTAGTTTATAATATATACACTTTTTGATTTGAACTGAAATGTAAGATGTCATGGTATATGATATGTTTGTTAGAATGCTTGTGAAAAGTCTGGTTAATCATGAAACTTCTACATGCAGTGCCAGTAGTTTCTCTATTTATGAGATATATATAATACTGTCTCCTTCCTTCCTGTACATCAGACATCCAAGTCAACATGAGTTTTTGCCTCTCTACATCTGTGTATTATCTAATGTTAGAAGCTGTTGTGAATTTTTGTATAGTAAGATATTGGTCATAGAATCCATACTTTAATCCATAGTACCAATGTTTAGCTATTACCACATCACTAGGTTCTGATGTTAACAACTGGCCCAACATTTTAATTGTAGTTTTTAAGTTTTGTTTTAAAAAATCTAAAATGCATACAAGTGTTAATTTATTAGAAACCAAGACGTATCTTGTGCCAGGTGAGCACTTTTCCAGGTCAGAGTGTTAACCAGTAATTCTTCTTAAAAACTTGACCGCTACGTATAAACAAAAATCAGTCACTGACATAACCCTGAAGGCTGATAACTGCCAACACATTGTACCATTAGCTGATGCACGGCAGTGTGCAGTCATTGCACTTAAGAAATGGTTGGTGATATTTATTTTTAAAGTTTCTTTCAAAAATCACTCATGCCCTTCAGTAGTTTTTGATGTCATAGATTCAAAGACATTTGTTGATAAATCATAACATTTGATTTTATGTTTGTTTTTCAGAATCATTACTGCAGCTTTTGGTTATTTTTGTAAATTCTGTGAAGACACGAGAAGAGTTTTGACTGCTTCCAGTGCCCATTTGAGTAACTGACATCACAAATAAATGTTTGTTTTTAATATGTCAGTTTTATCAGATAAAAATCAGCTTTATAGTTTTTACACAATGTTTAATCTTCCGGTGTGTGTGTGTGGAAGGTGTTTGAAGAATTATCTAACATTGAACCTGTGAGCTTGTATCTCAGTTGAAATGTTAGAAGTTCCATTTTCATCATTAACTTTTCTGAATCCCAAGTTAACACTTCAATACTTCAAGAAGTGCAGCTCTCCACTGACACAGCAGTGTATCTGCAAATTTACAATGCTGAAAAACAGGTTTTGTTATCTGTGGTGGGCATATCACAAATAGCCCATTGTGTAGCTTTATGTTTGATATCAAACAAACAAGAAATAGTCAGCTATAATAATATGCAAAAAAAAGTGTGGTACCTGGAGTACTCTGTTTTATAATATTTAGTACCTGGAGTACTCTGTTTTATAACATGTAGTACCTGGAGTACTCTGTTTTATAACATGTAGTACTTGAGTACTCTGTTTTATAACATGTAGTACCTGGAGTACTCTGTTTTATAACATGTAGCACCTGGAGTACTCTGTTTTATAACATGTAGTACCTGGAGTACTCTGTTTTATAACATGTAGCACTTGGAGTACTCTGTTTTATAACATGTAGCACCTAGAGTACTCTGTTTTATAACATGTAGTACCAGGAGTACTCTGTTTTATAACATGTAGCACTTGGAGTACTCTGTTTTATAACATGTAGCACCTAGAGTACTCTGTTTTATAACATGTAGTACCAGGAGTACTCTGTTTTATAACATGTAGCACCTGAGTACTCTGTTTTATAACATGTAGTACCTGGAGTACTCTGTTTTATAACATGTAGTACCAGGAGTACTCTGTTTTATAACATGTAGTACCTGGAGTACTCTGTTTTATAACATGTAGTACCAGGAGTACTCTGTTTTATAACATGTAGTACCAGGAGTACTCTGTTTTATAACATGTAGTACCAGGAGTACTCTGTTTTATAACATGTAGTACCTGGAGTACTCTGTTTTATAACATGTAGTACCAGGAGTACTCTGTTTTATAACATGTAGTACCAGGAGTACTCTCTCTTATAACATGTAGTACGTGGAGTACTCTCTTTTATAACATGTAGCACCTGGAGTACTCTGTTTTATAACATGTAGTACTTGGAGTACTCTGTTTTATAACATGTAGCACCTGGAGTACTCTGTTTTATAACATGTAGCACCTGGAGTACTCTGTTTTATAACATGTAGTACCAGGAGTACTCTGTTTTATAACATGTAGTACCTGGAGTACTCTGTTTTATAACATGTAGTACCAGGAGTACTCTGTTTTATAACATGTAGCACCTGGAGTACTCTGTTTTATAACATGTAGCACCTGGAGTACTCTGTTTTATAACATGTAGTACCTGGAGTACTCTGTTTTATAACATGTAGTACCTGGAGTACTCTGTTTTATAACATGTAGTACCTGGAGTACTCTGTTTTATAACATGTAGTACCAGGAGTACTCTGTTTTATAACATGTAGCACCTGGAGTACTCTGTTTTATAACATGTAGTACCTGGAGTACTCTGTTTTATAACATGTAGTACCTGGAGTACTCTGTTTTATAACATGTAGTACCAGGAGTACTCTGTTTTATAACATGTAGTACCAGGAGTACTCTGTTTTATAACATGTAGCACCTGGAGTACTCTGTTTTATAACATGTAGCACCTGGAGTACTCTGTTTTATAACATGTAGTACCAGGAGTACTCTGTTTTATAACATGTAGTACCAGGAGTACTCTGTTTTATAACATGTAGTACCAGGAGTACTCTGTTTTATAACATGTAGCACCTGGAGTACTCTGTTTTATAACATGTAGCACTTGGAGTACTCTGTTTTATAACATGTAGCACTTGAGTACTCTGTTTTATAACATGTAGCACCTGGAGTACTCTGTTTTATAACATGTAGTACCAGGAGTACTCTGTTTTATAACATGTAGTACCAGGAGTACTCTGTTTTATAACATGTAGTACCAGGAGTACTCTCTCTTATAACATGTAGTACGTGGAGTACTCTCTTTTATAACATGTAGCACCTGGAGTACTCTGTTTTATAACATGTAGCACCTGGAGTACTCTGTTTTATAACATGTATAACACGTGGAGTACTCTGTTTTATAACATGTAGTACCTGGAGTACTCTGTTTTATAACATGTAGTACCTGGGTACTCTGTTTTATAACATGTAGTACCTAGAGTAGTTCCTAAAACCTTGACACGCGTTTTCTACAGTATTTTTTGTCCTTGGTGGAATTTTGCATGCCACATGGCAAGGAAAGCTCATAAAGGGCCTTGAGATATCTTTTTTAGGTATCTCACACTTTTAAAGTGCACTGCATTTCAGTGGACTAATTGTCTCTATGACTATAATCATCCCTCTATGCTGGTGGAACTAAAGCACTGCACTGCATATCAGTGGACTAATTGTCTCTATGACTATAATCATCCCTCTATGCTGGTGGAACTAAAGCACTGCACTGCATATCAGTGGACTAATTGTCTCCATGACTATAATCATCCCTCTATGCTGGTGGAACTAAAGCTTGCTCTTCATTGGTCTGGCAGTACATCAGTCGGACCCAATGATATTTATTACAAGATGCCTCATGTCTCTCTTGCTATTGTTCTGGTTGATTTTAACTGGAGCTGGCAGGAGAATGTTTTTCTTGATACTTGGTGCCATGTTATTGTTCTCCATTTTCCTAAGCCTGGGAATGATCCCGAGATTCCTTCGAACTACTGTCCAGTTAATTTCATGAGCTGGCTCTGTAAGATCTTGGAGAAGATGGTTAATGCTTGTTTTGTTTGGGTCCTCAAATCAAACAACCTCCTCTTAGTGTGGGTTCAGACAACTGTGCTCCACTATGGACCACCTGATTCAACTTGAATTATCAATCAGCGAAGCCTTTCTCAAGAGACAACATCTCATTTCTGTATTTTCTGGCCTTGAGAAAGCTTATGATACAACATGAAGGTATACCATCTTAGACCGCAACTCGTACAGGTAAATGGCGATCATATAAAAGCTATGCGGTACATGAACTGTACTATTTATACTGACTCACTTAGCTCACTGTTGGCCCTGGAATCACTTCATATTAGTTCTCACCTTGTTCTTGCCAATATTCAAAACCAACTGGCCCATTTCTCTCTATCATCTACTTCTATCTATTTTTTTTTGGACACCACGCCATGTCGGTATTCACAGAAATAAGCTTGCTGACATTGCAGCTAAGTCTGTCTGTTTTGGTACTATCACTGTCATGCCTGTCCCATACATGGACTGCAGTTCTGTATTCAAGTCTCAGCTCTGCACCATTTGGCAGTTGACTAAAAGTGAGCAACATGATAACAAGCTTTTCCAGATCAAACCTTCTATTGTTCTTTGGTCATCTTGCTTCTGTAAGGATTGTAACAAGGAAGTTATCTTGACTAAGCTACACATTAGTCAGTTTTTTAACTCATTGCTTTCTTTTATCAGGGACTGCACCAATATGTGTGACACTAAAGCTATAATAATCCACATTTTACTGTCATGCCATTGTTACAATTAAAAGCAATGGCACAGTTTTCAACATCTTTTTACCTTGGGTTCACCGTTGACATTGGACAGTGTCATTGAAGATGGTGACACTCTTCATCTCACTTGTATTTTAGGGTCATTGATCCTTTTGACTGTATTTAAGATTTTAATTTGAAAATTGGACTGTTTTAGCATGATTTCACATATTTTAACGATTTTACTTTTTTACTACTTTAGTGCATATAGCCCAGTTGCTCTGCACCATTAAATGCTAAACAATCAACCAACATGTACTACTTGGAGTATACCTCATTTTATAGCCTGTACTACCTGGAGTACACTTCATTTTATAACCTGTACTACCTGGAGTACACTTCATTTTATAACCTGTACTACCTAGAGTACACTTCATTTTATAACCTGTACTACCTAGAGTACACTTCATTTTATAACCTGTACTACCTGGAGTACACTTCATTTTATAACCTGCACTACCTGGAGTACACTTCATTTTATAACCTGCACTACCTGGAGTACACCTCATTTTATAACGTGCACTACACTTCACTTTGTAACATGCACTACCTGGAGTGATTCTGCCTTCTTATTCAGGTTCAGTTTTTTTTTCTTGATCAATTTTATATCCTCAATATCCTCTTATACTTACATTAATAATAAATATTGAACTGTAGTTAGTGCAGGATTTACTTTAGTATTGTCTCCAAGGAATAAAAATAAGCAAGAACGTTTTTTTAAATTTTTAACACTTAACTTGATCCCTAATACAAGTTGGTAGATTGTCACATTTGACACTTGGTCTCATACAACAGTTGGTAGATTGTCACGTTTGACACTTGGTCTAATATAATAGTTGGTAGATTGTCACATTCGACACTTGGTCTAATACAACAGTTGGTAGATTGTCACGTTCGACGCTTGGTCTAATACAACAGTTGGTAGATTGTCGCGTTCGACACTTGGTCTAATACAACAGTTGGTAGATTGTCTCGACAATACAACAGTTGGTAGATTGTCACGTTCGACACTCGGTCTTATACAACAGTTGGTAGATTGTCACGTTCGACACTCGGTCTTATACAACAGTTGGTAGATTGTCACATTCGACACTCGGTCTTATACAACAGTTGGTAGATTGTCACATTCGACACTCGGTCTAATACAACAGTTGGTAGATTGTCACGTTCGACACTTGGTCTAATACAACAGTTGGTAGATTGTCACATTAGTTATAAATTGTAACAACTTGAAGCTAATTTTGATTTTTGAAAAAGTCTTTTACATTTTTGTTAAAATTATCTATTTACTAGACTTTAATTTGCACAAAAAATGAAAGATTCACAATGGTTGATGCTTTAAACATGTAAATATGTACAAGTGGTAACCTTAGCTACAATTGGATATCATTTATTTTTTATGTCATAAACCATTACAATCACCTCAGTCAGTTATTAGTTAGTGACAAATTGGAAAGTGATAAAAATAGTTGAACAACCTTCCTTGCATGCTGATTGTGTTGAATAATATAAGTGGTCAAAGAGTCTTATGTCTAATGTTTTTATCAGAATCTAATATGTTTAAGAAATGATATTAAAAATAATTATACATTTTTCAGAGAAACTGAAAGCCCTAAAGAAGAAGAATGTAATAAGTCTGTCGAGACATTTGCCCCAATTCCTGGAGCATTGTCTAAGGAGCAGGTAAAGAACGATTCTGATAAGGTTGTTATTGAACAAACAAGAAATGAGGAAAGTTTAGATGATAACGAAGGTAAGGAAGAAGTTGATGAAAAGAAAAATGAAACAGAAGATTTCCTTGAAGTACCTGTTCAAACTAGAAGACAGAAGAAGAAACTTGAAGAGATTATGACTGGAAATTTATCACCTGAAAGGTTGGAGAAAGATGGTTTCTGTAAAATGGTTGAACCAGATGGAGCCAAGTTGCACTCTCCCAATAAAGGAACTAGACCCCTTTTAACTAAAAATCGGGAAGACATTTCCAACGAACCGCCTACAACACCCAAAAAACGAGGTCGACCCAGAAAGAATACTGTTTCCAATCAAAAGGAAAGTGAAGAGAGATTGGAAAAAACAGAAGTAAAGGAAGAGAAGACTATGGCTGATTCTGGAGTGGTACGCTCACCGCGAGGAAGGGGAAGACCTAGACGCTCATCTGTTCAGTTAACTGTTTATGAATCAACTGCTGTTGTCAGAAAAACACAAGTGACAAGTGGTACTCCTCTTCCTGTAAATAAGGAAAGCCAAGAGCAAAAATACGAATACCAGGAACAAAATGATGTTGGAAAACAAAATGAAACAGAAGAATTTAGACAAGAGGATGAAGTGTCATCTACGAAAATGGAACAGAAAGGTGTAAGTCTGTCCCCCAAACTGGAACAGGACAAGAACACAAGTGAAAGCAGAAGTTTGGAACAAGTTGAACATGAGGACAATGAAAATAAAGCTAGTTTCAAACAAACCACAAAATCTAAAACAAAACAACAATCAAAGAAGGGAGATAAAAATGAAGACAAGCACACTAAATCAGGTGACAAAGATGGAACCAGAAAAGAAGAAACTAAATCAGAGAAGGTAAAAGAGCAAAAAGCTGAAAGTAGTCAGTCAAAGACAAAAACAACGAAAAAGAAACTTGTGAGAAGAGAGTCTCGAACTCTGTCAGTGGAAGCTTTAGCTATTGAACCATCCTTGTTTAGCAATCCAGATGTAATGATTAAAGATAGTGTAGGAGGTCATGTTGAAAACCAATCAGAATCTGATACAAAATTACAAGCTACACCTAAAATACCATCAATAAAAAAGGAAGATTCTGAAGAGTCTCCTGATAAAACCAACCTCGCTTGTCAGGTTGATGACAATCCTGTGGCACGGGCCTTGAAGTACGAAGATGTTTTACATGGGACTAATCCACTGAAAACTGAATCTCCTAATCTGGATGAAAGTCAACATCCATGTGGGTCCATAGAAGAGAGCAGTAGTTGTCAGTTGAAGTCAACATTTGAGAATACACAATCAGTTGAGAATGAAAAAGATACAGAAGCATTTGAAAGTGATGTAAAAGAAGATAAAGACAATGAAAAAATTACACAGGAATGTGAAAGAGGTAAGGTACTCTATTTTTGTAAAGTTAGATTATTGTCCAAAAGCCTGACTGTCATGCTAGATTGTGACGTGATGATTGACTGGTTCACTAACTTATTCCCTGATGGCTTGACTAGTTCACTTGATTTATCGTTCAGTTATTGTCTTAATATTATCAGATATTTTGACTGGCTCGCCACATTATTGTTTCTTAGCTCGACTACTTTACTAGATATTTTTGTACATCTGTTTAAATGTGGTTCAAGTTTGTGAATAAAATAGTAATGTAGATATCAGATGGTTTTTAAGGAACAATTACACCTTTTTTAGTGATGTAGATATCAGATGGTTTTTAAGGAACAATTAGACCTTTAGTGATGTACATATCAGATGGATTTTGAGGAACAATTTGACCTTCTTTAGTGATGTAGATATCAGATGGTTTTTGAGGAACAATTAGACTTTTAGTGATGTAGATATCAGATGGTTTTTGAGGAACAATTAGACTTTTAGTGATGTAGATATCAGATGGTTTTTGAGGAACAATTACACCTTTTTAGTGATGTAGATATCAGATGGTTTTGAGGAACAATTTGACTTTTAGTGATGTAGATATCAGATGGTTTTGAGGAACAATTAGACCTTGTTTAGTGATGTAGATATCAGATGGTTTTGAGGAACAATTTGACTTTTTAGTGATGTAGATATCAGATGGTTTTGAGGAACAATTAGACCTTCTTTAGTGATGTAGATATCAGATGGTTTTTGAGGAACAATTAGACCTTCTTTAGTGATGTAGATATCAGATGGTTTTTGAGGAACAATTAGACCTTCTTTAGTGATGTAGATATCAGATGGTTTTTGAGGAACAATTAGACCTTCTTTAGTGATGTAGATATCAGATGGTTTTTGAGGAACAATTAGACCTTTAGTGATGTACATATCAGATGGATTTTGAGGAACAATTTGACCTTCTTTAGTGATGTAGATATCAGATGGTTTTTGAGGAACAATTTGACCTTTAGTGATGTAGATATCAGATGGTTTTTGAGGAACAATTAGACTTTTAGTGATGTAGATATCAGATGGTTTTTGAGGAACAATTAGACTTTTAGTGATGTAGATATCAGATGATTTTTGAGGAACAATTAGACCTTCTTTAGTGATGTAGATATCAGATGGTTTTTGAGGAACAATTAGACTTTTAGTGATGTAGATATCAGATGGTTTTTGAGGAACAATTAGACCTTTAGTGATGTACATATCAGATGGATTTTGAGGAACAATTTGACCTTCTTTAGTGATGTAGATATCAGATGGTTTTTGAGGAACAATTAGACTTAGTGATGTAGATATCAGATGGTTTTTGAGGAACAATTAGACTTTTAGTGATGTAGATATCAGATGGTTTTTGAGGAACAATTAGACCTTCTTTAGTGATGTAGATATCAGATGGTTTTTGAGGAACAATTAGACCTTCTTTAGTGATGTAGATATCAGATGGTTTTTGAGGAACAATTAGACCTTCTTTAGTGATGTAGATATCAGATGGTTTTTGAGGAACAATTAGACATTTAGTGATGTAGATATCAGATGGTTTTTGAGGAACAATTAGACCTTCTTTAGTGATGTACATATCAGATGGATTTTGAGGAACAATTAGACCTTTAGTGATGTAGATATCAGATGGTTTTTGAGGAACAATTAGACCTTCTTTAGTGATGTACATATCAGATGGATTTTGAGGAACAATTAGACCTTCTTTAGTGATGTAGATATCAGATGGTTTTTGAGGAACAATTAGACTTTTAGTGATGTACATATCAGATGGTTTTTGAGGAACAATTAGACTTTTAGTGATGTACATATCAGATGGTTTTTGAGGAACAATTAGACCTTCTTTAGTGATGTAGATATCAGATGGTTTTGAGGAACAATTACACTTTTAGTGATGTACATATCGGATGGTTTTGAGGAACAATTACACCTTTTAGTGATGTAGATATCAGATGGTTTTGAGGAACAATTACACCTTTTTTAGTGATGTAGATATCAGATGGTTTTTGAGGAACAATTACACCTTTTTTAGTGATGTAGATATCAGATGGTTTTTGAGGAACAATTAGACTTTTAGTGATATAGATATCAGATGGATTTTGAGGAACAATTAGACCTTCTTTAGTAATGTAGATATCAGATGGTTTTTGAGGAACAATTAGACCTTCTTTAGTGATGTTTACAAAAGTAAGGACATTTATAATTTCAACTCTTGGTATGTTTTACTCATAATATGGATGTAAGAAACCATCAGATGGTTTTTGACATTGGGTAATGTTTTTAAGTGAAGTTATTCCTTCTCCTCACATCTGGCATATTTAACATTTATTTTTTGTTTTTCATGTGTTACAAGAAATAATAGATTTAATAATTTTGGCCATGTTTTAGTTGCAACTCTAGTAAGACTGATATATTTAGGAATCTAACTTAAAATGTTAACTGTTTTTCTAAAATTCTTCTTTATTATTTTCTTCAGTAAATTCTTCCAACGAAGACCAGAAAGTTACAACTGGTGATGAAAGTGTCAGTGATGATTCAAGTGAAGATGACCCAGATAGGCTCTGGTGTATCTGTCGAAAACCTCATAATGGAAGGTTTGTTTAATCAGCTGGTTCAGTGTTTCTTAACATTATACCTTGTTTTATCCCCTACTAGTAAAAATGATTATCACTACAATATGTAAAGGTAAGTACGAATATCTGTAGATACTGTTTTTTGTATCGGTTTATTTCACCAGATCAAGATGATGTTAGTATCGCTACTACAGAGCTTCTGTGAAGAACTGGGGTGAACAACATGAAACGTGTGTTTTTGTTCTTGTACCAAAATGATGAATAACATGTTGAAAGTAATAATTTGAACATATGAACTAGAAGATTATTGCATTAACTGTCCATATTTACCAGTATGTGTTTACTTATGATTTACCAGTATGTGTTTACTTATGATTTACCAGTATGTGTTTACTTGTGATTTACCAGTATGTGTTTACTTGTGATTTACCAGTATGTGTTTACTTGTGATTTACCAGTATGTGTTTACTTAGGATTTACCAGTATGTGTTTACTTGTGATTTACCAGTATGTGTTTACTTGTGATTTACCAGTGTGTTTACTTATGATTTACCAGTATGTGTTTACTTATGATTTACCAGTATGTGTTTACTTATGATTTACCAGTATGTGTTTACTTATGATTTACCAGTATGTGTTTACTTATGATTTACCAGTATGTGTTTACTTATGATTTACCAGTATGTGTTTACTTATGATTTACCAGTATGTGTTTACTTATGATTTACCAGTATGTGTTTACTTATGATTTACCAGTATGTGTTTACTTATGATTTACCAGTATGTGTTTACTTGTGATTTACCAGTATGTGTTTACTTGTGATTTACCAGTATGTGTTTACTTGTGATTTACCAGTATGTGTTTACTTATGATTTACCAGTATGTGTTTACTTGTGATTTACCAGTATGTGTTTACTTATGATTTACCAGTATGTGTTTACTTATGATTTACCAGTATGTGTTTACTTGTGATTTACCAGTATGTGTTTACTTAGGATTTACCAGTATGTGTTTACTTATGATTTACCAGTATGTGTTTACTTGTGATTTACCAGTATGTGTTTACTTATGATTTACCAGTATGTGTTTACTTGTGATTTACCAGTATGTGTTTACTTATGATTTACCAGTATGTGTTTACTTATGATTTACCAGTATGTGTTTACTTGTGATTTACCAGTATGTGTTTACTTAGGATTTACCAGTATGTTTACTTAGGATTTACCAGTATGTGTTTACTTGTGATTTACCAGTATGTGTTTACTTGTGATTTACCAGTATGTGTTTACTTGTGATTTACCAGTATGTGTTTACTTATGATTTACCAGTATGTGTTTACTTATGATTTACCAGTATGTGTTTACTTGTGATTTACCAGTATGTGTTTACTTGTGATTTACCAGTATGTGTTTACTTGTGATTTACCAGTATGTGTTTACTTGTGATTTACCAGTATGTGTTTACTTGTGATTTACCAGTATGTGTTTACTTATGATTTACCAGTATGTGTTTACTTGTGATTTACCAGTATGTGTTTACTTGTGATTTACCAGTATGTGTTTACTTGTGATTTACCAGTATGTGTTTACTTGTGATTTACCAGTATGTGTTTACTTGTGATTTACCAGTATGTGTTTACTTGTGATTTACCAGTATGTGTTTACTTGTGATTTACCAGTATGTGTTTACTTGTGATTTACCAGTATGTGTTTACTTGTGATTTACCAGTATGTGTTTACTTGTGATTTACCAGTATGTGTTTACTTATGATTTACCAGTATGTGTTTACTTATGATTTACCAGTATGTGTTTACTTATGATTTACCAGTATGTGTTTACTTATGATTTACCAGTATGTGTTTACTTGTGATTTACCAGTATGTGTTTACTTGTGATTTACCAGTATGTGTTTACTTGTGATTTACCAGTATGTGTTTACTTGTGATTTACCAGTATGTTTACTTGTGATTTACCAGTATGTGTTTACTTGTGATTTACCAGTATGTGTTTACTTGTGATTTACCAGTATGTGTTTACTTGTGATTTACCAGTATGTGTTTACTTGTGATTTACCAGTATGTGTTTACTTATGATTTACCAGTATGTGTTTACTTATGATTTACCAGTATGTGTTTACTTATGATTTACCAGTATGTGTTTACTTAGGATTTACCAGTATGTGTTTACTTGTGATTTACCAGTATGTGTTTACTTGTGATTTACCAGTGTGTGTTTACTTGTGATTTACCAGTATGTGTTTACTTGTGATTTACCAGTATGTGTTTACTTGTGATTTACCAGTATGTGTTTACTTGTGATTTACCAGTATGTGTTTACTTATGATTTACCAGTATGTGTTTACTTATGATTTACCAGTATGTGTTTACTTATGATTTACCAGTATGTGTTTACTTAGGATTTACCAGTATGTGTTTACTTGTGATTTACCAGTATGTGTTTACTTGTGATTTACCAGTGTGTTTACTTGTGATTTACCAGTATGTGTTTACTTGTGATTTACCAGTATGTTTACTTGTGATTTACCAGTATGTTTACTTGTGATTTACCAGTATGTGTTTACTTGTGATTTACCAGTATGTGTTTACTTAGGATTTACCAGTATGTGTTTACTTGTGATTTACCAGTATGTGTTTACTTGTGATTTACCAGTATGTGTTTACTTGTGATTTACCAGTATGTGTTTACTTGTGATTTACCAGTATGTGTTTACTTGTGATTTACCAGTATGTGTTTACTTATGATTTACCAGTATGTGTTTACTTATGATTTACCAGTATGTGTTTACTTAGGATTTACCAGTATGTGTTTACTTGTGATTTACCAGTATGTGTTTACTTGTGATTTACCAGTGTGTTTACTTGTGATTTACCAGTATGTGTTTACTTGTGATTTACCAGTATGTTTACTTGTGATTTACCAGTATGTGTTTACTTATGATTTACCAGTATGTGTTTACTTATGATTTACCAGTATGTGTTTACTTATGATTTACCAGTATGTGTTTACTTATGATTTACCAGTATGTGTTTACTTGTGATTTACCAGTATGTGTTTACTTGTGATTTACCAGTGTGTTTACTTGTGATTTACCAGTATGTGTTTACTTGTGATTTACCAGTATGTTTACTTGTGATTTACCAGTATGTTTACTTGTGATTTACCAGTATGTGTTTACTTGTGATTTACCAGTATGTGTTTACTTAGGATTTACCAGTATGTGTTTACTTAGGATTTACCAGTATGTGTTTACTTAGGATTTACCAGTATGTGTTTACTTGTGATTTACCAGTATGTGTTTACTTGTGATTTACCAGTATGTGTTTACTTGTGATTTACCAGTATATGTTTACTTGTGATTTACCAGTATGTGTTTACTTGTGATTTACCAGTATGTGTTTACTTATGATTTACCAGTATGTGTTTACTTATGATTTACCAGTATGTGTTTACTTAGGATTTACCAGTATGTGTTTACTTGTGATTTACCAGTATGTGTTTACTTGTGATTTACCAGTGTGTTTACTTGTGATTTACCAGTATGTGTTTACTTGTGATTTACCAGTATGTTTACTTGTGAGTTACCAGTATGTTTACTTGTGATTTACCAGTATGTTTACTTGTGATTTACCAGTATGTGTTTACTTGTGATTTACCAGTATGTGTTTACTTAGGATTTACCAGTATGTGTTTACTTAGGATTTACCAGTATGTGTTTACTTGTGATTTACCAGTATGTGTTTACTTGTGATTTACCAGTATGTGTTTACTTGTGATTTACCAGTATGTGTTTACTTGTGATTTACCAGTATGTGTTTACTTGTGATTTACCAGTATGTGTTTACTTGTGATTTACCAGTATGTGTTTACTTATGCTGTCACTGTGTGTGACAAATATGTTACTTTTTTACTGATTTAACTTTTCATGTTTTATCCATAATTTCCTCATTCATTTGTATAGATTATTGTTTTTATTCTCACACTTTGGGATTACGTTTATCTCAACAGTTACACCTAATAGTGTTACTCTCGGTGAGTGTTACACCACAAGCAAGAGATTTAGAACCTGTATATTTATTTTACCTAGGATACAAAACAGTGTAATGATACTGTAGAAATTGTATGGTTATAGAGATGTCTTTTTCTGAAGAAAATTCACAAATCTCAGAAGCCAACATCTGTATACAGTGGAATATATATACATTTTTATCACTGTCTTTTATGTACACTCATTGAAATAGAAATTATAATATTGGGCCATGCAGTATGTTCACCACCTGTGGTAACAAACCTAGGATGAGCATCTAGATTTTACAGCCACATGTCAGGGATGTTCCTCAGTTACTGAATGTAGCTCTGTAGCATAGGAGGCTTTTCATGCTGTATATTGACATCAGTGTTGTCAAAGATTACAAACCTGAGTAACTAACGACTGAATTGGGTTTGTTTGTTTCAAATGTTCTTCTTTCCTTTAGCTGTCTTGGTTGTATTTTTGTCTTTCATTTGTCAAATTCTCATGAATTATTCTATCAGACTTAAACTTCCAGATGGCCTAGTCAGAAATTGATTTTACGTCAGATATTTAAGGAAGTTGTGACTTCTAGTGGATCAAATGGGAGATCTAACATAATGTTATCTGTGCTGTTTGGTTTTGTGAATTCATGGTTCAATGTATACTTGTGCAGTATCCTCAATCTCACACAAAAATGTGTTTGAATGTTGTATTAACAAGTAATGTTTTGTAATATGTTTAAATTAGTAAAATGTTTAAGTTGTGTTTAAAACTTGTACAGTATCCTCAATCTCACACAAAATGTGTTTGAATGTTGTATTAACAAGTAATGTTTTGTAATATGTTTAAATTAGTAAAATGTTTAAGTTGTGTTTAAAACTTGTACAGTATCCTCAATCTCACACAAAAATGTGTTTGAATGTTGTATTAATAAGTAATGTTTTGTAATATGTTTAAATTAGTAAAATGTTAAAGTTGTGTTTAAAACTTGTACAGTATCCTCAATCTCGCACAAAAATGTGTTTGAATGTTGTATTAATAAGTAATGTTTTGTAATATGTTTAAATTAGTAAAATGTTAAAGTTGTGTTTAAAACTTGTACAGTATCCTCAATCTCACACAAAAATGTGTTTGAATGTTGTATTAACAAGTAATGTTTTGTAATATGTTTAAATTAGTAAAATGTTTAAGTTGTGTTTAAAACTTGTACAGTATCCTCAATCTCGCACAAAAATGTGTTTGAATGTTGTATTAACAAGTAATGTTTTGTAATATGTTTAAATTAGTAAAATGTTTAAGCTGTATCACATTACTAATTGATACATTTGGTCTTCACTGGTTTTCATATTTTTCTATATTTTATGTAAGGTTTATGATTGGCTGTGATGGTTGTGAGGAGTGGTTTCATGGATCATGTGTTGGAATTACCGTCAGAAAGGTCAGCTGATGGAAAAGGAAGAAATAGAATGGCTGTGTCCAAAATGTAAAGAAGGTAAGAATTAGATAAGAAAACCTATTTTAAATATTTGTATTTTATTATAAAGAAATAGGTTTGCAGGTTATTGTGTTTTATCATAAAGGGACAGGTTTATAGTTTATTGTGTTTTATCATAAAGGGACAGGTTTATAGTTTATTGTGTTTTCAACTGTCTATGTATCTTTTGAAGATATATATTTTACAGTGTTTAGAATCAACCTGCTAGTATAATGGAAACTGAAAAGTATAATTTACCTGAGATCAATTGTTAAATTACCTTTCAGACTCGGCTGTTGGAGAACTTTGATTCGTTTACTTGTTCAGGATTATCACAAGTAGAAATATTCTGTTGATGTTGACAACTCTTAAATTACTTTTGTCAGTATATTCATATATTTTGTTATTAGTTGATAACATCATATCTCAAAAGCACTGTTGTTTAATTAACTTGTGTAATAATTCAGAATAGTGTTTCAGTGTGTGATTGTCAGACTCTGTTTTGAGTACCTTGGATTTTTAAGACAGAAGAATGTCAGTGTTACACCATATCAGATCAGTATTGATATTATGAAGTGTTCATTCGAGAGTCCACTTTGAGTTACTGTTATTATTTGAATGGACTTAAGTAAACTTTAGAAGCTTTTCTTTAAGAGTAAATTTGAAGTTATTGTTTTGTAAAACATTTATTAAATTTGAAGTTATTGTTTTGTAGCTATGTAAAACATTTATCTGAAAATTAGCAAGTTAAATATTTTAATTTTGTAGAACATATAGTTTATAGCACAAATGGAGGTGATATGATGCTTTTGTTTTCTGCCTCAACAGGCTTCGCAGATTGATAATTGTTTTATCTGCATCTTGAAACTCTTTAGCAAACTTGTAGTACAATACTTGCAATACAGTATTTTTATAAACTGTAAAATATTGTATAAATGTTTTGAAAATGCAAAAACTGAATCTGTATCAATGGAAAATTTGATTGTTTTTATGTACGTGATTCTCATACATTTTTCCGTTAAGATGACTTGTATGACACTTTGTTGTCACGTTATTAATTTAACATTGGATAATTTTTAAAACTTCAAATATATTCTGTACTCTTTGAATGTAGTAAAATTATTTTTTGTTACATTTTTATTATTTAGAACAAGACTCTGAAGTGAAGTGGACACAAACAACTGAAGTAAAGGATGTCGGAAGTAACAGTGAAACAAATGTGAGGTTTGTCGAGAAAGATGATGACAAAGATACGAAGAAGGAAGAAGTTAAAACTGTGAAGAAAGAGGATGTTAAAGCTGTTAAAAAAGATATGAAGAAAGGTGATATGAAGAAGGAAGACGTGAAATCTGTTAAAGTTACAAAGAAAGGTGATATGAAGAAGGAAGATAGTAAAACTGTGAGAAAAAAAGATGTTAAAGCGGTGAAGGTCGTTAAAACAGAAAAGTATGATGTTAAAAGTGTGAAAGATGAATGGTTTAAAACTGTTAAAAAAGATAGTGTTGAAGTGCCACAGAGAGAAGGTGATGTTAAAACTGAGAAACATGGTGTAACTGTTAAAAGAGTGGACACAAAGTCATCGAGAAAAGAAGAACCCAGAAGTGTGAAAGATGAATCAAAGTCATCTGTATTATATCATTCTCCTCTGTCCAAGGTAATGTCTTCTTTATAGCTTCTATTAAAGAAAACTTACATATTCAACTGTAATTATTTAGTACTGCTGACTTATCTAACAAACTGCTGTCCAATGGATGATTCAGTGCATTTCTTAACGTTTGTTGTTTCCTGGTCTATATAATGTCCAGTGTTTCTGTTCAAGTTGCTAAGATAGATTTTTTATCATTAAAATATATATATTCTGCTTCATATCAGTTATATTTCATACAGGACTTCCAATGTGAAAGGGTTCAGTACCTTTCAAGAGAGGTTATTAAAGCTACCACATTAGGTTGTTGCTGGTGTTCACTAAATGGGAGGTTATTAAAGTTATTGCATTAGATTGTTGCTGGTGTTCACTGAAAGAGAGGTTAAAGTTATCACATTAGATTGTTGCTGGTGTTCACTAAAAGAGAGGTTATCAAAGTTATCACATTAGATTGTTGCTGGTGTTCACTGAAAGAGAGGTTAAAATTATCACATTATATTGTTGCTGGTGTTCAGTAAAACAGAGCTGTAGGTTTTATTTATCCCAATTTATAAAAGAGGTTCAAAACGAAAACCAAACTTTTCATCAAGTTTCTCAAACATTAAACTCCTGCAGTTTTGTTAGATACAGGAACACAATGGTACTAACCATTAACATGTCAAGACTACAATACAGTTTTGTTAGATGCAGGAACACAATGGTGCTCACCAGTTAACGTGTCGAGACTGCAATACAGTTTTGTTAGATACAGGAACACAATGGTGCTCACCAGTTAATGTGGCGAGACTGCAATACAGTTTTGTTAGATACAGGAACACAATGGTGCTCACCAGTTAATGTGTCCAGACTGCAATACAGTTTTGTTAGATATAGGAACACAATGGTGCTAACCATTAACGTGTCAAGACTACAATACAGTTTTGTTAGATACAGGAACTCAATGGTGCTCACCAGTTAACGTGTCAAGACTGCAATACAGTTTTGTTAGATACAGGAACACAATGGAGCTTACCAGTTAACGCGGTCGAGACTGCAATACAGTTTTGTTAGATACAGGAACACAATGGTGCTCACCAGTTAACGTGTCGAGACTACAATACAGTTTTGTTAGATACAGGAACACAATGGTGCTCACCAGTTAAGTTTTACATGGCTGTGAAAAAGGTAAAAACAAAAACTGGATAGTCTGAAAATTTTAGAAATAAATAGAAGTTTGAGAAGAAATCCAGAAAAGATTTGAAATGACCAACACAAGCTTCTCTTATTCCACTCATGTCTAGGTGAATGTTGGGGTCACTCAACCGTGGTTGTAATAAGTGATGTAACATACAATTGTCTTGTTTTTCTACAGTTCTGTTGTATATTCCTGTGATACGTTTTTAAGTATTATTTAAAGTTATCTATCTCACTACAAATGTGCCGATTTTTTTAAAAATCTAGATCTCTAGCCACTACCAGGGTCAATGTACACTATGGTTTTAATATTGAAATCTCTAGCCACTACCAGGGTCAATGTACACTATGGTTTTATTATTGAAATCTCTAGCCACTACCAGGGTCAATGTACACTATGGTTTTAATATTGAAATCTCTAGCCACTACCAGGGTCAATGTACACTATGGTTTTAATATTGAAATCTCTAGCCACTACCAGGGTCAATGTACACTATGGTTTTAATATTGAAATCTCTAGCCACTACCAAGGTCAATGTACACTATGGTTTTAATATTGAAATCTCTAGCCACTACCAAGGTCAATGTACACTATGGTTTTAATATTGAAATTTCTAAAATATTTCAACAAATCCTTTCACGTTTGTTCCCAGAACTAGTTTAATGAACCAAGTTTGAAATTGAAATGGAAAGTTTTGTTATTCAACAGTTGTGAACAGTTAAAGTGTTGATTTTAATCCCAGACTTGTGTTTATTAGCAATGTTTTATATTTAAAATGTGTTATCACTGACATGCTCTTTTAAACTTTCTGAACAGAAACACAAGAACATTATACATTCATTTGTTGGTTGCATAAACTCCTCACCATCTGTTGCTCATATGGCTTATAAAACAAAAAAATTTGGTTTCAGTTCCCACTGTTGGCCAGAATGCAGCTAGCCCATCTTGTAGCTATGTACTTCACAACAAACAGATATATGGATAGACTATATCTTCACAGTTTTTATATTAGGCTGCATTTTTGATAACATAGGTACATTTTGGTTTGTTTCTCACTGTGTCAGCAGTAAGTTTGGATTTACAATACTAAAATCAGGAGTTCGATTCCTGATAGCCTGATATAGCTGTAAGAAAACACATTTTACTTCAGACACTTATTGATAAATTAGAATAAAAATTTTATTTTTGCACATATATCGGACATGTACAAAAAGCAAGATAAAGATATATTAATACCACTGGTAATATACTGGAGTTCGTGGTACATTAGTAAAAGGTTAACTGTGTGTCTGTAATAAAGTTAAAGATACATCTATTACTGCATGTTTTCTATAAATCATTGAAAAATTTAAAAAATGTTTCTTAACACTGTTTCTGGATTTACGATAGTGCTATCTTGTTGAAATGTTTCTGCCTTGGAATTTTAGCCACTTGATAACACGGTTAAATCAAAGAAGAAGGCCGACAGAAAATGTGTCGAGTGTAAAAAGCTAGTGACTATCCCGGGAATATTTTGCAGCTTGGAGTGTCTGGAGAAGCATGTTAAAGAATCTTTGGAGGCAATTACTCTAGAGAGAGAAAGGAAAGTAAGAACATTTGTATTACAGAGTAAGATGATGTAGTGTTACTTCATACAGAGTAAGATGATGTAGTGTTACTTCATTACCAGAGTAAGATGATCTAGTGTTACTTCATTACCAGAGTAAGATGATGTAGTGTTACTTCATTACCAGAGTAAGATGATGTAGTGTTACTTCATTACCAGAGTAAGATGATGTAGTGTTACTTCATACAGAGTAAGATGATGTAGTGTTACTTCATACAGAGTAAGATGATGTAGTGTTACTTCATACAGAGTAAGATGATGTAGTGTTACTTCATACAGAGTAAGATGATGTAGTGTTACTTCATTACCAGAGTAAGATGATGTAGTGTTACTTCATTACCAGAGTAAGATGATGTAGTGTTACTTCATTACCAGAGTAAGATGATGTAGTGTTACTTCATTACCAGAGTAAGATGATGTAGTGTTACTTCATACCAGAGTAAGATGATGTAGTGTTACTTCATTACCAGAGTAAGATGATGTAGTGTTACTTCATTACCAGAGTAAGATGATGTAGTGTTACTTCATTACCAGAGTAAGATGATGTAGTGTTACTTCATTACCAGAGTAAGATGATGTAGTGTTACTTCATTACCAGAGTAAGATGATGTAGTGTTACTTCATTACCAGAGTAAGATGATGTAGTGTTACTTCATTACCAGAGTAAGATGATGTAGTGTTACTTCATACAGAGTAAGATGATGTAGTGTTACTTCATTACCAGAGTATGATGTAGTGTTACTTCATTACCAGAGTAAGGTGATGTAGTGTTACTTCATACCAGAGTAAGATGATGTAGTGTTACTTCATACCAGAGTAAGATGATGTAGTGTTACTTCATTACCAGAGTAAGATGATGTAGTGTTACTTCATTACCAGAGTAAGATGATGTAGTGTTACTTCATTACCAGAGTAAGATGATGTAGTGTTACTTCATACAGAGTAAGATGATGTAGTGTTACTTCATACCAGATTAAGATGATGTAGTGTTACTTCATACAGAGTAAGATGATGTAGTGTTACTTCATACAGAGTAAGATGATGTAGTGTTACTTCATTACCAGAGTAAGATGATGTAGTGTTACTTCATACCAGATTAAGATGATGTAGTGTTACTTCATTACCAGAGTAAGATGATGTAGTGTTACTTCATACCAGATTAAGATGATGTAGTGTTACTTCATTACCAGATTAAGATGATGTAGTGTTACTTCATTACCAGAGTAAGATGATGTAGTGTTACTTCATACCAGGGTAAGATGATGTAGTGTTACTTCATACAGAGTAAGATGATGTAGTGTTACTTCATTACCAGAGTAAGATGATGTAGTGTTACTTCATACAGAGTAAGATGATGTAGTGTTACTTCATTACCAGGGTAAGATGATGTAGTGTTACTTCATACCAGAGTAAGATGATGTAGTAATCAGTAAAGTAATTTTACTGATAATGTTAAGTAGGTGAGTAGTTTTATTATATTATTTTTAATAGTGTCCCTCCATTCTCTAGTGAATAAGTTTAGTAATTATCTCCACTAGAGAGTGAGTGTTCATAAAGATATTATGGTTTATTCACTGACATGAAAGACAATGTAATACATTTGCAAGCATTTCTAGTAATGATGTAATATCATTACTTTTCCATCAGTCAGTCTAATGGATATACCATATATTGAAGATGAGATGTTGACTATAATTCCAAATTTACAATATGTGGTAACAAATCTGTTGTATACAAGAAATAAGAAGTGATACAAAATAACGTATAATCGGGATATTTCTGTAAAGTTGATCTGACTCGGACAAGTTGGACCACAAGGTGGTGTTCATGTGCAGAATAAAAGTACATCAGTCAATCTTCGTGTCAGTATTACATTCACGTAATCTCTACAGTGTCTGAGATACACACTTGGTGTTTTTGTATTCCATACATACTGTATCTGATATGTATTATGCACCATGTTTAATGACACCCTGTAAGATATATACCTTTGACATTCATCCATGCATGTAAGGTTAAACAGAAACACTACAAGTACAGGAAAGTTCAGTAAATGTTTGCTAAACCTTGTATTCATAAAACAGCTAGTATAGGTATTAAAACTTTAATTAAACTAATGTTTCAGCTGTTTTAGGTCATCTTCAAGTTAACAAAGACAGTTTGCAAATGTCTTACGGACAAGGATGTAAATTGATAAAATATTATAGGGGGTGTTGCAGTTAGATGTTTGGTTATTAATTAGTATAGGTATTAATGTGTTCCTTTATATTGGTTTAATTTTGGTTTTAGTTGATGTATTGTAGGGCTTCTTTGATTTTGCATTTATTTATATTTGTTTGTCTGCTTGGTATCTGGGAGTTTTCTATGGTTATGTTGTTTATTTGATTTGCAATATTGAAAAATGTGGGAAGATGTTTTTTATGTTCTTTGAATCTAGTTTCCATTTTTCTGCTTCTTACTCGAATATAGAATGTAGAAGTCGTGGCAGTTGTTGCATTGTATTTTATAAATAATGTTGGTGTTGTGTTTGTCAGTGTAGTTTTTACATAGTATGGACTTTAGTTTTGTACCTGGTTTGTGAATAAGTTTAATATCTGGAATGTTTGTTATTTTGTTGCTAATATCAGTAATATATAGTATGCAGCAGTGTAAGGTTTTCTAGTTTCTTTGAATTTATTATTGTTTGTTTATTGTTGACTGTGTTGTTCTTGGTGTGTGTGTAATTTTTTCATTGGTTTTTTTGAGGAAATTTGTTGTTGTTGATGGAGTGTTGTTTAATTTTATTGGTTTCATCATTGAAAATAGTTTTATGGCTGTGTTTATTTGGTTTCTTAATGTGTTGAGTTTTTGTTTCATGTGCTGGGTCCCAGGGAATGTATAGTCTAGTATGGGTGATTTTTCTTTTGATTTCTGTTTTGAATTATGTATTGGTTCTTGTGATCTTGAGGTTGAAAAGTGTTATCTGATTAGTTTTCTTCCTGTTCACATGTGAACTTAATGTTGGGGCGTAGAAAGTTAACGTAGTTAAAAAACACTAAGTGTGTGTTGTGTAGATGTGAATTCAGCAACTGTATCATCTACATACCTGTACCAGTATATTGGTGGGTGTAAGGCTGAATTGATTGCTTGTAATTCAATCTGTATCATTAAAATGTTACTTATTTACTGGGGGCTGTTTCAGGCACAGTTACTTGACAGTGAATGTTTGTTAAACATTATTTATTAGGGGCTGTTTCAGGCACAGTTACTTGACAGTGAATGTTTGTTGAACATTATTTACTAGGGGCTGTTTCAGGCACAGTTACTTGACAGTGAATGTTTGTTAAACATTATTTATTAGGGGCTGTTTCAGGTGGAGTAACTCTTAAGAGAACATTTGCTTGGTTCACTTTCTACTTTGGTGATTAAAATGAGAAATTAGAGTGGTTTGACTTTCCCAGTGTCACGGTTCTCATACATTTTATTTCATCTGTATTTGATGTATCAAATCTGTTTTAAAGTTGCAGTGAAGGAAGATGTTGAGTGTTACATTTATTCATGGCTCCGAGGAGTCTTGCATCCCAAGAACGTTTAGATTGATATTCAGTTTATCTGTCAGTTCTAAAACTTTGGTTTATATATTTACTGAACAGTTATCTCTTGAGAATGTAATTGTCCATCTTATTTCTTACTGATTGTTTTCCTTTATTTGAGGTTTTATTTTTACAGTCCTATCTTTTATGATTTCAAAGAATGTGCCATGAATAATTAATTACTCATATAAATAACTACAGATGAATTTTATGTACAGTTGGATAGAGCAGATTATAAAATGTTTGTATTAATGTACAGGAAATAAATTTGTGTGATTTGTAACTTATAGGTTTCATGCAAAAACAACTAGATGGAGCCTCTGCAAATGTAAATAATAGAACCCATTGGAAAGTTTACAAAATCTAGAAGTAAACCATAGATCTGTGAATGTTTTATTGTTTTATGAATGCCCTTTTCATCACTGAAGGTGTTTTTTTCCCTTTCGAATTGTATTTGTTTCAAAGCTGTGGGAATTTTATTGTGTAGCAGGAACATCAAATGTTTAGGTTTAGTGAGTTTGGTAAGAGATGAGTAAAATACCTGTAAGTTCAAACCATATATTGATAATAAAATTTCGTATTTATTGGAAAACTATCTTATTTTATCTTAATCGAGAATATTGTTACTTAGCCTTACAGAAGTAATTGTGAATGGCCAAGTCTGTTTTGTTGTGTTCTTTTTATAACTTATAGCAGGAAGTGATGGGTACTACAACCAGAAAAATAAATGATCAAAAGAAAACTTTTTAATGAATACTGATCTAACTGCAACTGACTTGATATGTCAGTGATGTCGAAACCCACTTGTTGAGAATTTATATAAAGCGGCTCGCTTGGGTTGAGACTTCTATGTAAAATATTTTCAACCCAAACGAGCCATTTTTGCATATAAATGACTGGATATGTTTAATGAATTACTGATCTAACTGAAACTAACTGAATATATTTAATGAATACTGATCCAACTGAAACTGACTGGATATATCTAATGAACACTGATCTAACTGAAACTGACTGGATATATTTAATGAACACTGATCTAACTGAAACTGACTGGATACATTTAAAAAAGTTTTCTGATTAACAGTAAAAATATTTAAATTCTTTAGACAGAAGGAAGTGTTCTGAATGTTTTTCCAAAACAGTGTTTCACCACAGGATTCTTGGATAGTTCACAGTGCAGCAAATGATATTAAAACTAAACTAGATTGATCTTATAACATTGCACCAGTTACAATTTGTTTCTAGTTTCAAATGGTTTGATATTTCCTTTGTGAGAAGGAAAACATCAATGGATATTGCTGACAAGTCCCCCCCCAAAAAAAAAAAAGTGGAATGGATTACTGAACAAAGAATCAACGGAAGAGACTTTGGGAATAAATTAGGGTTAATGAGTAAATGTTTTAACATTTCCTTACCTGTTTTGACGAAATTAGGGTTAGTGAGTAAATGTTTTAACATTTCCTTACCTGTTTTGACCAAATTAGGGTTAATGAGTAAATGTTTTAACATTTCCTTACCTGTTTTGACCATATTAGGGTTAATGAGTAAATGTTTTAACATTTCCTTACCTGTTTTGATGAAATTAGGGTTAATGAGTAAATGTTTTAACATTTCCTTACCTGTTGTGACCAAATTAGGGTTAATGAGTAAATGTTTTAACATTTCCTTACCTGTTTTGACCAAATTATGGTTAATGAGTAGATGTTTTAACATTTCCTTACCTGTTTTGACCAAATTAGGGTTAATGAGTAGATGTTTTAACCTTTCCTCACCTGTTTTGACCAAATTAGGGTTAATGAGTAGATGTTTTAACATATCCTTACCTGTTTTGACCAAATTAGGGTTAATGAGTAAATGTTTTAACATTTCCTTACCTGTTTTGACCAAATTAGGGTTAATGAGTAAATGTTTTAACATTACCTTACCTGTTTTGACCAAATTAAGAATTAATGAATAAATGTTTTAACATTACCTTACCTGTTTTGACCAAATTAGGGTTAATGAGTAAATGTTTTAACATTTCCTTACCTGTTTTGACCAAATTAGGGTTAATGAGTAGATGTTTTCACATTTCCTTACCTGTTTTGACCTCTATTTCCCCAATTCTACATTTGTGTCTTCATTAAACGGAATATTTAATATGATCATAAGTAATTCTGAGTAATGTACTAATGATCTCGAGAAATGGTGATTTTATTTAATAAGTAATTAGATGAACGTTGATTTGTGTGGACACTTGGTATTTCTGTTGCTTAATACATTGTTTTAAAAATGTACATAGCATTTAGAAAATTGTGTTCTGACCTGTGGAATCTGGTTGGCTGTAGAATTATTTTGATGCTATATGACAGATGTTAATTTTACAGAAAGAACCTCCAATAAAACCCAGTGAACACAGAATATTGGTATTAGAACATGATTCTGGAAAGCTGTTAGCTGGTCCTCATGCACCCTTAGCAGAACATTTGTTTGAGTGGTTAAAGGTGAATCCTACATTCCAAATACTCAGACCAAGACATATTTCAATGCCAAAAGACAGTTTCATAAAAAGTAAGTGTTGTTTTATTTTTCACTGTTCTGTATACAGACCAGGAAATTTCAGTGATATTGAAATAGTTCAACCAGCCTTCTGAACACCAGTTTTCTTCCAGTTTGTACATGAGTTAAACAAACTCTTTAAACATTCACCCTTTCCCATTTCAACCAGCTTTCTAATTGCTGGTTCTTTCCATGTACAACCAATTTTTGATACACCAGCCCTTTTCCACTTCAACCAAATCTCCAAGTGTTATGCCTTTTTCCAGGTGAAACAACTTTCCTTACGTTAACCCATTCCCAGATCATCTAGTTCTAATGTCACCAGCCATTTTCCCATTTTAATCAAATTAATGAATATTAACCACTTTTTCTATTTACTACTATGCATCAACCTTATTTTAACGTTGTCATTTTCCCAAATCATCAGTACTGTTTCAGTTCTGTACTCCCAAACAAACCATCTATAATCAAGCAGACAGTAGCACGACCTGTGTAGGGATGACCCAGTTTGTTGATCACAATCTACGTTAAATATCTCCTCAATAGATCACCACAACTTTAAAATACTGTATAGTTACCTTTTAAAACAATATTTATGTAACAATTGAATCACAAGTTCTAGAAACGTCTGTAAATATCATAATAATAAGTTTGAATTTCTTATTCTTTCTACATAATAATACAATTAAGAATTAATGTATAGTGGTATGTATATAACCATTGAATCACATTTCAGTTTAACCTATAGTTATGAGGATGTCATCCTTAATATCTTGTCTCTGGTTGTTTTTGGAGCCATCCCTACATCTACTTTCTTTTCTTGTAAAGGTTTTCTTTTATACCTTGTATATGTTTTTATCACATGTGAAAGCAGTAATGAAAGTCATAAGTACATTACTCTGTTTCTTCAGTTTTCTGTTAAAATGATTCGAATGTGATATTTATAAACCTTTATCTCTCTCCTAAATAAGTGGTTTACTGCTTGTCGTATAAGTACCTTCTGTGTAATGTAATATGTGTTAATATATTAAAATCATTTGTCACTAATAACAGAGTATGTGCTACTTGTTTGTTGGTCATTGGGTTGAATGTTCTACCATATTAACTGCAGTAGTATCATGACAACCCTGTTTTAGTTTCTGTACTTGTAAGCGATAGTTCACTGTTGTTTGTATGTATGTCAGTTTAAGAATGTTTTACTACTCTGTTGGTAAGCTAATATTACAAAACCTTAGTCTATAAAGGTACAAGTTATATAAAAAATTTCTGACTATTATTTCATTTCTTCATTAACAGAAATTTAAAACTTTGTTGAAATAAAGATTTCTATTTTCATTTAATAACCATACAGTACTACCAGACAGTAAAGTGTAACAACTTATTCAATACCAGAACTACCAGACAGTAAAGTATAACAACATATTAAATACCAGTACTACCAGACAGTAAAGTGTAACAACTTATTCAATACCAGTACTACCAGACAGTAAAGTGTAACAACTTATTCAATACCAGTACTACCAGACAGTAAAGTGTAACAACTTATTCAATACCAGTACTATCAGACAGTAAAGTGTAACAACTTATTCAATACCAGTACTACCAGACAGTAAAGTGTAACAACTTATTCAATACCAGTACTATCAGACAGTAAAGTGTAACAACTTATTCAATACCAGTACTACCAGACAGTAAAGTGTAACAACATATTCAATACCAGTACTACCAGACAGTAAAGTATAACAACTTATTCAATACCAGTACTACCAGACAGTAAAGTGTAACAACTTATTCAATACCAGTACTACCAGACAGTAAAGTGTAACAACTTATTCAATACCAGTACTACCAGACAGTAAAGTGTAACAACTTATTCAATACCAGTACTATCAGACAGTAAAGTGTAACAACTTATTCAATACCAGTACTACCAGACAGTAAAGTGTAACAACTTATTCAATACCAGTACTACCAGACAGTAAAGTGTAACAACTTATTCAATACCAGTACTATCAAACAGTAAAGTGTAACAACTTATTCAATACCAGTACTACCAGACAGTAAAGTGTAACAACTTATTCAATACCAGAACTACCAGACAGTAAAGTATAACAACTTATTCAATACCAGTACTATCAGACAGTAAAGTGTAACAACTTATTCAATACCAGTACTACCAGACAGTAAAGTATAACAACTTATTCAATACCAGTACTATCAGACAGTAAAGTGTAACAACTTATTTAATACCAGTACTACCAGACAGTAAAGTGTAACAACTTATTCAATACCAGTACTACCAGACAGTAAAGTATAACAACTTATTCAATACCAGTACTATCAGACAGTAAAGTGTAACAACTTATTCAATACCAGTACCACCAGACAGTAAAGTGTAACAACGTATTCAATACCAGTACTACCAGACAGTAAAGTATAACAACTTATTCAATACCAGTACTATCAGACAGTAAAGTGTAACAACTTATTCAATACCAGTACTACCAGACAGTAAAGTATAACAACTTATTCAATACCAGTACTACCAGACAGTAAAGTATAACAACTTATTCAATACCAGTACTATCAGACAGTAAAGTGTAACAACTTATTCAATACCAGTACTATCAGACAGTAAAGTGTAACAATTTATTCAATACCAGTACTATCAGACAGTAAAGTGTAACAACTTATTCAATACCAGTACTACCAGACAGTAAAGTATAACAACTTATTCAATACCAGTACTATCAGACAGTAAAGTGTAACAACTTATTCAATACCAGTACTATCAGACAGTAAAGTGTAACAACTTATTCAATACCAGTACTACCAGACAGTAAAGTATAACAACTTATTCAATACCAGTACTATCAGACAGTAAAGTGTAACAACTTATTCAATACCAGTACTACCAGACAGTAAAGTATAACAACTTATTCAATACCAGAACTACCAGACAGTAAAGTATAACAACTTATTCAATACCAGTACTATCAGACAGTAAAGTGTAACAACTTATTCAATACCAGTACTACCAGACAGTAAAGTATAACAACTTATTCAATACCAGTACTATCAGACAGTAAAGTGTAACAACTTATTCAATACCAGTACTACCAGACAGTAAAGTATAACAACTTATTTAATACCAGTACTACCAGACAGTAAAGTATAACAACTTATTTAATACCAGTACTACCAGACAGTAAAGTATAACAACTTATTTAATACCAGTACTACCAGACAGTAAAGTATAACAACTTATTCAATACCAGTACTACCAGACAGTAAAGTATAACAACGTATTCAATACCAGAACTACCAGACAGTAAAGTGTAACAACTTATTCAATACCAGTACTATCAGACAGTAAAGTATAACAACTTATTCAATACCAGTACTATCAGACAGTAAAGTGTAACAACTTATTCAATACCAGTACTACCAGACAGTAAAGTATAACAACTTATTCAATACCAGTACTATCAGACAGTAAAGTGTAACAACATATTCAATACCAGTACTACCAGACAGTAAAGTGTAACAACTTATTCAATACCAGTACTATCAGACAGTAAAGTGTAACAACTTATTCAATACCAGTACTATCAGACAGTAAAGTGTAACAACTTATTCAATACCAGTACTACCAGACAGTAAAGTATAACAACTTATTCAATACCAGTACTATCAGACAGTAAAGTGTAACAACTTATTCAATACCAGTACTACCAGACAGTAAAGTATAACAACGTATTCAATACCAGTACTACCAGACAGTAAAGTATAACAACGTATTCAATACCAGTACTACCAGACAGTAAAGTGTAACAACTTATTCAATACCAGTACTACCAGACAGTAAAGTATAACAACTTATTCAATACCAGTACTACCAGACAGTAAAGTGTAACAACTTATTCAATACCAGTACTACCAGACAGTAAAGTGTAACAACATATTCAATACCAGTACTACCAGACAGTAAAGTGTAACAACATATTCAATACCAGTACTATCAGACAGTAAAGTGTAACAACTTATTCAATACCAGAACTACCAGACAGTGAAGTGTAACAACATATTCAATACCAGTACTATCAGACAGTAAAGTGTAACAATATATTCAATACCAGTACTACCAGACAGTAAAGTATAACAACGTATTCAATACCAGTACTACCAGACAGTAAAGTGTAACAACTTATTCAATACCAGTACTACCAGACAGTAAAGTATAACAACTTATTCAATACCAGTACTACCAGACAGTAAAGTGTAACAACTTATTCAATACCAGTACTACCAGACAGTAAAGTGTAACAACATATTCAATACCAGTACTACCAGACAGTAAAGTGTAACAACATATTCAATACCAGTACTATCAGACAGTAAAGTGTAACAACTTATTCAATACCAGAACTACCAGACAGTGAAGTGTAACAACATATTCAATACCAGTACTATCAGACAGTAAAGTGTAACAATATATTCAATACCAGTACTACCAGACAGTAAAGTATAACAATATATTCAATACCAGTACTATCAGACAGTAAAGTGTAACAATTTATTCAATACCAGTACTATCAGACAGTAAAGTGTAACAATTTATTCAATACCAGTACTATCAGACAGTAAAGTGTAACAATATATTCAATACCAGTACTATCAGACAGTAAAGTGTAACAATTTATTCAATACCAGTACTATCAGACAGTAAAGTGTAACAATTTATTCAATACCAGTACTATCAGACAGTAAAGTATAACAATTTATTCAATACCAGTACTATCAGACAGTAAAGTGTAACAATTTATTCAATACCAGTACTATCAGACAGTAAAGTGTAACAATTTATTCAATACCAGTACTATCAGACAGTAAAGTGTAACAATTTATTCAATACCAGTACTATCAGACAGTAAAGTGTAACAATTTATTCAATACCAGTACTATCAGACAGTAAAGTGTAACAATTTATTCAATACCAGTACTATCAGACAGTAAAGTGTAACAATATATTCAATACCAGTACTATCAGACAGTAAAGTGTAACAATATATTCAATACCAGTACTATCAGACAGTAAAGTGTAACAATATATTCAATACCAGTACTATCAGACAGTAAAGTGTAACAATATATTCAATACCAGTACTATCAGACAGTAAAGTGTAACAACTTATTCAATACCAGTACTACCAGACAGTAAAGTGTAACAACATATTCAATACCAGTACTACCAGACAGTAAAGTATAACAACTTATTCAATACCAGTACTACCAGACAGTAAAGTATAACAACTTATTTAATACCAGTACTACCAGACAGTAAAGTATAACAATATATTCAATACCAGTACTATCAGACAGTAAAGTGTAACAATTTATTCAATACCAGTACTATCAGACAGTAAAGTGTAACAATATATTCAATACCAGTACTATCAGACAGTAAAGTGTAACAACTTATTCAATACCAGTACTACCAGACAGTAAAGTGTAACAACTTATTCAATACCAGTACTACCAGACAGTAAAGTATAACAACTTATTCAATACCAGTACTACCAGACAGTAAAGTATAACAACATATTCAATACCAGTACTACCAGACAGTAAAGTGTAACAACTTATTCAATACCAGTACTACCAGACAGTAAAGTGTAACAACTTATACTTCATTACAGAAGATGGAGATCAGGTGAAAGACGATGAAGGTTTAGTGAGCCCAGAGCCAATTCGGTTGAATGTTCGAAAAACATTACTAGAATGTTTAAGTGCCAGGTAAGTTTGGTTAACCTTGTCATAATTTCAGACTTACTGGATCATCAAGTAGAAATATGTATGTTAATAGAGTATGAATTCTTTACAATGTTGTGTGTTTCAGAACTGGTACGGCTGTCATGTTAAAGTTAAGATTCTTGTGGTATGTGGTAAATGTAGGCTAAAATGTGATTTTTCTAAATTCGTAACAAAAGTTATTTCATTATATTAGCTACTAAAGTAGGAAACACAACAGCTGTTGTTATAAGATACGAGATATTTGGAGGAAAGTGTTAAATATGAAGTTTTGGACGAGGTACGCATTGTTTAACCATGAAATACATCACATGCAGTAGTGACTTATGAAACTGTGAACCCTCTTTAGGCATTAACTGCAATACTGCATGTCATATTTTAAGATGACAAAATAATAATTTCAACAATGTTTTACTGGAATAAGTTTCTAATTCATATTGTATTATTATATAAAATGGTTTTAGCCCACTTTATGATTTGTGCCATATTGGCTATCCAGACCCTCCTATTGGAGTAAATGGTTTTAGCTCACTTTATGATTGTTGCCATACTGGCTATCCAGACCCTCCTATTGGAGTAAATGGTTTTAGCCCACTTTATGATTGTTGCCATACTGGCTATCCAGACCCTCCTATTGGAGTAAATGGTTTTAGCCCACTTTATGATTGTTGCCATACTGGCTATCCAGACCCTCCTATTGGAGTAAATGGTTTTAGCCCACTTTATGATTGTTGCCATACTGGCTATCCAGACCCTCCTATTGGAGTAAATGGTTTTAGCCCACTTTATGATTGTTGCCATACTGGCTATCCAGACCCTCCTATTGGAGTAAATGGTTTTAGCCCACTTTATGATTGTTGCCATACTGGCTATCCAGACCCTCCTATTGGAGTAAATGGTTTTAGCCCACTTTATGATTGTTGCCATACTGGCTATCCAGACCCTCCTATTGGAGTAAATGGTTTTAGCCCACTTTATGATTGTTGCTATACTGGCTATCCAGACCCTCCTATTGGAGTAAATGGTTTTAGCCCACTTTATGATTTTTGCCATACTGGCTATCCAGACCCTACTATTGGAGTAAATGATTTTAGCCCACTTTATGATTCTTGCCATACTGGCTATCCAGACCCTCCTATTGGAGTAAATGGTTTTAGCCCACTTTATGATTTTTGCCATACTGGCTATCCAGACCCTCCTATTGGAGTAAATGATTTTAGCCCACTTTATGATTTTTGCCATACTGGCTCTCCAGACCCTCCTAACGGAGTAACTGGTTTTAGCCCACTTTATGATTTTTGCCATATTGGCTACCCAGACCCTCCTAACGGAGTAAATGGTTTTAGCCCACTTTATGATTTTTTCCATATTGGCTCTCCAGACCCTCCTATTGGAGTAAATGGTTTTAGCCCACTTTATGATTTTTGCCATACTGGCTACCCAGACCCTCCTATTGGAGTAAATGGTTTTAGCCCACTTTATGATTTTGCCATATTGGCTACCCAGACCCTCCTATCGGAGTAAATGGTTTTAGCCCACTTTATGATTTTTGCCATACTGGCTACCCAGACCCTCCTATTAGAGTAAATGGTTTTAGCCCACTTTATGATTTTTGCCATATTGGCTACCCAGACCCTCCTATTGGAGTAAATGGTTTTAGCCCACTTTATGATTTTCGCCATATTGGCTACCCAGACCCTCCTATTGGAGTAAATGGTTTTAGCCCACTTTATGATTTTTGCCATATTGGCTACCCAGACCCTCCTATCGGAGTAAATGGTTTTAGCCCACTTTATGATTTTTGCCATACTGGCTACCCAGACCCTCCTATTAGAGTAAATGGTTTTAGCCCACTTTATGATTTTTTACATATTGGCTCTCCAGACCCTCCTATTGGAGTAAATGGTTTTAGCCCACTTTATGATTTTTGCCATACTGGCTACCCAGACCCTCCTATTGGAGTAAATGGTTTTAGCCCACTTTATGATTTTTGCCATACTGGCTATCCAGACCCTCCTATTGGAGTAAATGGTTTTAGCCCACTTTATGATTTTTGCCATACTGGCTATCCAGACCCTCCTATTAGAGTAAATGGTTTTAGCCCACTTTATGATTTTTGCCATACTGGCTACCCAGACCCTCCTATTAGAGTAAATGGTTTTAGCCCACTTTATGATTTTACCATACTGGCTACCCAGACCCTCCTATTGGAGTAAATGGTTTTAGCCCACTTTATGATTTTTGCCATACTGGCTATCCAGACCCTCCTATTAGAGTAAATGGTTTTAGCCCACTTTATGATTTTTTCCATATTGGCCCTCCAGACCCTCCTATTGGAGTAAATGGTTTTAGCCCACTTTATGATTTTTGCCATACTGGCTACCCAGACCCTCCTATTGGAGTAAATGGTTTTAGCCCACTTTATGATTTTTACCATACTGGCTACCCAGACCCTCCTATTGCAGTAAATGGTTTTAGCCCACTTTATGTTTTTTGCCATACTGGCTATCCAGACCCTCCTATTGGAGTAAATGGTTTTAGCCCACTTTATGTTTTTTGCCATACTGGCTATCCAGACCCTCCTATTGGAGTAAATGGTTTTAGCCCACTTTATGATTTTTGCCATACTGGCTATCCAGACCCTCCTATTAGAATAAATGGTTTTAGCCCACTTTATGATTTTTGCCATACTGGCTATCCAGACCCTCCTATTGGAGTAAATGGTTTTAGCCCACTTTATGATTTTACCATACTGGCTACCCAGACCCTCCTATTGGAGTAAATGGTTTTAGCCCACTTTATGATTTTGCCATACTGGCTATCCAGACCCTCCTATTGGAGTAAATGGTTTTAGCCCACTTTATGATTTTACCATACTGGCTACCCAGACCCTCCTATTGGAGTAAATGGTTTTAGCCCACTTTATGATTTTTACCATACTGGCTACCCAGACCCTCCTATTGCAGTAAATGGTTTTAGCCCACTTTATGATTTTTGCCATACTGGCTATCCAGACCCTCCTATTGGAGTAAATGGTTTTAGCCCACTTTATGTTTTTTGCCATACTGGCTATCCAGACCCTCCTAACGGAGTAAATGGTTTTAGCCCACTTTATGATTGTTGCCATACTGGCTATCCAGACCCTCCTATTGGAGTAAATGGTTTTAGCCCACTTTATGATTTTTGCCATACTGGCTATCCAGACCATCCTAACGGAGTAAATGGTTTTAGCCCACTTTATGATTTTTGCCATACTGGCTACCCAGACCCTCCTATTGGAGTAAATGGTTTTAGCCCACTTTATGATTTTTGCCATACTGGCTATCCAGACCCTCCTATCAGAGTAAATGGTTTTAGCCCACTTTATGATTTTTGCCATACTGGCTACCCAGTCCCTCCTATTGGAGTAAATGGTTTTCGCCCACTTTATGATTTTTGCCATACTGGCTATCCAGACCATCCTAACGGAGTAAATGGTTTTAGCCCACTTTATGATTTTTGCCATACTGGCTACCCAGACCCTCCTATTGGAGTAAATGGTTTTAGCCCACTTTATGATTTTTGCCATACTGGCTATCCAGACCATCCTAACGGAGTAAATGGTTTTAGCCCACTTTATGATTTTTGCCATATTGGCTATCCAGACCCTCCTATCGGAGTAAATGGTTTTAGCCCACTTTATGATTTTTGCCATACTGGCTATCCAGACCCTCCTATTGGAGTAAATGGTTTTAGCCCACTTTATGTTTTTTGCCATACTGGCTATCCAGACCCTCCTATCGGAGTAAATGGTTTTAGCCCACTTTATGTTTTTTGCCATACTGGCTATCCAGACCCTCCTATTGGAGTAAATGGTTTTAGCCCACTTTATGATTTTTGCCATACTGGCTACCCAGACCCTCCTATTGGAGTAAATGGTTTTAGCCCACTTTATGATTTTTGCCATACTGGCTATCCAGACCATCCTAATGGAGTAAATGGTTTTAGCCCACTTTATGATTTTTGCCATACTGGCTACCCAGACCCTCCTATTGGAGTAAATGGTTTTAGCCCACTTTATGATTTTGCCATACTGGCTACCCAGACCCTCCTATTGGAGTAAATGGTTTTAGCCCACTTTATGATTTTGCCATACTGGCTATCCAGACCATCCTAACGGAGTAAATGGTTTTAGCCCACTTTATGATTTTTGCCATACTGGCTACCCAGACCCTCCTATTGGAGTAAATGGTTTTAGCCCACTTTATGATTTTTGCCATACTGGCTATCCAGACCATCCTAACGGAGTAAATGGTTTTAGCCCACTTTATGATTTTTGCCATATTGGCTATCCAGACCCTCCTATCGGAGTAAATGGTTTTAGCCCACTTTATGATTTTTACCATACTGGCTACCCAGACCCTCCTATTAGAGTAAATGGTTTTAGCCCACTTTATGATTTTTTCCATATTGGCCCTCCAGACCCTCCTATTGGAGTAAATGGTTTTAGCCCACTTTATGATTTTTGCCATACTGGCTATCCAGACCATCCTAACGGAGTAAATGGTTTTAGCCCACTTTATGATTTTTGCCATACTGGCTATCCAGACCCTCCTATCAGAGTAAATGGTTTTAGCCCACTTTATGATTTTTGCCATACTGGCTATCCAGACCCTCCTATTGGAGTAAATGGTTTTAGCCCACTTTATGTTTTTTGCCATACTGGCTATCCAGACCCTCCTATTGGAGTAAATGGTTTTAGCCCACTTTATGTTTTTTGCCATACTGGCTATCCAGACCCTCCTATCGGAGTAAATGGTTTTAGCCCACTTTATGTTTTTTGCCATACTGGCTATCCAGACCCTCCTATTGGAGTAAATGGTTTTAGCCCACTTTATGATTTTTGCCATACTGGCTACCCAGACCCTCCTATTGGAGTAAATGGTTTTAGCCCACTTTATGATTTTTGCCATACTGGCTATCCAGACCATCCTAATGGAGTAAATGGTTTTAGCCCACTTTATGATTTTTGCCATACTGGCTACCCAGACCCTCCTATTGGAGTAAATGGTTTTAGCCCACTTTATGATTTTTGCCACACTGGCTATCCAGACCCTCCTATCGGAGTAAATGGTTTTAGCCCACTTTATGATTTTTGCCATATTGGCTATCCAGACCCTCCTATCGGAGTAAATGGTTTTAGCCCACTTTATGATTTTTGCCATACTGGCTACCCAGACCCTCCTATCAGAGTAAATGGTTTTAGCCCACTTTATGATTTTTGCCATACTGGCTACCCAGACCCTCCTATTGGAGTAAATGGTTTTAGCCCACTTTATGATTTTTGCCATACTGGCTATCCAGACCATCCTAACGGAGTAAATGGTTTTAGCCCACTTTATGATTTTTGCCATACTGGCTACCCAGACCCTCCTATTGGAGTAAATGGTTTTAGCCCACTTTATGATTTTTTCCATATTGGCTCTCCAGACCCTCCTATTGGAGTAAATGATTTTAGCCCACTTTATGATTTTTGCCATACTGGCTACCCAGACCCTCCTATTGGAGTAAATGGTTTTAGCCCACTTTATGATTTTTGCCATACTGGCTATCCAGACCCTCCTATTGGAGTAAATGGTTTTAGCCCACTTTATGATTTTTGCCATACTGGCTATCCAGACCCTCCTATCGGAGTAAATGGTTTTAGCCCACTTTATGATTTTTGCCATATTGGCTCTCCAGACCCTCCTATTGGAGTAAATACAGCATAATAACAAACCACACACTGATAGTTTTTGTGTTAAATTATAACTCTTAAAACTACATGTATTTGCTGAGACGAGGAATGAGTTGCGTTTAGTGAGCACAGTAGTCAACAGATAGTTTTATATCGACAATCGTTGCTGGGAGTCGCACAACAGTCACAAACAATATGTAATAAAGTGGTCTTGAGCAAGAATAATGTTGGTAAAAATAACCTAGTCTGCCAGATAATAACATTCCATTCAAAGGTCTGGCCATGGGTCAATGAACACCTATCAGACTGTGATGTTTTTCAGTTGACACAATAAGTGTATTCAAACAGTTTGAATTTTATTATATATATCTAAAGTGAAAAACAATCAAATTCTGAGAAATATGGCTAATAATTTTGCAAACTGTATATCATAAATGTTTCAGGATTTCACAACCTAACGTATAAATTAAAATATAAGCTGTAAGAATCTTTTTAAGTAGAAACAGGATAGTTGCAGTAAGTTTTACTTATTTGGTTAATATCTCCATTGTGAGAAAAAACATCGAGCAATACAAGTAACATCTGTCCAGTCCAGAAAGTAGAAATTCATATTACTGTTTAGAAAATAATACATTAGGTTGAAAGTCACTAACACTTGTTTCTTTTATTTTATTTTTTTTCCATAAAAAATAGAAATCCAGCTTATGTAAAAAAACAGTATTACATATTGAATTTTTGTTAGGCTGAAAACTGCTGAAATCTTCTGCGTGTCTTCAGAAGAAATAAAAGATATTGCTGTTAAAATAGAAGAGGAGTTGTTCCGTTACTTTAAAGACACTGGATCCAAATATAAAGCTAAATATCGAAGTTTAATTTTCAACATCAGGGACCACAGAAATGAAGTTAGTTTTTATTTTAACTCTCTTGAGTAAAATGTCTTACAAAATCAGCTCTGTTTTATAACCTTAGTGTAAAACATAAAAACTTTACAAACAAACTGAGAAATGTGTTTATATCATTTTTTCTGAAGATTCTATTTGTAATAATGTGTTCAGTAAATTTTCTTGGAAATTAAAGTAATTTCAGAATGTTTAAAATCAATATATTTTCGTACAGTATGTTATTTTAAAACTAGAAAACAGCTTTACACTTCACATGCTGTTTTCATGTTAGGCTAATGTTACAAGTAGAATATGTTGGATGTTCTGTACAAATTGCTTAACAGATACTGTATTGATAAGTTATTGTTATGTAACAGATACTGTATCGTCAAGTTATTGTTATGTAACAGATACTGTATCGTCAAGTTATTGTTATGTAACAGATACTGTATCGACAAGTTATTGTTATGTAACAGATACTGTATCGACAAGTTATTGTTATGTAACAGATACTGTATCGACAAGTTATTGTTATGTAACAGATACTGTATCGACAAGTTATTGTTATGTAACAGATACTGTATCGACAAGTTATTGTTATGTAACAGATACTGTATCGACAAGTTATTGTTATGTAACAGATACTGTATCGACAAGTTATTGTTATGTAACAGATACTGTATCGACAAGTTACTGTTATGTAACAGATACTGTATCGACAAGTTACTGTTATGTAACAGATACTGTATCGACAAGTTACTGTTATGTAACAGATACTGTATCGACAAGTTACTGTTATATAACAGATTGCGTTATATCAGTGTCTTGGTACATTCAAACAGATAATTTGTGTTGTGGGAAGTTTATGGTACATGGTCGCCAGAGACTAGTTTATAATTATTAAATAAGACCTTAGTTTGTTTTAACACTACTTGTTTTACACAGGGACTCTTCCGCAAGATTGTGAAGTCTGTCATTTCACCAGAGAAGTTGGTGCGGATGTCACCAGGGGAGATGGCTTCAAAGGAACTTGTGAAATGGAGAGAACAAGAAACCAAGCATGTACGTCACTATTAAATGTTAACATTTTATTCATCTTCACATAGTGATGGTGATTTTGTTTTATTACACATGTTGTGGTGGTGACTGTAATTTTGTTTTATTACACATGTTGTGGTGATGGTGATTTTGTTTTATTACACAGGTTTTGGTGATGATGGTGATTTTGTTTTATTACACAGGTTGTGGTGGTGATGGTGATTTTGTTTTATTACACAGGTTGTGGTGGTGATGGTGATTTTGTTTTATTACACAGGTTGTGGTGGTGATGGTGATTTTGTTTTATTACACAGGTTGTGGTGGTGATGAAGATTTTGTTTTATTACACATGTTGTGGTGGTGACTGTAATTTTGTTTTATTACACAGGTTGTGATGGTGATTTTGTTTTATTTCAGACATTAGAAATCATAAAACGAGAACAGATGGAGCAGGTAAATAATCCACATCACACCAAAAAAACTCACAAGGGAGAAATTGAAATAGAAGAGGAAAGTTTGGTGACTTTGGATCAACAGGTAACTTTTTAGAAACCTGTATTTGTCTGTTCTATAGTGGTAACTTATCTGATATTAGTTAGTGGTATTGTGACATACTGTTACAAACCATTACTAGCAGACCCTTTACTTGGTACGTGTAGGATCAACAGGTAACTTTTTAGAAACCTGTATTTGTCTGTTCTATAGTGGTAACTTATCTGATATTAGTTAGTGGTATTGTGACATACTATTACAAACCATTACTAGCAGACCCTTTACTTGGTACGTGTAGGATCAACAGGTAACTTTTTAGAAACCTGTATTTGTCTGTTCTATAGTGGTAACTTATCTGATATTAGTTAGTGGTAGTGTGACATACTATTACAAACCATTACTAGCAGACCCTTTACTTGGTAATGCGTGTAGGATCAACAGGTAACTTTTGGAAACCTGTATTTGTCTGTTCTATAGTGGTAACTTATCTGATATTAGTTAGTGGTATTGTGACATACTGTTACAAACCATTACTAGCAGACCCTTTACTTGGTAATGTAGGATCAACAGGTAACTTTTTTAGAAACCTGTATTTGTCTGTTCTATAGTGGTAACTTACCTGATATTAGTTAGTGGTATTGTGACATACTATTACAAACCATTACTAGCAGACCCTTTACTTGGTACATGTAGGATCAACAGGTAACTTTTGGTAACCTGTATTTGTCTGTTCTATAGTGGTAACTTATCTGATATTAGTTAGTGGTATTGTGACATACTATTACAAACCATTACTAGCAGACCCTTTACTTGGTACGTGTAGGATCAACAGGTAACTTTTTGGTAACCTGTATTTGTCTGTTCTATAGTGGTAACTTATCTGATATTAGTTAGTGGTATTGTGACATACTATTACAAACCATTACTAGCAGACCCTTTACTTGGTATGCAGTAGGATCAACAGGTAACTTTTAGAAACCTGTATTTGTCTGTTCTATAGTGGTAACTTATCTGATATTAGTTAGTGGTATTGTGACATACTGTTACAAACCATTACTAGCAGACCCTTTACTTGGTGCATGTAGGATCAACAGGTAACTTTTAGAAACCTGTATTTGTCTGTTCTATAGTGGTAACTTATCTGATATTAGTTAGTGGTATTGTGACATACTATTACAAACCATTACTAGCAGACCCTTTACTTGGTACATGTAGGATCAACAGGTAACTTTTTGGTAACCTGTATTTGTCTGTTCTATAGTGGTAACTTACCTGATATTAGTTAGTGGTATTGTGACATACTATTACAAACCATTACTAGCAGACCCTTTACTTGGTACGTGTAGGATCAACAGGTAACTTTTAGAAACCTGTATTTGTCTGTTCTATAGTGGTAACTTATCTGATATTAGTTAGTGGTATTGTGACATGCTGTTACAAACCATTACTAGCAGACCCTTTACTTGGTATGTGTAGGATCAACAGGTAACTTTTTAGAAACCTGTATTTGTCTGTTCTATAGTGGTAACTTATCTGATATTAGTTAGTGGTATTGTGACATGCTGTTACAAACCATTACTAGCAGACCCTTTACTTGGTATGTGTAGGATCAACAGGTAACTTTTAGAAACCTGTATTTGTCTGTTCTATAGTGGTAACTTATCTGATATTAGTTAGTGGTATTGTGACATGCTGTTACAAACCATTACTAGCAGACCCTTTACTTGGTATGTGTAGGATCAACAGGTAACTTTTTAAAAACCTGTATTTGTCTGTTCTATAGTGGTAACTTATCTGATATTAGTTAGTGGTATTGTGACATACTATTACAAACCATTACTAGCAGACCCTTTACTTGGTACATGTAGGATCAACAGGTAACTTTTTAGAAACCTGTATTTGTCTGTTCTATAGTGGTAACTTATCTGATATTAGTTAGTGGTATTGTGACATACTGTTACAAACCATTACTAGCAGACCCTTTACTTGGTACGTGTAGGATCAACAGGTAGATTTTTGGTAACTTATCTGATATTAGTTAGTGGTATTGTGACATACTATTACAAACCATTACTAGCAGACCCTTTACTTGGTACATGTAGGATCAACAGGTAACTTTTTAGAAACCTGTATTTGTCTGTTCTATAGTGGTAACTTATCTGATATTAGTTAGTGGTATTGTGACATACTGTTACAAACCATTACTAGCAGACCCTTTACTTGGTACATGTAGGATCAACAGGTAAATTTTTAGTAACTTATCTGATATTAGTTAGTGGTATTGTGACATACTATTACAAACCATTACTAGCAGACCCTTTACTTGGTACGTGTAGGATCAACAGGTAAATTTTTAAAAACCTGTATTTGTCTGTTCTATAGTGGTAACTTATCTGATATTAGTTAGTGGTATTGTGACATACTATTACAAACCATTACTAACAGACCCTTTACTAGCAGACCCTTTACTTGGTACGTGTAGGATCAACAGGTAAATTTTTGGTAACTTATCTGATATTAGTTAGTGGTATTGTGACATACTGTTACAAACCATTACTAGCAGACTTTTTACTTGGTACGTGTAGGATCAACAGGTAACTTTTTGGTAACCTGTATTTGTCTGTTCTATAGTGGTAACTTATCTGATATTAGTTAGTGGTATTGTGACATACTATTACAAACCATTACTAGCAGACCCTTTACTTGGTACATGTAGGATCAACAGGTAACTTTTGGTAACCTGTATTTGTCTGTTCTATAGTGGTAACTTATCTGATATTAGTTAGTGGTATTGTGACATACTATTACAAACCATTACTAGCAGACCCTTTACTTGGTAATGTAGGATCAACAGGTAACTTTTGGTAACCTGTATTTGTCTGTTCTATAGTGGTAACTTATCTGATATTAGTTAGTGGTATTGTGACATACTATTACAAACCATTACTAGCAGACCCTTTACTTGGTACGTGTAGGATCAACAGGTAATTTTTTGGTAACCTGTATTTGTCTGTTCTATAGTGGTAACTTATCTGATATTAGTTAGTGGTATTGTGACATGCTGTTACAAACCATTACTAACAGACCCTTTACTTGGTACATGTAGGATCAACAGGTAAATTTTTGGTAACTTATCTGATATTAGTTAGTGGTATTGTGACATACTATTACAAACCATTACTAGCAGACCCTTTACTTGGTACGTGTAGGATCAACAGGTAACTTTTGGTAACCTGTATTTGTCTGTTCTATAGTGGTAACTTATCTGATATTAGTTAGTGGTATTGTGACATACTGTTACAAACCATTACTAGCAGACCCTTTACTTGGTACATGTAGGATCAACAGGTAACTTTTTAGAAACCTGTATTTGTCTGTTCTATAGTGGTAACTTATCTGATATTAGTTAGTGGTATTGTGACATACTATTACAAACCATTACTAGCAGACCCTTTACTTGGTACATGTAGGATCAACAGGTAACTTTTAGAAACCTGTATTTGTCTGTTCTATAGTGGTAACTTATCTGATATTAGTTAGTGGTATTGTGACATACTATTACAAACCATTACTAGCAGACCCTTTACTTGGTACGTGTAGGATCAACAGGTAACTTTTGGTAACCTGTATTTGTCTGTTCTATAGTGGTAACTTATCTGATATTAGTTAGTGGTATTGTGACATACTATTACAAACCATTACTAGCAGACCCTTTACTTGGTAATGTAGGATCAACAGGTAACTTTTGGTAACCTGTATTTGTCTGTTCTATAGTGGTAACTTATCTGATATTAGTTAGTGGTATTGTGACATACTATTACAAACCATTACTAGCAGACCCTTTACTTGGTACGTAGGATCAACAGGTAACTTTTAGAAACCTGTATTTGTCTGTTCTGTAGTGGTAACTTATCTGATATTAGTTAGTGGTATTGTGACATACTGTTACAAACCATTACTAGCAGACCCTTTACTTGGTACATGTAGGATCAACAGGTAACTTTTCAGAAACCTGTATTTGTCTGTTCTGTAGTGGTAACTTATCTGATATTAGTTAGTGGTATTGTGACATACTGTTACAAACCATTACTAGCAGACCCTTTACTTGGTAACGTGTAGGATCAACAGGTAACTTTTAGAAACCTGTATTTGTCTGTTCTGTAGTGGTAACTTATCTGATATTAGTTAGTGGTATTGTGACATACTGTTACAAACCATTACTAGCAGACCCTTTACTTGGTACGTGTAGGATCAACAGGTAACTTTTCAGAAACCTGTATTTGTCTGTTCTATAGTGGTAACTTATCTGATATTAGTTAGTGGTATTGTGACATACTATTACAAACCATTACTAGCAGACCCTTTACTTGGTAATGTAGGATCAACAGGTAACTTTTAGAAACCTGTATTTGTCTGTTCTGTAGTGGTAACTTATCTGATATTAGTTAGTGGTATTGTGACATACTGTTACAAACCATTACTAGCAGACCCTTTACTTGGTATGCGTGTAGGATCAACAGGTAACTTTTCAGAAACCTGTATTTGTCTGTTCTATAGTGGTAACTTATCTGATATTAGTTAGTGGTATTGTGACATACTATTACAAACCATTACTAGCAGACCCTTTACTTGGTACGTGTAGGATCAACAGGTAACTTTTTAGAAACCTGTATTTGTCTGTTCTGTAGTGGTAACTTATCTGATATTAGTTAGTGGTATTGTGACATACTGTTACAAACCATTACTAGCAGACCCTTTACTTGGTACATGTAGGATCAACAGGTAACTTTTCAGAAACCTGTATTTGTCTGTTCTGTAGTGGTAACTTATCTGATATTAGTTAGTGGTATTGTGACATACTGTTACAAACCATTACTAGCAGACCCTTTACTTGGTAATGTAGGATCAACAGGTAACTTTTAGAAACCTGTATTTGTCTGTTCTGTAGTGGTAACTTATCTGATATTAGTTAGTGGTATTGTGACATACTATTACAAACCATTACTAGCAGACCCTTTACTTGGTACGTGTAGGATCAACAGGTAACTTTTCAGAAACCTGTATTTGTCTGTTCTATAGTGGTAACTTATCTGATATTAGTTAGTGGTATTGTGACATACTATTACAAACCATTACTAGCAGACCCTTTACTTGGTACATGTAGGATCAACAGGTAACTTTTGGTAACCTGTATTTGTCTGTTCTATAGTGGTAACTTATCTGATATTAGTTAGTGGTATTGTGACATACTATTACAAACCATTACTAGCAGACCCTTTACTTGGTAATGTGTAGGATCAACAGGTAACTTTTGGTAACCTGTATTTGTCTGTTCTATAGTGGTAACTTATCTGATATTAGTTAGTGGTATTGTGACATACTATTACAAACCATTACTAGCAGACCCTTTACTTGGTACGTGTAGGATCAACAGGTAACTTTTTAGAAACCTGTATTTGTCTGTTCTGTAGTGGTAACTTATCTGATATTAGTTAGTGGTATTGTGACATACTGTTACAAACCATTACTAGCAGACCCTTTACTTGGTACGTGTAGGATCAACAGGTAACTTTTCAGAAACCTGTATTTGTCTGTTCTGTAGTGGTAACTTATCTGATATTAGTTAGTGGTATTGTGACATACTGTTACAAACCATTACTAGCAGACCCTTTACTTGGTAATGTAGGATCAACAGGTAACTTTTAGAAACCTGTATTTGTCTGTTCTGTAGTGGTAACTTATCTGATATTAGTTAGTGGTATTGTGACATACTGTTACAAACCATTACTAGCAGACCCTTTACTTGGTAATGTAGGATCAACAGGTAACTTTTTAGAAACCTGTATTTGTCTGTTCTATAGTGGTAACTTATCTGATATTAGTTAGTGGTATTGTGACATACTGTTACAAACCATTACTAGCAGACCCTTTACTTGGTACGTGTAGGATCAACAGGTAACTTTTTGGTAACCTGTATTTGTCTGTTCTATAGTGGTAACTTATCTGATATTAGTTAGTAGTATTGTGACATACTATTACAAACCATTACTAGCAGACCCTTTACTTGGTATGTAGGATCAACAGGTAACTTTTGGTAACCTGTATTTGTCTGTTCTATAGTGGTAACTTATCTGATATTAGTTAGTGGTATTGTGACATACTGTTACAAACCATTACTAGCAGACCCTTTACTTGGTAATGTAGGATCAACAGGTAACTTTTAGAAACCTGTATTTGTCTGTTCTATAGTGGTAACTTATCTGATATTAGTTAGTGGTATTGTGACATACTGTTACAAACCATTACTAGCAGACCCTTTACTTGGTATGTGTAGGATCAACAGGTAACTTTTTAGAAACCTGTATTTGTCTGTTCTGTAGTGGTAACTTATCTGATATTAGTTAGTGGTATTGTGACATACTGTTACAAACCATTACTAGCAGACCCTTTACTTGGTACATGTAGGATCAACAGGTAACTTTTGGTAACCTGTATTTGTCTGTTCTATAGTGGTAACTTATCTGATATTAGTTAGTGGTATTGTGACATACTGTTACAAACCATTACTAGCAGACCCTTTACTTGGTAATGTAGGATCAACAGGTAACTTTTAGAAACCTGTATTTGTCTGTTCTGTAGTGGTAACTTATCTGATATTAGTTAGTGGTATTGTGACATACTGTTACAAACCATTACTAGCAGACCCTTTACTTGGTAATGTAGGATCAACAGGTAACTTTTAGAAACCTGTATTTGTCTGTTCTATAGTGGTAACTTATCTGATATTAGTTAGTGGTATTGTGACATACTGTTACAAACCATTACTAGCAGACCCTTTACTTGGTACATGTAGGATCAACAGGTAACTTTTGGTAACCTGTATTTGTCTGTTCTATAGTGGTAACTTATCTGATATTAGTTAGTGGTATTGTGACATACTGTTACAAACCATTACTAGCAGACCCTTTACTTGGTAATGTAGGATCAACAGGTAACTTTTGGTAACCTGTATTTGTCTGTTCTATAGTGGTAACTTATCTGATATTAGTTAGTGGTATTGTGACATGCTGTTACAAACCATTACTAGCAGACCCTTTACTTGGTAATGTAGGATCAACAGGTAACTTTTGGTAACCTGTATTTGTCTGTTCTATAGTGGTAACTTATCTGATATTAGTTTGTGGTATTGTGACATACTATTACAAACCATTACTAGCAGACCCTTTACTTGGTACGTGTAGGATCAACAGGTAACTTTTTGGTAACCTGTATTTGTCTGTTCTATAGTGGTAACTTATCTGATATTAGTTAGTGGTATTGTGACATACTATTACAAACCATTACTAGCAGACCCTTTAGTTGGTACGTGTAGGATCAACAGGTAAATTTTTGGTAACTTACCTGATATTAGTTAGTGGTATTGTGACATACTGTTACAAACCATTACTAGCAGACCCTTTACTTGGTACGTGTAGGATCAACAGGTAACTTTTTAAAAACCTGTATTTGTCTGTTCTATAGTGGTAACTTATCTGATATTAGTTAATGGTATTGTGACATACTGTTACAAACCATTGCTAACAGCATTCCAAACACTGGATTTTACTTACCTCTCAGTAGGTACAGAAAACTGATGAGGAATGAGACCCTTTACTGACGGTTTCCAAGACAATGTAAAAATATCTATTTTAAGTCAATAGAAGTGATAAGTACACACTTTACATGTATCAAATGTATATTTTGTCAAATTGGGATTATTATAAAAATCTGAAACATGAACATTTATTTCAATAGGTTTGAAATCAAGTTATGAAATACCCCTTGGAGTGTGTATTTTGAATAATCACTAGTAATACAATAAAGTTATTATTCAAGAGTAACATGTGCTTGACGTCTCAGTAGTGGCTTTTACATCAGTAACTAACCTAGTGTGTCAGTACGTGTAGGACCAAGTAACTTTACATCGGTAATTAATCTAGTCTGTCAGTACGTGTAGGACCAAGTAACTTTACATCAGTAATTAATCTAGTCTGTCAGTACGTGTAGGACCAAGTAACTTTACATCGGTAATTAATCTAGTCTGTCAGTACATGTAGGACCAAGTAACTTTACATCAGTAATTAATCTAGTCTGTCGGTGCGTGTAGGACCAAGTAACTTTACATCAGTAATTAATCTAGTGTGTCAGTACATGTAGGACCAAGTAACTTTACATCAGTAATTAGTCTAGTCTGTCGGTGCGTGTAGGACCAAGTAACTTTACATCAGTAATTAATCTAGTGTGTCGGTACGTGTAGGACCAAGTAACTTTACATCAGTAATTAATCTAGTGTGTCGGTACGTGTAGGACCAAGTAACTTTACATCAGTAACTAACCTAGTGTGTCAGTACATGTAGGACCAAGTAACTTTACATCAGTAATTAATCTAGTCTGTCGGTACGTGTAGGACCAAGTAACTTTACATCAGTAATTAATCTAGTCTGTCGGTACGTGTAGGACCAAGTAACTTTACATCAGTAATTAATCTAGTGTGTCGGTACGTGTAGGACCAAGTAACTTTACATCAGTAATTAATCTAGTGTGTCAGTACGTGTAGGACCAAGTAACTTTACATCAGTAACTAACCTAGTGTGTCAGTACATGTTGGACTATGTAACATTACAGTGTAACAGTCAGTTGTCGTAATACCATGATAACTGGCTTGTTTAACTTATTAGTCTTGTTAAATTCAAACCCATAATCTTACTTCAGAAGGTTTTATCACCCGTTGTAAGGCAAAAAAATCTTAAAGAAAATAGACCATATACTTTATTGTAATAAAGCCTTCCATACAGTAAATTATATAGTTGAACTAATTCTAACATTTATTAACATATTTGATTGTAGAGATATTAAATATTTTAACTTCTGTGTAAAAAAATTGTATGTGTGTGTGTTGTAAGTTACAGGAACCCATACCTTGTTGAATGTGTATGTTATAAAGTACATTGACTAGTATGGAGAGATATGCAAGTTATTGAGGTTAGAGTGTATTTCATGTGTAAGTTAAAACTTGTTTAAAATTACAGTTGCAAGATACTGTATCTTATCTGATATGATAACTTTACCTGTGAATATTATTTTGTGTCAGCCACGACCTACATCTATAACACGACTGTTCATGACAGCTTAAGGTTTAAAAGATTATGTAAATTGCTAACTGCAAAATTTTCTCTTTAACTGTAATTTTTTTTTGTACAAATGAGGCTAAAGCAGGTTATACTATCACAAAGAATGCATATTTGAGTGCAGAATTTTATGACGTGAAACATGTAGTGACCGAAAATAAAGCATGACTCAGAAAGTTTGAGACATGCTGTTAATAGAAAAATGAATGTTTTAATTGTTCTACAACAGTTGTAGTGAAATATTAGTGCAGTGTGATGTGACTGTATTTTAAGTGTGGGTAAATCACTTTTGTAGAAGAACATGGAGAAAGAACTCGTTTCTTCGACCCTCGGAACACCCGTGATCATGTCGGCTGACACAGCATCTCCGGGAACACCTGTTGACACCACTGACCAACATCGATCTCATCTGTTTGACCTGAGTTGTAAAATATGTACAGGCAAAGTGGCTCCTCCTTTAAAGGAGCCAGTAGTTAAAAAAGTGCATGTTGCTCATACAATAGCTGTGGAAACAAAGGAGAAACCTTCTTCAACCAAAACTGATCTGGATATTAGAATAGCTGAAATCCTACGACAGGGAGAGTTAGAGTTTGTTAAGGAACGACACAAACGTTCAGAAAAGAATAAACACAAAAAAGATATAGTGGAGGAGAAGTCTGATCAAGAACCTAGTTCAACAGTTTCGTTTGGGTAAGTTAATGTCTGTTAAACTTAGTCAATAATGTAATCTGTCCTGCTAAAGAAGTGACAATAGAGGAAACATTAGTACAGCGGTAAGTCTATAGATTTACAACACTAAAATAAGGGGTTCGATTCCCCTCAGTAGGCTCAGCAGATAGCCCCATGTGGCTTTGCTATAAGAAAAAGCACAAGCACTTTGAAGTTGTATGTGTAAATTCAGCACTAACAGAACTATGACCCAAAAACTTCAAACAGTTTCTGTTCCTGTTCTTTTCAAAGATCTACTAAGAGAAACAGTCAATTTTACTAATGTACATTTAACCAAAAGTGAGCTTGTCAGAAATTTTGTACGATAGGAATATGAGCAAGTATCGACTGAAGTTGTGGCTCAGTTGTTTGTTTGTTTTATTTGGTGTGTCATCTGTCTTCTTATTGTTTGTTTGTTTTATTTGGTGTGTCATCTGTCTTTTTATTGTTTGTTTGTTTTATTTGGTGTGTCATCTGTCTTCTTATTGTTTGTTTTTTTATTTGGTGTGTCATCTGTCTTCTTATTGTTTGTTTGTTTTATTTGGTGTGTCATCTGTCTTCTTATTGTTTGTTTTTTTATTTGGTGTGTCATCTGTCTTATTGTTTGTTTTATTTGGTGTGTCATCTGTCTTCTTATTGTTTGTTTTATTTGGTGTGTCATCTGTCTTCTTATTGTTTGTTTGTTTTATTTGGTGTGTCATCTGTCTTCTTATTGTTTGTTTTTTTATTTGGTGTGTCATCTGTCTTCTTATTGTTTGTTTTTTTATTTGGTGTGTCATCTGTCTTCTTATTGTTTGTTTTATTTGGTGTGTCATCTGTCTTATTGTTTGTTTGTTTGTTTTAGTAGTTTATTGATAACAGCAATTAATGTACATGTGGAAGGTTTCTGTCTGATTGTAACGTCCAGTTTATGTAGGTATTCAGTGGTTTTGAACAAAGATTATTACTATGTAGTGTGTTCATTTACTCTCTTACCTGCTCTGTGATAGATGAATTCTACTTGGATATTGTTGTGATTTATTACTTGTTCAAGTAACAGAACTTAGTTCTGTCCTAAATTAAAAAAATTTTCAGATCTCCTGACTCGGGAAGTACCACTTGTAGCCAGATAAAACCAAGTAGAACCCAGCCTTCTGTGTGGAAAGGATTCATCTACATGCAGGATGTAGCCAAATTTGTTACGTCTGCCTACAAAGTATCTGGCCCTACAGACTTTCTCACACAGGTAGCTGTTTAAGGTTATTCTATACCAACTGTTCAGTTTCATTTTTCACAAACCTTTAATATATTATCTACATAACTATTTTTTTTCCCTACTTAAATTCCTATTTGCTTTAATAATAACATTACACATGCTGTCTAATTACTGTATGAACAAACTGAACAAAGCTAGGGTATTACAATCAAATCTGTTCCTTGATCTTTTAGTTTTTACACGAGTATACTGACTCGGGAGAAGTTCCTACAACAAAATCTGCCCCTTGTATTTTGTCACTAAAGTACGTTTAAAAAAACGATAGATAAATAATTTATTTCAATTACATATTAGTAAAACAGACTTAAAATTTAGTACATATGCATTCTGGGTCTTGCTGCTCTGTTTTTGTTTTGTGATTTTCAGGATATTCCAGATACAGTACAGGTGTTTCTGTAACTGTCAGGATATTCCAGACACAGTACAGGTGTTTCTGTAACTGTCAGGATATTCCAGATACAGTGCACGTTTCTGTAATTGTCAGGATATTCCAGACACAGCGCAAGTTTCTGTAATTGTCAGGATATTCCAGACACAGCGCAAGTTTCTGTAATTGTCAGGATATTCCAGATACAGTGCAAGTTTCTGTAATTGTCAGGATATTCCAGATACAGTACAAGTTTCTGTAATTGTCAGGATATTCCAGATACAGTATGAGTTTTTGTTATATTTCAGGATATTCCAGATACAGTGCAGGTTTGTGGTCGTGTCACTCAGGAACAGATCTGGGATTACCTTGGCAGGACTAAACAGTCAGGAAATAAGGTATATTTTACCTTTGTGTGTTAATGAAACATTTTACACAGATAATGTTATGCTACACACTTAGATAATGTTATACATTCTGTAACATTTAGTTCTGTAGAGAACTAAGATTCAAACTTTACGTTGGTGTAGTTCACAGGTTTTCACGGCACAATAAAACTTGTGTCCAAAAATATCCTTTTTTGCACAGATATTTTTTATTAATTAAAATTAGAATAATAAAGGTGAAACCAGCAGGTTTAATTATATATTTTTTCTGAATAATCTTTTTAAAACTGTATGTGTGAACCTTCTTCATAAAAAGATATATTAAAACTTTTCTATGTCTAGTGTTATTCAGAGATAAAAGTTAGTTAAATTCATCGGTGATAGTTTAATACTGTTTCGTGGGTGGAACACAAGGAAGATATTCTATGACAAAATGTTGATTTCACATTCCCTTCTTCAGATGGATGAAAAACCTATTAAACATTGTTTGTCAAGTTTGACTATTGTTATTTGTGACAGCTAGGTCTAATTTTGAAACTGTTAGTCAGAAACTTTATTTTTCTGTAATTTTTCTCCATGTAAACATTGTTTAATGTAATGCTCCTTCTATTGCTGTGATACATAACATTATCTAGCATTGTGCTTTCTATTTTATGTATCTAATCCTTACAGAATGTTACTTACAACACTATGGTAATGATTCACTGGTTAACAGCTGAATGAGTCAGGGTGAGAATACTTGTAATCCACATGTACTTATACCAAGTGCATGTCATGAGGGTTCTGTTGAATGAACACACTGATCAAATTTAGGGTTTGAAATAACTGTCATGCAGTGTCTTATCTACATGGAAAGAAACCACAATATGGTACAGTGTATGTTAAATCAGTTTAGCAACACTCAAAGAAAGATTTCATAAAACAGTGTATAGTATAAATACACTGTGTATTAAGTTTTGTCATCGTGCCACTGTCCACAAAGCTAGAGAACTACCAGTAAAGGTGAGAGTTGATATGAAAGTTTTATGTGATGCTGGTTGGACTTGGACAAATTACTACAGACTTGAAATGGCCCCCAAACACTGTCAAGTACACCCTAGATTGTAAGACCAAGACAAGTAAATTTCAAAATAGTAAAGGAAAAGACAGAACACCTAAACTCAATGATATGGATGCTAAGTGTTTTTGTTTATGTAAACTTTAGGACAAAAGGAAGCGTGACACTGATCTCAAGCATGAGATAAACAACCATGTACCAAATGATAGAAAAGTGTCCAGATCTACAGTAACAAAGACTCAAACCTTTATTTTGAAGTACAAATGTTGTCAAGAGACTGAAATTTGCTAAAAAGTACAAAAACTGTTGATGATAGGAAAAGGTTGTTATGAACAGATGAGTCCACGTTTGAAATATCTGGTTCAAAGTGCAAGTTGTACATCAGATGGAAGAAAGGTGAAAAATACTTACCTCAGGGCATGGCACCTATCATGAAACATGGGGGAGTCAGTGTGATGGTTTGAAGGTGTGAAAAATACTTACCTCAGAGCATAGCACCTATCATGAATCATGGGGGAGTCAGTGTGAAGGTGTTTTTCTCCTGATGCAACAGGAGTTATTTATAAAATAGGTAGAATAATGGACTGGTACATCAGATACTGTCATGGTATACTCAGTGTTTTTCTGTTGAAGCAACAGGAGTTATTTACAAAATAGGTAGAATAATGGACCAGTACATCAGATACTTTCATGGTATACTCAGTGTTTTTCTGTTGAAGCAACAGGAGTTATTTACAAAATAGATAGAATAATGGACCAGTACATCAGATACTTTCATGGTATACTCAGTGTTTTTCTGTTGAAGCAACAGGAGTTATTTACAAAATAGGTAGAATAATGGACCGGTACATCAGATACTGTCATGGTATACTCAGTGTTTTTCTGTTGAAGCAACAGGAGTTATTTACAAAATAGGTAGAATAATGGACTGGTACATCAGATACTGTCATGGTATACTCAGTGTTTTTCTGTTGAAGCAACAGGAGTTATTTACAAAATAGGTAGAATAATGGACTGGTACATCAGATACTGTCATGGTATACTCAGTGTTTTTCTGTTGAAGCAACAGGAGTTATTTACAAAATAGGTAGAATAATGGACTGGTACATCAGATACTGTCATGGTATACTCAGTGTTTTTCTGTTGAAGCAACAGGAGTTATTTACAAAATAGGTAGAATAATGGACTGGTACATCAGATACTGTCATGGTATACTCAGTGTTTTTCTGTTGAAGCAACAGGAGTTATTTACAAAATAGGTAGAATAATGGACTGGTACATCAGATACTGTCATGGTATACTCAGTGTTTTCTGTTGAAGCAACAGGAGTTATTTACAAAATAGGTAGAATAATGGACCGTACATCAGATACTGTCATGGTATACTCAGTGTTTTTCTGTTGAAACAACAGGAGTTATTTACAAAATAGGTAGAATAATGGACTGGTACATCAGATACTGTCATGATATACTCAGTGTTTTTCTGTTGAAACAACAGGAGTTATTTATAAAATAGGTAGAATAATGGACTGGTACATCAGATACTGTCATGGTATACTCAGTGTTTTTCTGTTGAAGCAACAGGAGTTATTTATAAAATAGGTAGAATAATGGACTGGTACATCAGATACTGATTCATCCTGGTGCACCCAGTGGTTTGTGTATTATTGATAAATGATTCTAGTACCAAGAAGATAATGACCCCAAACATTCATCCAACCTATACAGAAATTACTTAACTAAGAAAGAAGCTGCAGGAGTCCATTAAGTGATGGAATGGGCCCCATACAGCCCCGATCTCAACCTAGTGGAGCAGATCTGGGATTTGATATATGAAAAACTCGACAAATCAGTGGCTACTTCCAAAGAAACCTTATGGAAACGTATTAGATATTTGTGGTAAAATTCCAAATGACATTTTAATTAAATATGTTATAACAATACTTGAAATTCTGTCTGTAGTTATTAAAGTAAAAGGGTGACACACAAATTATTAACTGTTTGCTGAACTTGGTCACTTCCACCGAGTTTCTGTTTTACTAGATACGAAGACTAATAATTGTTTATGTTTCACTAGTGATCATCTACCTCCCATTGTTCTTTAGAAGTAGCCTGAAATGTAATTTTTGACTTTATCCTAACACTTTTGCACAATACTAAATACAAAAAAAATAATTGTTTATATTAGCAAATATTTTAGTATCTTTAAAACATCTGACACAGATTATCACTAACTGTAACCTTCTAGAAATTATTACTGTTTATTCTGTATTTTGTAGGAGTTAATTGTAATACGGTTTCAACCTGCTAATGATGAAGAGAAAGTACCTTACGGAGCATTTTATTCTTACCTAAACTCTCGTAAACGATTTGGTGTTGTTGGAAACGCTTCCAAAATGATAAAAGATTTCTATATACTACCTCTACCTTCATATAGTCCTGTACCAACTGTATTAATGCCATTTGATGGTCCTGGTAAGTTACTTGTCTGTTTCTTCCCCTTAAGAGTTTGTTTAATACCTTTGTTATGGAAGTTTGTATCATATAAAAATATAGTTATATTACTTCTTTTAGCTTTTCTATGTATTTGTCATTATACGTCTTATATCCTCAAGAAATATTCAACAGTGCAGAAATGTGACATCAGTTCCATTGTGTGAAGGTTCTAGAATAAGCCAGTGTCACACTGTGCTATAGTTTAACTTAAAGGTCCTGAATTAAGTCAGTGTCACACTGTGCTATAGTTTAACTTAAAGGTCCTGAATTAAGTCAGTGTCACACTGTGCTATAGTTAAATTAAAGGTCCTGAATTAAGCCAGTGTCACACTGTGCTATTGTTTAACTTAAAGGTCCTGAATTAAGTCAGTGTCACACTGTGCTATAGTTAAATTAAAGGTCCTGAATTAAGCCAGTGTCACACTGTGCTATTGTTTAACTTAAAGGTCCTGAATTAAGTCAGTGTCACACTGTGCTATAGTTAAACTTAAAGGTCCTGAATTGAGCCAGTGTCACTGTGCTATTGTTTAACTTAAAGGTCCTGAATTAAGCCAGTGTCACACTGTGCTATAGTTTAACATACAAGTCCTGAATTAAGCCAGTGTCACACTGTGCTATTGTTTAACTTTAAGGTCCTGAATTAAGGCAGTGTCACACTGTGCTATAGTTTAACTTAAAGGTCCTGAATTAAGCCAGTGTCACACTGTGCTATTGTTTAACTTTAAGGTCCTGAATTAAGCCAGTGTCACACTGTGCTATTGTTTAACTTAAAGGTCCTGAATTAAGTCAGTGTCACACTGTGCTATAGTTTAACTTAAAGGTCCTGAATTAAGCCAGTGTCACACTGTGCTATAGTTAAACTTAAAGGTCCTGAATTAAGCCAGTGTCACACTGTGCTGTTGTTTAACTTAAAGGTCCTGAATTAAGTCAGTGTCACACTGTGCTATAGTTAAACTTAAAGGTCCTGAATTAAACTAGTGTCACACTGTGCTATTGTTTAACTTAAAGGTCCTCAATTAAACCAATGTCACACTGTGCTATAGTTTAACATACAAGTCCTGAATTAAGTCAGTGTCACACTGTGCTATAGTTTAACTTAAAGATCCTTAATTAAGCCAGTATCACACTGTGCTATAGTTTAACCTAAAGGTCCTGAATTAAGCCAGTGTCACACTGTGCTATTGTTTAACTTTAAGGTCCTGAATTAAGGCAGTGTCACACTGTGCTATTGTTTAACTTTAAGGTCCTGAATTAAGGCAGTGTCACACTGTGCTATAGTTTAATTTAAAGGTCCTGAATTAAGCCAGTGTCACATTGTGCTATAGTTAAACTTAAAGGTCCTGAATTAAGCCAGTGTCACACTGTGCTATAGTTTAACTTAAAGGTCCTTAATTAAGGCAGTATAACACTGTGCTATAGTTAAACTAAAAGTCCTGAATTAAAGTAGTGTAACACTGTGCTATAGTTAAACTAAAATTCCTGAATTAACCCAGTGTCACTGTGCTAGATTTAAAGTCCTTGATAAAGTATATCTGTTTCTCATGCAGATGTTGTCTGTTTGATTGTCATGTAATTATAACTGTAATAACTGTAAAATATGATACCATACGTGACACTTGGAAGGTTTGGAATAAAACAAATCAGATACCAATCCACATTCTCCTGTGAGAAGGTAAAGAATAGCCCATTGAAGATTACTTGTATATTGGTTTTGGTTTCTGTCTGAATGTAACAAAAGATTAGTTTTAAAACATCCTGTTTGAAGTACAGTATAGAGTGAATATTGTGTGAGTTGGGTACAGTAACTTAATTTGTAATAAATCAGTTTTATTATAGAAACTTTTCATGTAACATCACCTATTTTTCAGGCTTAAGTCCTTCAAGACCCCATATTCTCCTTGGTGTGATAGTTAGACATAAAAATCGACCACTGAGACAAGTTACAGAAAGGTATGAACAGTCCTAAAACAGAATTTCAATCAACTGTAGATATGATAGCAGACAAACTGTATGCTGTTGATGTCATCTGTGTTTTTTAATGTAAATATTCCAATATACGTCAGTGTATAACTTGTGTAACGTTCTAGTTCAGTGTGTAACATGTACATAGCAGTAAGTAAGTTTATTCTTTATGTTTTATACCCTTTAATCTTCAAACATTATGGTTAAACTGAATTTAATAAAATTTAAGTTTAATTAATACAGAGTAAATTCCCTCTTTTGTTCAGGGGTCTTGTGGGCATTTGGTCGTGATGGGAGTTCTTTGTTTAACATATTGTACAATCTGGATGTACACAGATGTATGCTTGTCTGTTTCAGCCATCTCCATATGGAGAATGCAGATCCGTATGAGCCATCATACACTCCACCCTTAGAAACCTTTCCAGATGAAAAAACTCCCAAACTTACTGATGACCACTTTAACACTTTTCACACATCTGCCATCAGAAAGCGGTCAGTATCAGATAGTGGTGACCCCACACGCACACCTCCAGTAGAAAAGCTTTCACGAGAAGATGACTTTGAAGATGTTGCTATCAGCCAATCTAGAGAGAGTAATTTTGGAGTGTCGCAGCCAGTAGGCAGCTGTGATAGAGACAAGCCCGAAACGTGGAAAAATCGGGCATCGTTGACACGTTCGTCTTCAGCCACTGAACAGTTTCCTAACTCTGTTCAAACACGACTTGAACATTCCCCACTGTCCAGTCATCATAAAGAAAATTTAGAAACTGAGAAGATGGAAGTTGAACAGCCAAATTTTCAAGGTGTAGGACACACCTTAGGAACTATACAAGGGCCTATAAATCAAAATGTCACTTGCTCAAGTAGTCACCAGATTTCTGCTACACCATCATTAGTGACAAATAAAGTGTGTAGTTCCCAGAAAACTGTAGAAAGTAATATTGGTTCTGAACAGCATTTAAAGAAAGAGACCACAGAAGGCATTGATGACATTTTCACAAAATTATCATCGGGCTTACCACCCAACTTACGAACCATCATAAAAGCCATCAACAAGGTTACTCAGCAGTTTACTAGTGGTACTCTTGCAACACAAAATGTTGGTCAGAACACAGAAAAAACATCTTCAGTGTCTGAAAGTCAAGAGAAGGTCTCGCGGGTTTCCGTCGAAGAATCTAGACAAGAGACTTCATTTAACTCGGACAAGAACAAACTCCATCAAAGTGTATTGTCTACAAAAATTCAAGATCAAAGAACTCGAGTCCAGACTACTGACAATAATGTAGTTCACAGCTCGCCTCACGTGATTCCTCCTGTTGGGGAACCCATAAGCCTCCCTCAGCATGCTCCTCCAGTAATTCCAGCAAATAATAGCTCTTTACCATACAAACCAACTCCATTACCGTTCAATGATCCAAATGGTGGAGCTGAGAGAAGCTCCTTACCTTTACCACCAAGAAAAACACCGCTGGTGGAGCCATTACCACCGGGGGTTGACCCAGAAGAGCTGGAGAATTCCCTCACGTCCCCATCCTTTCCTTTGGTTCCTTGTTTACCAGGACCCGTAGGAACGACTTTGGGTCCACGACTTCCACCTGCCCCACCTTGTAATGCAACTGTACAACCCCCCCTTCCACCATGTGATCCCTCTGGTTTAAACTATCCCAGACCCCCACACTTTGGTAATCCTTTTCCAAGCCCTAACATATATCGCCAACCTGTGAGACCACAGTTCTGTCCTCCTCTGCAACAACAACAACAACAAATGGGTGGTTATAATTCTTTTCGGCACCCTTTTGGTGGTGTTGGTGAACATTACCTTGCTAATTCCACAACAAATCGGGCATCATTTGGCAATGTTCCAAGACATCCTAACCCTGCTGAATGGCCAACAAATTGGAGACCACGACCGTGGGGTAGCAATAACATGTGGAACGAGCAAGAACAGATGAGGAGACAGGAGTACAAGCATGGTCGAGGAGGTGGAGAGGGTAACTGGAGACTGAAAGACAAGAGGAAGCATTACCAAAGTTACGAAGGCAGCAACGGTAGTAAACGAAGGAAACACGACTGAACTCTGATTATCTGCTTTTAATGTTGTACATCAGAAACTATATCGGCCTTTCATTTATCATAATATTTTTCCTGGATTTTTAAATAATGGTTTTATCAATGTAAATTTTACAGAAAGTTCGTTTTCTCTAGTGATGCTTACGTAAACACCACTGTCACTTGCACAGTTTGTTTATTTTCATTTTCTTGTTTTAGGTTAATATGTATTGATATAAATACAGTCCTGTTACCTTACTCAGTCTATAAACATTTTAAAAACATTTTAATGCTTCTATAGCAAACTAAAACTGATGAATACATACTAAAGGATTAAAACATACAAAACATTAGAGTTCAACATTTTCTGATTGTGACTTCAGACTAAGTTTGTGATTTTGTGTGGGAACCTTGTAAATATTGTGTCCTCTCATCGACAAGGTTTAGAAATAACCCAGTGTATGGTAATTATAATGTTAAGAGTTATTGTATCCATTTCTAAGAAAATAATGTATAATGTTACTTTATATATTCTGTGACCATAAATTATGTATCCAAACCTTTCCAAAGAATTCTAGCCTCAAAGTTTTCATTTATTTCTAATCATCAGGCTAATACATAGAAACACTGTTCACACTTGAACAAAGCTGTTGCTTTATTAGTCTGTGTGTTAGGCCTTGTGTATAGAAGTTGCTACAATGTGTACATATATATAATTTGATAAGTAATGTAGTGATATTTTGTGATTTTTGTATATACTTCATTGAGCCTGGTTAAACTGCCAGGTCCAAACCCCATGTCAAATGTTGATGTAAACATTGAACCTGCAACAGACATAAAACTGATTTTCTTGGAACGTAAGTTTGTATGTTACTTATTCATTTGAATGGATCAGAGACCTCTAGTGTTAAAGGAGAACATTAAGTCAGACAAACCTTTTAGTTATATGCTTTGAAAATAATGGTTAAGTACTACATGAGTAGACACACAGAAATCAAGTTAAGTCCTTACACAGTGTAACGTAACTGTTTCTGCAGTTACAAAACAGATCAAAAAAAGAAAATTCTTACACTTACGAGAAAGTCTACCACTAGTATATCACAGACTAGTCAAGAGTAGTCAGTGATTTAGTTAACTTACAAGAAAGTCTACCACTAGTATATCACAGAGTAGTCAGTGATTTAGTTAACTTACAAGAAAGTCTACCACTAGTATATCACAGAGTAGTCAGTGATTTAGTTAACTTACAAGAACGTCTACCACTAATATATCAGAGTAGTCAGTGATTTAGTTAACTTACAAGAACGTCTACCACTAATATATCACAGAGTAGTCAGTGATTTAGTTAACTTACAAGAAAGTCTACCACTGGTATATCACAGAGTAGTCAGTGATTTAGTTAACTTACAAGAAAGTCTACCACTAGTATATCACAGAGTAGTCAGTGACTTAGTTAACTTACAAGAACGTCTACCACTAATATATCACAGAGTAGTCAGTGACTTAGTTAACTTACAAGAACGTCTACCACTAATATATCAGAGTAGTCAGTGATTTAGTTAACTTACAAGAACGTCTACCACTAGTATATCACAGAGTAGTCAGTGACTTAGTTAACTTACAAGAACGTCTACCACTAATATATTACAGAGTAGTCAGTGATTTAGTTAACTTACAAGAACGTCTACCACTAATATATCAGAGTAGTCAGTGATTTAGTTAACTTACAAGAACGTCTACCACTAATATATCACAGAGTAGTCAGTGATTTAGTTAACTTACAAGAAAGTCTACCACTGGTATATCACAGAGTAGTCAGTGATTTAGTTAACTTACAAGAAAGTCTACCACTAGTATATCACAGAGTAGTCAGTGACTTAGTTAACTTACAAGAAAGTCTACCACTAGTATATCAGAGTAGTCAGTGACTTAGTTAACTTACAAGAAAGTCTACCACTAATATATCACGAAGTAGTCAGTGACTTAGTTAACTTACAAGAAAGTCTACCACTAATATATCACGGAGTAGTCAGTGATTTAGTTAACTTACAAGAACGTCTACCACTAATATATCAGAGTAGTCAGTGATTTAGTTAACTTACAAGAAAGTCTACCACTAGTATATAAGAGTAGTCAGTGATTTAGTTAACTTACAAGAACGTCTACCACTAATATATCACAGAGTAGTCAGTGATTTAGTTAACTTACAAGAAAGTCTACCACTAGTATATAAGAGTAGTCAGTGATTTAGTTAACTTACAAAAAAGTCTACCACTAGTATATCACAGAGTAGTCAGTGATTTAGTTAACTTACAAGAAAGTCTACCACTAATATATCACAGAGTAGTCAGTGATTTAGTTAACTTACAAGAACGTCTACCACTAATATATCACAGAGTAGTCAGTGATTTAGTTAACTTACAAGAACGTCTACCACTAATATATCACAGAGTAGTCAGTGATTTAGTTAACTTACAAGAAAGTCTACCACTAGTATATCACAGAGTAGCCAGTGATTTAGTTAACTGGTTTCATATTAATGTCATTGAACTCAAATCTAAAAGTTTAAAAGAAATGAAAGTGAAGTGTGCCATGTTTTTTTACCCTTCTGTCTTAGTGGTTAGTGTTCAAATCCATGTTACCGGACATGTTCTACCTTTTGGTAACAAGATCATTATAATATGTTATTCAGAACTGGTGGTGTTGACTAGCTACCTTTCCTCTGGGTCTGAGTTAGGGATGGCTAGCACAGATAACTCTGATTGTAGCAGTGGGTGAACAAACAAATCTCCTTCGTGTATAAAAGTCTTAAAACAAAATAACACATCTAAACCATTGGAAATTTTCTAGTTACTATATAAAAAAATTATAGTAATCAAACCAGTGAGCTCTGGGTGTTTTAAAGAGTGGCCTTTGTTAAGTGTAAAGTTTTTAGATGGACTATCTCAGTTCTAACTACCATAAGAACCAAAACTGACGATTTAGTGGTGTTAGCTTCCAGACTTAAAGTTGGAACCACACACACACTGGATGGCTACGTTATGGAAACCATGAGTACAACAAGATGGAAAGTACTCTTTCCTGAGCTATTTTTATTTTTCATCTCGGGCAAAACTGCAACAAAATATCCCTTGTTGGACAGCTTCCGCGAATCTAGCCAGTGTGATGGTTGTCAACACACAGTGTAGCATGTTTACAGTAAAGTTTGTTATTTCTGTGTGGAATTGTTTAACTATCCATATATCCTATTTACCATGTTAATTTATTGAAAGAATAGGTTTACTCTGGTGTTTATTTAAAGAATATTTACTTTTTGTTACATCCTAAAGGATAAGGTTTATTTATAGTTTTTATGAAGTAATTTGTTTGTTGGAAGACTAGGTTTTGTGAGTTTTACTTAATTGTATGACTTATTAAAGGATTTATCATTGGAAGTGTTTAGTAAGTTGTTTTTCTACATAAACTAAGTAGAGCCGAGACTGATAGCTGTTCTGAAAATATGCAGTATATGTTCTGATGAACTTTGGCTTTCAAATCAATCTCTTTACGCAGTGAAGATTTGAACGTTAGGGAAAACCAGATAAAAGAGTTCTTAAGTCCGACATGGCCAGATGGTTAAGACACTCGACTCGCAGTCCGAGGGTCGCGGGTTTGAATCCCTCTCACACAAAACATGCCCGCCTTTTCAATTATGGAAGCATTATAATGTTATGGTCAATCCAACTATTCGTTGGTAGAAAAGTAATCCAAGAATTGGCGGTGGGTGGTGATGACTAGTTGCCTTCCCATTGCTAAATTAGGTACGGATGGTGCTCCTGTAGGCCCGACATGGCCAAGCGTGTTAAGGCGTGCGACTTGTAATCTGAGGGTCGCGGGTTCGTATCCCAGTCGTGCCAAACATGCTCGCCCTTTCAGCCGAGGGGGCGTTATAATGGTACGGTCAATCCCACTATTCGTTGGTAAAAGAGTACCCTAAGAGTTGGCGGTAGGTGGTGATGACTAGCTGCTTTCCCTCTAGTCTTACACTGCTAAATTAGGGACAGATAGCCCTCGAGTAGCTTTGTGCGAAATTAAAAAAAAAACAGTTCTTGTCTTCAAAAGAGCTTAAGTTATTACTAGGGAAGTAATATTGGGTTATAAAATATCTTTAAAAAACACCTTAAAATGGTTTCAGTGGGAGGGAGAGATGGTGTTATTCTGATAAGTGTTGAGAAAAAAGTGTCGTTCACACAGTTATCGGTGTCTCGATAATAACAATATAGTGATGCTTGTTGAGCTGAACCTTCACTCATGGCTGAAGATTCAACAGTTTCTCCATACTATTGTTTAGCATCATATCCTCTGAACAGTAGACTTGTATGTGTACGTTTTAAACATATGTAACGATTCATTGTTACAAGAAATAATTATTGTAAGAATATGTTATATAATTTCCCTAACACTAACCACTTATATTAGTGTATCTCTATTTTTTATAGTGAGTATGTAGTTAGGGTAGTTTTATGCCACCAGGTGGTCAACTACATTATTTTTTTTAAACTGTCAGATAATAGATCAGGAGAATATAAAACTATACGAGGCCAACGGAATCATGGGAAGAGGGCCCTCACGAGCAAAGCTTCCCCAAGCAAAAATGAAAGTCATGTCTTTTCTGAAAGTTAATATACAGGTTATAAGTAATTTGATTTAGTACGTTGTATTTAATATAAGGTTCCTCACGGTAAACATTTAAAGTGCAACTTTATCACTATTGTGAAATACTTAATGTTGTTTTTTTGATTGGCTGTTTACTTCGATATGATATATTAGTGAAATATATAACTTGCTACAGTCAGTTGTTAAAACGTCGTCGTATTTTCGAGTTCCATCAAGACTCCCCAAATCTCTAGCAGCAGGAGTGGTTACGTGCAATATATAAGAAAATATCTCGGGAGAAGACGTATGATGCTCTCACGTCAGAATTTGGATTTTTAATTTTAATTATCACAAAACATCAAAAACAAGAAAGCAGGTTCCACCCCTAACGGTGCTTCATGATGGAGAAACCATATCATGAAACCACGTGGACCGCTTCACGTGGTAACATCATGTTATAGAATTGTGAGTCGCAGTGACTGGCCGTTTTACAAACTGTTAGAAACGATAATATGACAAAACATAAGAAACAACAACCAAATAATTTGCATGTGAGACAATTAACACTTGACGGTTTGATTGAGTTGTTCTCAAATATCCAAACAAAAATTTGGTAAAAGAAGAAATACAGTTAAGTTAGACAGATACCACAAGAAATATTATTGGGTAACAATAACACGCAGAGATAACTCCACTACTTCTAAAATTTTGTTTGTTTTTAAGCATAAAACGACATAATGGACTATCTGTGCTTTGCCTACCACGGGTATCGAAACCCGGTTTTAACGTTAAAAGCCTTTGGTTTCTGAGTTTTGAGGTTATTTCTGAATATGCCCTATTTTTCTTCCAGACTTCTTGCTTGAAAGAGTCTCCAAAATTAAAAACCAAAATCGGTCGAGTCGTTAATAAAGATACTTATTACAGCAAGAAGAGTGAAACGGCTTTCACTTATTAAACAGTTTTTCATGTACTGTGTGATGTTTAATGTAATAACAACAGCTGTCAGTGATTTACCTTTCACCAAATCATCCTTCCTAGTTGTGTCAGTAATTCATTCATTTGATAGAAATTGAGTTTTTTTTAGTTCCATGTTATCCATTTGATCGGAAACATTCGTTTCTACAATACTATATTTTAAGGAAAACTGGAACCACAGGAGATATAACTTTATTTGTACAAAGACAGGACCTTTCTTAGAGGTTTATTTCCTGGCTGTCCTTGACAGACGCGCCATCTTTAGCTAGAACGTCTAACGAAACGTTGGTTTTTCGTTTTGTTGCAGAAACACGCACACAGGTCTAAATGTAACTGTGTAATATACAGAAGTTCAAACAACAACAAATATAGGGTCCATTAGGTTGAAAATGTAAAGTAAGTAGGTCAAGTTACTTTTAATTATACTATTTTACACTTTCAGTAAATAGGTAAAGTTACTTTTAATCACACTATTTTACACTTTCAGTAAGTAGGTCAAGTTACTTTTAATCACACTATTTTACACTTTCAGTAAATAGGTAAAGTTACTTTTAATCATACTATTTTACACTTTCAGTAAATAGGTCAAGTTACTTTTAATCATACTATTTTACACTTTCAGTAAATAGGTAAAGTTACTTTTAATCACACTATTTTACACTTTCAGTAAGTAGGTCAAGTTACTTTTAATCACACTATTTTACACTTTCAGTAAATAGGTAAAGTTACTTTTAATCATACTATTTTACACTTTCAGTAAATAGGTCAAGTTACTTTTAATCATACTATTTTACACTTTCAGTAAATAGGTAAAGTTACTTTAATCACACTATTTTACACTTTCAGTAAAGTAGGTCAAGTTACTTTTAATCACACTATTTTACACTTTCAGTAAATAGGTAAAGTTACTTTTAATCATACTATTTTACACTTTCAGTAAATAGGTCAAGTTACTTTTAATCATACTATTTTACACTTTCAGTAAATAGGTCAAGTTACTTTTAATCATACTATTTTGCACTTTCAGTAAATAGGTCAAGTTACTTTTAATCATACTATTTTACACTTTCGGTAAATAGGTCAAGTTACTTTTAATCATACTATTTTACACTTTCGGTAAATAGGTCAAGTTACTTTTAATCATACTATTTTACACTTTCAGTAAATAGGTCAAGTTGCTTTTAATCATACTATTTTACACTTTCAGTAAATAGGTCAAGTTGCTTTTAATCACACTATTTTACACTTTCAGTAAATAGGTCAAGTTACTTTTATTCATACTATTTTACACTTTCAGTAAATAGGTCAAGTTACTTTTAATTATACTATTTTACACTTTCAGTAAATAGGTCAAGTTACTTTTAATCTCACTATTTTACACTTTCAATAAATAGGTCAAGTTACTTTTAATCTACTATTTTACACTTTCAGTAAATAGGTCAAGTTACTTTTAATCTACTATTTTACACTTTCAGTAAATAGGTCAAGTTACTTTTAATCTACTATTTTACACTTTCAGTAAATAGGTCAAGTTACTTTTAATCATACTATTTTACACTTTCAGTAAATAGGTCAAGTTACTTTTAATCATACTATTTTACACTTTCAGTAAATAGGTCAAGTTACTTTTAATCACACTCTTTTACACTTTCAGTAAATAGGTCAAGTTACTTTTAATCACACTATTTTACACTTTCAGTAAATAGGTCAAGTTACTTTTAATCTCACTATTTTACACTCTCAGTAAATAGGTCAAGTTACTTTTAATCTACTATTTTACACTTTCAGTAAGTAGGTCAAGTTACTTTTAATTATACTATTTTACACTTTCAGTAAATAGGTCAAGTTACTTTTAATCTCACTATTTTACACTTTCAGTAAATAGGTAAAGTTACTTTTAATCATACTATTTTACACTTTCAGTAAATAGGTAAAGTTACTTTTAATCACACTATTTTACACTTTCAGTAAATAGGTAAAGTTACTTTTAATCATACTATTTTACACTTTCAGTAAATACGTAAAGTTACTTTTAATCACACTATTTTACACTTTCAGTAAATAGGTCAAGTTACTTTTAATCATACTATTTTACACTTTCAGTAAATAGGTCAAGTTACTTTTAATCATACTATTTTACACTTTCAGTAAATAGGTCAAGTTACTTTTAATCATACTATTTTACACTTTCAGTAAATAGGTCAAGTTACTTTTAATCATACTATTTTACACTTTCAGTAAATAGGTCAAGTTACTTTTAATCATACTATTTTACACTTTCAGTAAATAGGTCAAGTTACTTTTAATCATACTATTTTGCACTTTCAGTAAATAGGTCAAGTTACTTTTAATCATACTATTTTACACTTTCGGTAAATAGGTCAAGTTACTTTTAATCATACTATTTTACACTTTCGGTAAATAGGTCAAGTTACTTTTAATCATACTATTTTACACTTTCAGTAAATAGGTCAAGTTACTTTTAATCATACTATTTTACACTTTCAGTAAATAGGTCAAGTTACTTTTAATCATACTATTTTACACTTTCAGTAAATAGGTCAAGTTACTTTTAATCTCACTATTTTACACTTTCAATAAATAGGTCAAGTTACTTTTAATCTACTATTTTACACTTTCGGTAAATAGGTCAAGTTACTTTTAATCATACTATTTTACACTTTCCGTAAATAGGTCAAGTTACTTTTAATCTACTATTTTACACTTTCAGTAAATAGGTCAAGTTACTTTTAATCACACTATTTTACACTTTCAGTAAATAGGTCAAGTTACTTTTAATCACACTATTTTACACTTTCAATAAATAGGTCAAGTTACTTTTAATCACACTATTTTACACTTTCAGTAAATAGGTCAAGTTACTTTTAATGATACTATTTTACACTTTCAGTAAATAGGTCAAGTTACTTTTAATCATACTATTTTACACTTTCAGTAAATAGGTCAAGTTACTTTTAATCATACTATTTTACACTTTCAGTAAATAGGTCAAGTTACTTTTAATCATACTATTTTACACTTTCAGTAAATAGGTCAAGTTACTTTTAATCATACTATTTTACACTTTCAATAAATAGGTCAAGTTACTTTTAATCTACTATTTTACACTTTCAGTAAATAGGTCAAGTTACTTTTAATCTACTATTTTACACTTTCAGTAAGTAGGTCAAGTTACTTTTAATCTACTATTTTACACTTTCAGTAAGTAGGTCAAGTTACTTTTAATCTACCATTTTACACTTTCAGTAAATAGGTCAAGTTACTTTTAATCATACTATTTTACACTTTCGGTAAATAGGTCAAGTTACTTTTAATCATACTATTTTACACTTTCGGTAAATAGGTCAAGTTACTTTTAATCATACTATTTTACACTTTCGGTAAATAGGTCAAGTTACTTTTAATCATACTATTTTACACTTTCGGTAAATAGGTCAAGTTACTTTTAATCATACTATTTTACACTTTCAGTAAATAGGTCAAGTTACTTTTAATCATACTATTTTACACTTTCAGTAAATAGGTCAAGTTACTTTTAATCATACTATTTTACACTTTCAGTAAATAGGTCAAGTTACTTTTAATCTCACTATTTTACACTTTCAATAAATAGGTCAAGTTACTTTTAATCTACTATTTTATACTTTCGGTAAATAGGTCAAGTTACTTTTAATCATACTATTTTACACTTTCCGTAAATAGGTCAAGTTACTTTTAATCTACTATTTTACACTTTCAGTAAATAGGTCAAGTTACTTTTAATCACACTATTTTACACTTTCAGTAAATAGGTCAAGTTACTTTTAATCACACTATTTTACACTTTCAATAAATAGGTCAAGTTACTTTTAATCACACTATTTTACACTTTCAGTAAATAGGTCAAGTTACTTTTAATGATACTATTTTACACTTTCAGTAAATAGGTCAAGTTACTTTTAATCATACTATTTTACACTTTCAGTAAATAGGTCAAGTTACTTTTAATCATACTATTTTACACTTTCAGTAAATAGGTCAAGTTACTTTTAATCATACTATTTTACACTTTCAGTAAATAGGTCAAGTTACTTTTAATCATACTATTTTACACTTTCAATAAATAGGTCAAGTTACTTTTAATCTACTATTTTACACTTTCAGTAAATAGGTCAAGTTACTTTTAATCTACTATTTTACACTTTCAGTAAGTAGGTCAAGTTACTTTTAATCTACTATTTTACACTTTCAGTAAGTAGGTCAAGTTACTTTTAATCTACCATTTTACACTTTCAGTAAATAGGTCAAGTTACTTTTAATCATACTATTTTACACTTTCGGTAAATAGGTCAAGTTACTTTTAATCATACTATTTTACACTTTCGGTAAATAGGTCAAGTTACTTTTAATCATACTATTTTACACTTTCAGTAAATAGGTCAAGTTACTTTTAATCTACTATTTTACACTTTCAGTAAATAGGTCAAGTTACTTTTAATTATACTATTTTACACTTTCAGTAAATAGGTCAAGTTACTTTTAATCATAGTATTTTACACTTTCAGTAAATAGATCAAGTTACTTTTAATCTACTATTTTACACTTTCAGTAAATAGGTCAAGTTACTTTTAATTATACTATTTTACACTTTCAGTAAATAGGTCAAGTTACTTTTAATTATACTATTTTACACTTTCAGTAAATAGGTCAAGTTACTTTTAATTATACTATTTTACACTTTCAGTAAATAGGTCAAGTTACTTTTAATTATACTATTTTACACTTTCAGTAAATAGGTCAAGTTACTTTTAATCATACTATTTTACACTTTCAGTAAATAGGTCAAGTTACTTTTAATCTACTATTTTACACTTTCAGTAAATAGGTCAAGTTACTTTTAATCATACTATTTTACACTTTCAGTAAATAGGTCAAGTTACTTTTAATTATACTATTTTACACTTTCAGTAAATAGGTCAAGTTACTTTTAATCTACTATTTTACACTTTCAGTAAGTAGGTCAAGTTACTTTTAATCTACTATTTTACACTTTCAGTAAGTAGGTCAAGTTACTTTTAATCTACTATTTTACACTTTCGGTAAATAGGTCAAGTTACTTTTAATCTCACTATTTTACACTCTCAGTAAATAGGTCAAGTTACTTTTAATCTACTATTTTACACTTTCAGTAAGTAGGTCAAGTTACTTTTAATCATACTATTTTACACTTTCAGTAAATAGGTCAAGTTACTTTTAATCATACTATTTTACACTTTCAATAAATAGGTCAAGTTACTTTTAATCTACTATTTTACACTTTCAGTAAATAGGTCAAGTTACTTTTAATCTACTATTTTACACTTTCAGTAAGTAGGTCAAGTTACTTTTAATCTACTATTTTACACTTTCAGTAAGTAGGTCAAGTTACTTTTAATCTACTATTTTACACTTTCGGTAAATAGGTCAAGTTACTTTTAATCATACTATTTTACACTTTCGGTAAATAGGTCAAGTTACTTTTAATCATACTATTTTAAACTTTCGGTAAATAGGTCAAGTTACTTTTAATCATACTATTTTACACTTTCAGTAAATAGGTCAAGTTACTTTTAATCTACTATTTTACACTTTCAGTAAATAGGTCAAGTTACTTTTAATTATACTATTTTACACTTTCAGTAAATAGGTCAAGTTACTTTTAATCATAGTATTTTACACTTTCAGTAAATAGATCAAGTTACTTTTAATCTACTATTTTACACTTTCAGTAAGTAGGTCAAGTTACTTTTAATCTACTATTTTACACTTTCAGTAAATAGGTCAAGTTACTTTTAATTATACTATTTTACACTTTCAGTAAATAGGTCAAGTTACTTTTAATTATACTATTTTACACTTTCAGTAAATAGGTCAAGTTACTTTTAATCACACTATTTTACACTTTCAGTAAATAGGTGAAGTTACTTTTAATCACACTATTTTACACTTTCAATAAATAGGTCAAGTTACTTTTAATCACACTATTTTACACTTTCAGTAAATAGGTCAAGTTACTTTTCATCTACTATTTTACACTTTCAGTAAATAGGTCAAGTTACTTTTAATCTCACTATTTTACAATCTCAGTAAATAGGTCAAGTTACTTTTAATCTACTTTTTTACACTTTCAGTAAGTAGGTCAAGTTACTTTTAATTATACTATTTTACACTTTCAGTAAATAGGTCAAGTTACTTTTCATCTACTCTTTTACACTTTCAGTAAATAGGTCAAGTTACTTTTAATCTCACTATTTTACACTCTCAGTAAATAGGTCAAGTTACTTTTAATCTACTATTTTACACTTTCAGTAAGTAGGTCAAGTTACTTTTAATTATACTATTTTACACTTTCAGTAAATAGGTCAAGTTACTTTTAATCTACTCTTTTACACTTTCAGTAAATAGGTCAAGTTACTTTTAATCTCACTATTTTACACTATCAGTAAGTAGGTCAAGTTACTTTTAATCTACTCTTTTACACTTTCAGTAAATAGGTCAAGTTACTTTTAATCTCACTATTTTACACTTTCAGTAAGTAGGTCAAGTTACTTTTAATTATACTATTTTACACTTTCAGTAAATAGGTCAAGTTACTTTTAATTATACTATTTTACACTTTCAGTAAGTAGGTCAAGTTACTTTTAATCATACTATTTTACACTTTCAGTAAGTAGGTCAAGTTACTTTTAATTATACTATTTTACACTTTCAGTAAATAGGTCAAGTTACTTTTAATCTACTATTTTACACTTTCAGTAAGTAGGTCAAGTTACTTTTAATTATACTATTTTACACTTTCAGTAAATAGGTCAAGTTACTTTTAATCTCACTATTTTACACTTTCAGTAAATTGGTCAACTTACTTTTAATTATACTATTTTACACTTTCAGTAAATAGGTCAAGTTACTTTTAATCTACTATTTTACACTCTCAGTAAATAGGTCAAGTTACTTTTAATCTACTATTTTACACTTTCAGTAAGTAGGTCAAGTTACTTTTAATTATACTATTTTACACTTTCAGTAAATAGGTCAAGTTACTTTTAATCTACTATTTTACACTTTCAGTAAATAGGTCAAGTTACTTTTAATCTCACTATTTTACACTTTCAGTAAATAGATCAACTTACTTTTAATTATACTATTTTACACTTTCAGTAAATAGGTCAAGTTACTTTTAATCACACTATTTTACACTTTCAGTAAGCAGGTCAAGTTACTTTTAATCATACTATTTTACACTTTCAGTAAGCAGGTCAAGTTACTTTTAATCATACTATTTTACACTTTCAGTAAATAGGTCAAGTTACTTTTTAATCTACTATTTTACACTCAGTAAATAGGTCAAGTTACTTTTAATCATACTATTTTACACTTTCAGTAAATAGGTCAAGTTCCTTTTAATCATACTATTTTACACTTTCAGTAAGCAGGTCAAGTTACTTTTAATCTCACTATTTTACACTTTCAGTAAATAGGTCAAGTTACTTTTTAATCTACTATTTTACACTCAGTAAATAGGTCAAGTTACTTTTAATCATACTATTTTACACTTTCAGTAAATAGGTCAAGTTACTTTTAATCATACTATTTTACACTTTCAGTAAGTAGGTCAAGTTACTTTTAATCTCACTATTTTACACTTTCAGTAAATAGGTCAAGTTACTTTTTAATCTACTATTTTACACTCAGTAAATAGGTCAAGTTACTTTTAATCATACTATTTTACACTTTCAGTAAATAGGTCAAGTTACGTTTAATCTACTATATTACACTTTCAGTAAATAGGTCAAGTTACGTTTAATCTACTATTTTACACTTTCAGTAAATAGGTCAAGTTACTTTTAATCATACTATTTTACACTTTCAGAAAAGCATACTTCTGGTTATAACTGAGACAAACGTACAACGAATGAAATTTTCCAGACATTAATAATACCAAACGTATTGTAATTTAAACACGTAAGAGATGTTGTGTTATGATCCAACCAAGATACATCCTATAGTAACATCTACTTTAATCTAAAACAATATATAAGGTATACATTTTTGTATCACTATTAATATTTCTGCACACTTTATTTCTCAGGTTCGGCTCACCCTAGACAATTTGCCACCTAGTGAACATTAAGCTATTTTTTATAGTACAGTGACACGAGGTTCCCCTAGTGGTGACATATGGATACTACGTTTATGATAAATTATGCAAAATAAAATCACGTAGTTAGTTGTGTGACATGCAATTTCCTGGTCTGTAAGGACAACCTACTAGTTTAAGACTTGATGTAGGGGTATTACGTTTACAATACGTAAAATATTTGATTATTTAAAATATATTTTCCCAAATACTGGTTACGCTTCATTTAGAACAATCCTTAAAATTATACGTATCTTCTAATCATAATGTTTGTAATAACCCACATACAACGTTCTCTTTGTAAAGGATTTTGGTTTCGAGTTTAGGAACTGTATTTATAACATCCAGTTAATATACTGTTTGATTACAGTTGAATATTTAGTGAAAGTTTATTGTATTATGTTTATTAAATCTTTGTTTTTAATATTCTGGTTAGAACACAGCTAGTAAGTTACGTACATTAGTGTACTTCTAGCAATGTAATTAGTCAAAACACCTCTGTGTAGAAAGTCTTAGAAACATAATTAAAACATCTTATGTAATAGGACTTCTAGAAACATAAAGTAATATCCACACTATTCTTCAAATGTTAATAAATTAAGACAATTTATTTTCTGTTGTTTTTGCTGTCATTTGAAGGAAAACTTAAAAAGTTCACTCACATGCTGACTGTCAATCGGAACCACTTCTCTTCACGTCCTTTATTCAATCAAGAAAAGAACAGAAATTACGTTTACAAATATCTAACTCGTATCAAACCTTTTGTGTCACGTCTCTCTTGATTTACCGAAATAGTAGTCATAAGAACCAAAGTGCACTTATTCAGATAGAATAGCTCGATCACTCCATTATCTCTCAGTGACGGGCTGCAAGAGTGCCGTGAAAGTGTATAAGTGTTAGTATACTAAGCCTAAAGTGCAGATGTAGTGTTACATCACCTAGCCGCGAGCCAAGTACATCAAATTTATCACGAAGGCAAAAATATCGATTCCATTTTACACTTAAATCGTTTCTGAATTAAGATATTTTCTCTTATTTCATCAACGTTTTTTATTTTAAAAAAACCACCAACAACAAAACTCTTTAATCAAAGAGTTATTTGATTCTGAAATAATCAGAATTCTGAATTAAGAAATCAGGAAATATTATTCCAGTTTTCTTGTCTATACATTGCATATTACAATTTCAGAACATAGGCTAACATCAATATTAGATTATACTTATGCTATTGAGGCATAAGACATTGTTGGAACATAGTATTACCAATACGGACTGGCTTTATTGTATATTAGAAGTTGGTTGGTTCGGTGTTTAATAGCGCAAAGCAGCTAGGCTATCTGCGTCTATATATTAGAAGTTGTTAATATAACCGATAGTTATTCTTTGAATACACCACGAAGTCATTCCATGGATGATTTTAATTTTGATTCATTCACAAGGAATTTACCAACGGATAGCACGTTTCTACCAATTTGTTGTTGAAACTTGATTTCGCAAAATGTATTTATTTCAGTTAGCTACGAAATTTGAGGTTAGGGTTAAGTCTTGAACAACAGATGTGTGTGCAAATATTAGATAATTACAACCATTGACTTGGGATTTGGTGTTGATCGGTTGAACAGTAAATGTATGTATACAAGGAGAATTTGGCAAATCTCAACCAAAATTTGTTTTTAAACACTATAAAATATATAGAATGTTTTAAAAAAGATCATACTTGAACTTAACCCTATTTGTATTTTGTAAGGACTGTTGTGTTAATTACTTCCAGTGTATTGAGTCAATCTCAAACGATATTGACAAGTTTGCGGTTTATACAATGTTGAATATTCTTACTGGATTCAAGATCAAAGTCAAAAGATACTGGATTTCCTCAAATAACCGTGATTATCTCATGAACAATGAGATATAGGGTATTCAAAGGTAGGATCACATCAAAATATTTGTTGGTTGATGGAAAGTAAACCGTAAATATTTATGAAAAGGCTTTAAATTTTTGAGATAAAGTTTGTTCAAGTTATTACTTTGAAATATTGTTTAACTTTTATTGCTTTAATTAAATTAAAACTTTCCTCGTCAGTTGAGGGACGTTACAATATTTGCAACAGAGTCGCCGTTACGTGGTAGACATGTTTATCTCACTTAATAATATTCAAATATAATACTGTCCACATTGTCACACAATAATAAAATATAAATAGTATTTTATGAGGAGTAAAAGTATTATTTTATGAACGACCATTTTATTTTGTAGAATATTTCTGGAAATCCTGGTTTCCGGTGTTTTCACATGGCATGAACGTTTGATTCTACATGTTTCCATATGGCACTAGATGAATTCTGTTCTATAAACAGTGTAATGTTTCTAGTTTATCATGGATCTTTAAATAGAACACTGGTGGCGCATGTGCACTTGAAATTATCTTACTGTTTACGTTAGACGTGAACATTGACTTGTAAGTATATATAAACTAAATTTTATCATTTGTCTTGTGTTTAAAGCCTCGACGGTATACACGATAGAATCAGTTTTGTTTGGATACGAGACATAAGATTTAATTTGGATGTACTTTAAATCTCCCGTATTACTCAATCATTAACCAGCATACCGAGGGAAAAACACAAAAACCTCAAGGTCATGAAGCTTGTTTACTGTAAAAACTGCGTTAAGAGCACTTCGAGGTCATTTAGTCTGTTCTCTGTGAGTATCAGTTTGAAACCACTTCGAGCCACCAAACATGTTCGCCATTTCTTCTGTGGGTTCGTTATAATGTCCAATCAAGCCTACTATTTGTTATAAAACTAGTAGTCCAAGAGTTGGCGGTAAGAGGTGTTGACTAGGTGCCTTCCTTCTAGTTTTACACTGCTAAGTTAGGAGTACAGTTCATAGTTTTACACTGCTAAGTTAGGAGTACAGTTCATAGTTTCACACTGCTAAGTTAGGAGTACAGTTCATAGTTTCACACTGCTAAGTTAGGAGTACAGTTCATAGTTTCACACTGCTAAGTTAGGAGTACAGTTCATAGTTTCACACTGCTAAGTTAGGAGTACAGTTCATAGTTTTACACTGCTACGTTAGGAGTACAGTTCATAGTTTCACACTGCTAAGTTAGGAGTAAAGTTCATAGTTTCACACTGCTAAGTTAGGAGTACAGTTCATAGTTTCACACTGCTAAGTTAGGAGTACAGTTCATTGTTTCACACTGCTAAGTTAGGAGTACACTTCATAGTTTCACACTGCTAAGTTAGGAGTACACTTCATAGTTTCACACTGCTAAGTTAGGAGTACAGTTCATAGTTTTGCACTGCTAAGTTAGGAGTACAGTTCAAACCAGAGCACTTATAGTCTGTTTAGCTGGTTCACTATAAATATGGATTATTTATTCTAAACTTTTAAAGTCCAGCTAATAACGAACTGTAGGCTTACAGCACGTTAGAACATTACCCTGAGCTTTCAAAAGGCTAACGTTTGTTTGTTTGTTTTTGAATTTCGCGCAAAGCTACTCGAGGGCTATCTGCGCTAGCCGCCCCTAATTTAGCAGTGTAAGACTAGAGGGAAGGCAGCTAGTCATCACCACCCACCGCCAACTCTTGGGCTACTCTTTACCAACGAATAGTGGGATTGACCGTCACATTATAACGCCCCCATGGCTGTGAGGGCGAGCATGTTTGGTGCGACCGGGATTCGAACCCGCGACCCTCGGATTACGAGTCGAACGCCTTAACACGATTGGCCATGCCGGGCCCAAAAGCTAACGTAGTGAAACTTTCTCGGCCTTTAAAAGGAATCGTTCTGAAATCTACATCCAGAAGAAATGGAACAGTGAACAGTGTTGGATTACTCGGACAATTCTATATAACAGAATTTTAATGAATTAATCGCACTGATCTTTAGAAACCTGGTAGCGGAGAGAAAACTGTTTTCTAACATCCAATCCTTGCAACTCGGTTCTATTTAACCTTTGACTAAGAAGAAATATAGAAAACGGAAGGGCTAATAAGACCGGATCTTTACTACGTGAGCCCACAAATAATGCCCACAACAGGCACCTCAGCTTACAGGAGATTATACAAAAAATAGTAAAAAACCCGATGATATAAACCTTGTACAAGAGACCTGACGACGTGAGTTCTTTGTTTCCTTGTGCTATCATGAAAATTTACCACCAAACTACTGATTCTATTTTGACTCATTGTACCCATTCAGAGACGACCCTCCGTGGCGAAACGGCATGTTTGGGGATTTATAACATTAAAATAATATTATCAATACTATATATAGGCAGAGCACCTATGGCCAATCATATAACTTTGCGCTTGAAAATAGAAATAATTCAGTGCTTAACGTACATCTTGGTTATGAATAATACGGCTATGAAGAAAAATACCAGTCTCTTGTGGACAGACTTAAAACTTTATGTACAAATCTAGTGTGACAAGATCGAGTGTCCTTTGTTGAAAGGTTAAACACCTTCTACTATTAATGTTTAGTGGTGACATATTTGTTGAAATGACCTTTCCTGACCACAGAATACATGCCATTCATCTCTGGTATTGATATTTACTGGTGACACATTATTGCATTAACAAAGTTTTACCTACTTCGGTCATCGTCAGGTTCACAAAGACGATAGATTTCTCTACAAGTGGATTTTCTCGACATCACTGGTGACACATTAGTTAAAGCGACTTTTCCTGACCACACAAGACTGCCATTTGTCTCTGATATCGATGTTAAGTGGTGGCACTGGTCACTCTACAGATAGAATTAATCTAACAGACAAAATTACCAAGATATTGTTTACCACTAACGTGAAAAACCTTAAAAGGAGGTATTTCATTTCAGATGCTCATCTGGAAGTTATGGTGTTGGCAATGACATTGAAGTGTTAATACCCATACCAGCCGTCTTGAGAATACATTTTTACTTCAAGTGGGTTTCTCATTATAAAGAACCTTTGGCCTAAGTATGAATTGTCCATGTTTTTAAGAAACATTTTGATACAATCTAAATCACAAGGAACCGTTCATCTAAATCACAAGGAACCGTCAATCTAAATCACAAGGAACCGTCAATCTAAATCACAAGGAACTGTCAATCTAAATCATAAGGAACCGTTAATCTAAATCACAAGAAACCGTTAATCCAAATCACAAGGAACCGTTCATCTAAATCACAAGGAACCGTTAATCTAAATCATAAGGAACCGTTAATCTAAATCACAAGGAGTTGTTTTCTTGAATTTCGCGCAAAGCTACACGAGGGCTATCTGCGCTAGTCGTTCCTGCTTTAGCAGAGTTAGAGTAGAGGAAAGGTAGGTAGTCATCACCACCCACCGACAACACTTTTACCAACGAATATAAGGGCTGAAAGGGCAGGCATGTTTGGTGTGACGATGATTCGAACCCGCTACCCTCAGATTACGAGCCGAGCGTCTTAACCCAGCTGGCCATTAGATCCCAAGGAATTATTATAAAGGAAGTTATTAACACTGTTTTAGTGAGAAAAACTGTTATTTTATATCTTAAATTGACGCTGCTAAGTAAGTGTCTGAAAAACGTGTTAAGAGAATGTGCGGCCAATAAGAAACGAGCATGCGAGATTAATAAAACGTCATAACATGAAAAACGTCTTCAGAAAAGGTTCGGCCAATAAGAAACGAGCATACGACAGTAACAAAACGTCATAACATGAAAAAACGTGTTAAGAAAAAGTGCGGCCAATAAGAAACGAGCATGCGACAGTAACAAAACGTCATAACATGAAAAACGTGTTAAGAAAATGTGCGGCCAATAAGAAACGAGCATGCGAGATTAACAAAACGTCATAACATGAAACACGTGTTAAGAAAATGTGCGGCCAATAATAAAAAGAACGTGCGAGATAAAGTAATAAAAATTACACTGGTAGCTACACTTACAGCACTGATAATAGTTTTACAGCAAATGTCAGTTTATTACTTGGCTCAACAGCGTATCGTGTTTCACCCACAATCATGCGACAAGTTGATCAAAATAGCGGCCTGGTTACCCTTATCAGATATTCTGAATTTTCACACAGTAAAAAGCCCCAAGAGCAGTAACTAACTTGTTTTATAAATATTGAATATATGTTTGTTTTAGGCCCGGCATGGCCAAGCGTGTTAAGTCGTGCGACTCGTAATCTGAGGGTCGCGGGTTCAAATCCCGGTCACACCAAACATGCTCGCCTTTTCAGCCGTGGGGGCGTTGTAATGGTACGGTCAATCCCATTATTCGTTGGTAAAAGAATAGCTCAAAGAGTTGGCGGTGGGTGGTGATGACTAGCTGCTTTCTCTCTAGTCTTACACTGCTAAATTATGGACGGCTAGCGCAGATAGCCCTCGAGTAGCTTTACGCGAAATTCAAAAACAAACAATGTTTGTTTCGTTTTTTAAGGACAAAGCTTCACAACGGCCTATCGCTGCTCTGTCCATCGTGGGTGTTGAAACCCGGTTTCTAGCAGACATACTGGTGCTATTGAAATTATAAACACACACACATAAAACAACAAATATTGTGTACTTCTGACGTATAGTTTACGTCTGTTTACATGTTTTTAAGGGGTTTGTAACTAAAGTTTTTGTGTTGTAAGCCCTCAAGAGTACGGCTGAGGCGTCTTTCCCCTACAAAATGTTTTTAATCTGGATTAAGGTACTTATACATTAATGGTATAGTGTCAATTATATGCATTATTAATACACTCATAAAATAACATAGACCCGGCATGGTCAAATAGGTTATGGCGTTCGACTCATAATCCGAGGGTCGCGGGTTCGAATCCCCGTCCCACCAACCATGCTCGCCCTTTTAGCCGTGGGGGCGTTATAATGTGATGGTCAATCCCACTGTTCGTTGGTAAAAGAGTAGCCCAAGAGTTGGCAGTGGGTGGTGACGACTTGCAGCCTTCCTTCTAGTCGTCTGCTAAATTAGGGACGGCTACCGCAGATAGCTCTCGAGTGGCTTTCACGAAATTCAAAAATAAAGTAACAATTCTAAAAATCACAATATTTGTGCATTACTGGTTTTGTGTCAATTATGTGCTTCATTAGTTAAATATACTCAAAATTTAACAATTCTAAAAATATACTGGTATAGTGTCATTTGTATGTATCGTTAATAAACTGATAAAGTAACAATTTTAAACAATGCACTTACAATACTTGTACATTACTGGCATAATGTCAACTCTGTGTATCATTAATAATATGAGGAAGTAACAATTTTTTTATTATATAAAATATTTTTAGTGTAGATATTATTTATTTATTTTGTAAATGAATAGTTTGAGTGTTTAGTAACAATAGATTCAGCAGCAATTACTTTAAAGCAAATTTTATCACGTAAGACTCGTTCGTTAGGTTTGTAACTCAGTGGTGCAGAGATCGTTGAACGATAGCGAACACACGATTAAATAATAAACATATAAATGAAATGAGCGGGAAAAGTAGACCAACAATCAAAGACGGAAGTGACGCGATATACAGGAGAGCCACGTAAAAAGAGACGTTTGGACAGAGAAGGAAGGCTTAACGGTTGATAAATATTAGAGTGAAACTAACGGTGTCGTAAGAGATAAAATTAATAGTTTATTTCGTGAAAAAGAGTTTTAAAGTAATCGAACCTGTCTCCATGGACTTTGACAAAAAGTAGGTGTTTACAGGCAGTAGGCCTAAATACAAAAAAACAAAGCAGACAATTTTAGAAGTACAAGAGAGTCGTAGCAACTCAATGAAACATAAGTGAACTATGCTCGGATAGTTTGATAGAGAAAAATAGTTCAACTTATCAACTGAAATTCTAAAGCAATGGTGTCCGACCCGCGATGTCCAACGGGAAAGTCAAACATGGAGAGTTCGCGCCTGCGCGAAGATTAAGCGCTATAGAAGAATATGCATTAGATTAGATACTTGATGGTTCCATATTTGTGTTGAGCAATAAAGCAAAGTTAATAAGAAAATTTCGTTAATATATAGGTATTTAATCATTGGCTTAATGACGTAATATTTCTGTAATTACGAAATCTCACGCGTTCCAATTGTTCTTAGAGATTTACTTACGAGCCCTATTTTGATATTATTTCGTAACAAAAGTGGCAGCTAATCGTAAAAGAAAAGTTGACGATGAAAACCGGCAGTTTCATGATGACTGGACTGTTCAATACTGTTTTGTTCAACAACAAAAGAACGTGATTTGTCTGCTGTGTCATTCGACAGTAGCAGTAGCGAAGGTATCCAATATAAAATGTCACTATGAGTCGAAGCATAAAGATTTCCACAACATTGTCGGTGATGAACGAACAGCTCGAATTGAATCTCTGCAGCGGTTGCTGAATCACCAGCAGAACGTTTTCTCAAAGCAGTCAGCAGACTTAGGTGCAGCATGTGAGGTCAGTTACGATATTTCGTTGATGATAGCGAAATCTGGCCAACCGTTCACTGATGTTGATTTTTGTTGAGCAATGTATGATTACTGCATCGGAAAAGTTGTGTCCGAAAGCAGTTCGCAAGCTACAGACAGTGGCTTTGAATTGTATGACAGTTTAATGAAGAATTTCCCACCTCTCAGCAGACGTGACAAGGTAGCTTACAAATAAAGCAACCAACTTTGTCTTCTTCTCATTGGCAGCAGACGAGTCGACTGACATCAGTTCAACAGCACAGCTACTAGTTTTTGTTCGTGGTGTGTCGTCATCGTTTGATATCACAGAGGAACTAATCAGCCTAATCAGCATGGGTTCCATGAAGGGTCAGACAACTGGGTCTGCTCTATTTGAGGAGACAGTACGACTGTGTAGTAGTGTCTCATTGGATTTCACGAAACTGGTAAGTGTGACAACTGATGGAGCACCAGCCATGACCGGAGAAAGTAGCGGGCTGGTAGCACTGTTGATGAAGCATCGAGGAAAGCAGAACAGACAGTTGGTGAAGTTGCACTGTATTATTGACCAACAGAACCTGTGCTGCAAAGAACTTGGTTTTCAGGCACTGATGGCATTAGTGACGAAAACCATTAATTTCATCAAATCACAAGGGCTCAATCACCGTCAGTTTCGAAGTCTTCTTGAAGAAATTGATTCAGACTATGGTGACCTTGTGTATCACTGTGAAGTACGCTGGCTGAGTTGATGTTCAGAAGATTCTGGGAGTTGATTGATGAGGTGATGGAATTCCTCAGAAGCAAGAACAAAGACACAGAAGTGATTTCCATGACTGATCCAGCATGGCAAACCGATTTGACCTTTCTGGTCGACATGACACAACACTTGAATGATCTGAATTTGAAGATGCAAGGCAAAAACAAGCTTGTCTGTCAGCTTGCAAATCACGTCTCAGCTTTCAGGACAAAGCTGCAGTTGTTCTGGCAGCAAGCAGCATCAGGTAACTTCGTGCACTTTTCCACTTTTCAGTCACAGCTACAGAAGAATCAGGACATTGACACACAGGTTCATGTTGGAAAGCTAGATACCTCGATGCAATCCTTCAACTCACGGTTTCACGACTTTGACCAATGCAGATTGTTGATGAAACTTTTTGCTGATCTGTTCAGTGTGTCAGTGGATGACTTGTCAGCAGAATATCAGCTCGAACTTACTGATCTCCAGGTATCTGATGAACTGCGTGCTATTTATTGAGAAAACAGTTTGCTTGACTTCTACAAAACGTTGCCCGATACATTTGCTAATCTGAAAGAGAATGCACTTGTCCACACCAGCATCTTTGGTGGCACGTACTGCTGCAAACAGGCTTTCTTGCATGTGAAAATGAATAAAAACAACACTCGCAATCTGTTGGCTGATGATCATCTGGAAGCAGTCTTACGTCTTTCAACGTCAAGCATCAAGCTGGACATTTGTAAGCTCGTAAATGACATGCAGCACCATCCATCGCACTGACTTTGTGACAGTTGACGTATTATAACATTTCTTAGAATAATGTGCAAACTCTTTAATGTAATCGTTATTTGTGTGTTCTTATGTGATGGCCATCTTGTATGAAACAACTGTGGGACGATTTTAATCTTCACTTTTTTGTGGCCCCCAACGGTTACGAGAAGTCTGTTTGTGGCCCCTGACTCAAAAAGTTTGTGCACCACTGTTCTAAAGCAATTGAATAGGCCTAAGTGGATTTTTGACAGTAAGATGAGAATTATATAGTTTAATATAGGCCTGTAATGATCTACAGTTTGAACAATTTGTTGTACATACGTTTAACTAGTTTCGAATATATACATATTATTTTCTAAACAAGTTAACCGAGTGCTGTTTATTTTCTAAGAATTTACCAACAACAAGTCATAGACACTGCAATAATTCAACTTAAGACACAGTTGATCCAGATATAATAAATCAACTTAATACAAACATGATCCAACTATAAAAACTGAATTTAACGCACAGTTGATCGAACTATAATAATTCAACTTAAGACACAGTTGATCCAACTAAAACTTTCTCATGTCATGGGACAGGAACAGTAATTCATCCAATGTACTTCACGTCTAATTTTGAGATGTTTGGTAATTTGAAGTTTTTAGAAATTAAACAAACACATGTAAGTTGTGCGAGTTTCTAAATCGACTTTTTTAACGTATTGAAAACTCCACAATAGCAAAGAGGTCCACTCTATTGGTTACTTTATCACTTGTGACAATCGTATCTTACCTTCATCAAAACGTTTGTTCTAAGAAAACAAAATAAATAAAACCATTTTGGAAATTTATAATTTCACCAAACTTAAACATATATCTACAAATATCGCAGGACTAACAGTTCAGTAAAACCAGAGTATTAGTGTACGTAGATCATAGGACGAACAGTTCAGTAAAACCAGAGTATTAGTGTACGTAGATCATAGGACGAACAGTTCAGTAAAACCAGAGTATTGGTGTATGTAGATCATAGGACGAACAGTTCAGTAAAACCAGAGTATTAGTGTACGTAGATCGCAGGACGAACAGTTCAGTAAAACCAGAGTATTAGTGTACGTAGATCATAGGACGAACAGTTCAGTAAAACCAGAGTATTAGTGTATGTAGATCATAGGACGAACAGTTCAGTAAAACCAGAGTATTAGTGTACGTAGATCATAGGACGAACAGTTCAGTAAAACCAGAGTATTAGTGTACGTAGATCATAGGACGAACAGTTCAGTAAAACCAGAGTATTAGTGTACGTAGATCGCAGGACGAACAGTTCAGTAAAACCAGAGTATTAGTGTACGTAGATCGCAGGACGAACAGTTCAGTAAAACCAGAGTATTAGTGTACGTAGATCATAGGACGAACAGTTCAGTAAAACCAGAGTATTAGTGTACGTAGATCATAGGACGAACAGTTCAGTAAAACCAGAGTATTAGTGTACGTAGATCGCAGGACGAACAGTTCAGTAAAACCAGAGTATTAGTGTATGTAGATCATAGGACGAACAGTTCAGTAAAACCAGAGTATTAGTGTACGTAGATCGCAGGACGAACAGTTCAGTAAAACCAGAGTATTAGTGTACGTAGATCATAGGACGAACAGTTCAGTAAAACCAGAGTATTAGTGTACGTAGATCATAGGACGAACAGTTCAGTAAAACCAGAGTATTAGTGTACGTAGATCGCAGGACGAACAGTTCAGTAAAACCAGAGTATTAGTGTATGTAGATCATAGGACGAACAGTTCAGTAAAACCAGAGTATTAGTGTACGTAGATCGCAGGACGAACAGTTCAGTAAAACCAGAGTATTAGTGCACATAGATCATAGGACGAACAGTTCAGTAAAACCAGAGTATTAGTGTACGTAGATCGCAGGACGAACAGTTCAGTAAAACCAGAGTATTAGTGTACGTAGATCATAGGACGAACAGTTCAGTAAAACCAGAGTATTAGTGTACGTAGATCGCAGGACGAACAGTTCAGTAAAGCCAGAGTATTAGTGTACGTAGATCATAGGACGAACAGTTCAGTAAAACCAGAGTATTAGTGTACGTAGATCGCAGGACGAACAGTTCAGTAAAACCAGAGTATTAGTGTATGTAGATCATAGGACGAACAGTTCAGTAAAACCAGAGTATTAGTGTACGTAGATCGCAGGACGAACAGTTCAGTAAAACCAGAGTATTAGTGTACGTAGATCATAGGACGAACAGTTCAGTAAAACCAGAGTATTAATGTACGTAGATCATAGGACGAACAGTTCAGTAAAACCAGAGTATTAGTGTACGTAGATCGCAGGACGAACAGTTCAGTAAAACCAGAGTATTAGTGTACGTAGATCGCAGGACGAACAGTTCAGTAAAACCAGAGTATTAGTGTACGTAGATCGCAGGACGAACAGTTCAGTAAAACCAGAGTATTAGTGTATGTAGATCATAGGACGAACAGTTCAGTAAAACCAGAGTATTAGTGTACGTAGATCGCAGGACGAACAGTTCAGTAAAACCAGAGTATTAGTGAACGTAGATCGCAGGACGAACAGTTCAGTAAAACCAGAGTATTAGTGTACGTAGATCGCAGGACGAACAGTTCAGTAAAACCAGAGTATTAGTGTACGTAGATCATAGGACGAACAGTTCAGTAAAACCAGAGTATTAGTGTACGTAGATCGCAGGACGAACAGTTCAGTAAAACCAGAGTATTAGTGTACGTAGATCATAGGACGAACAGTTCAGTAAAACCAGAGTATTAGTGTACGTAGATCGCAGGACGAACAGTTCAGTAAAACCAGAGTATTAGTGTATGTAAATCATAGGACGAACAGTTCAGTAAAACCAGAGTATTAGTGTACGTAGATCGCAGGACGAACAGTTCAGTAAAACCAGAGTATTAGTGTACGTAGATCATAGGACGAACAGTTCAGTAAAACCAGAGTATTAGTGTACGTAGATCATAGGACGAACAGTTCAGTAAAACCAGAGTATTAGTGTACGTAGATCGCAGGACGAACAGTTCAGTAAAACCAGAGTATTAGTGTACGTAGATCGCAGGACGAACAGTTCAGTAAAACCAGAGTATTGGTGTAAGTAGATCATAGGACGAACAGTTCAGTAAAACCAGAGTATTAGTGTACGTAGATCGCAGGAAGAACAGTTCAGTAAAACCAGAGTATTAGTGTATGTAGATCATAGGACGAACAGTTCAGTAAAACCAGAGTATTAGTGTACGTAGATCGCAGGACGAACAGTTCAGTAAAACCAGAGTATTAGTGTATGTAGATCATAGGACGAACAGTTCAGTAAAACCAGAGTATTAGTGTACGTAGATCGCAGGACGAACAGTTCAGTAAAACCAGAGTATTAGTGTATGTAGATCATAGGACGAACAGTTCAGTAAAACCAGAGTATTAGTGTACGTAGATCGCAGGACGAACAGTTCAGTAAAACCAGAGTATTAGTGTATGTAGATCATATGAAGCTAAAGACAGTATTATTTTAATAAACATTTATTAGTGTGAGATATTAAAATATTGATAAACTTAGAGAGCAGACGCGTGAAAGTTTTACCCAAACAAGTCTGATTCAGCTGTGGATATCCTGAACTCGAATTCTAATTTTGTGAAAATATTAATTGTAAATACTAAAACGTAGAATTTTTTCTTCGTTTTACATTTTCCTGAAACACTCAGTATTTGTTTGTTTATTTGATGTTAAGCGCAATGTTAAACAATGGGGTATCCCTGTGCCGCCCACCACAGGTACTGAAACCCGGTTTTTAGCGTTTTAAATCACGCTGTGCTACTGAGAATCCAGTATTCACAATGTTACACAATAGGCTAGGTGTTCTTGTAATATACAACTTGGTGTACTTTAGTGTTAGAATATATTGTGAAATTTTACTTTAGTGTCTGCGAAATGAATATATTTTATTAATTAGATTTGTATCTAAAATTTGAATCAAAATGGTTTTAATAAGACACACATCACACGATCCTCTAAACTGGTACCTTGAGATGCCAATAAAAGTTGAACTATAAATGTGTACAATGAACAGAAATATCTAGAAATAAACTGGTAACAAGGCCACGTGAGGAATACGTCAACACACGAAACATAATTTTATTGAGTTTATGTTTCCAGTAACTTTAACAACATATTCAATTTTATTGTACTAACTATCCGATGGGATTTATTTGATCTGTCAAGAAATATATTAAGTTATTATATGAAAGTCTGTATTACCTCATCATAATGTATTACTGAATTATTAGAACAAGAAATCACAATAATGACTCTTATACAATTTTACTATTACAATACCACCTTTACTACTAAAAATTAATTTATGTACACATTTTCCAAATAACATCTTTATTATTTCTGTCATTAGTTTCTGTAAAGCAGTCGTTACTTGTATTAACAGAGGTTTCCAAGTCTCAAGTTTTACTCAGTACAATATTATTGTCAATATTTCCTCTAACCACAAATAGAAATGTTATTATACTTCAGTAATATACAGATTTTTGCAATACGCATTTTAAAAATGAAGGGTGCGCTAGTGTATATTCATATTTTGTTTATTTAGGTCGAGTATCAATGTTAAAAACGCGTTTGTTATTTAACAATCAGCGACAACTTACCACGGAAACATCGTTGGTCTTACTTCCACGGGTCATTATTTTTAAAATCCCCGAATTTCAATTTACATTTTAGTTTAAATTCGCAAACAGACATCATAATTAAGCCTTACACTTTCGTATCATCGCATTAACAAATTAAAAATGCCAATATAACAAAGTTGTACTGATATCAACCAAATAAAAACACGTACACGAACTCAAATGTCCTTTTCGAACGACTCAAAAACACAGGACATTAAGGTATGTTTGTCAATGTTTCACTGACTATCACAAACAAAACGAGATATAATTTATAAACCAGGTGCACGTTACAAATTCCAGTATTTTTGTTTGTGGTTCATCGGGTAAAGTCAGGGGCAGAAGTTTGAGTAGTGGGTGTCGATTTGGGGCTCGGAGAAACAGGGCAGTTGAGAACTGTATTCAAGCTGTTGACCAATTGACTGTGTCCTGCTTCGTAGTCATTTGTTAGTGTTCTCATGACACTCACTGCAACAGAGGCCTAAAATGTTATAATAAGAGAAAATATAACGTAATTAAATATAGGGGTCTCTCATTTAGTTCTAATAAACAAGGTTAAATATATTACAGCACCTTTCAGTTTTAAATTTTATCAAACGGCAAACCCCCAACAATTCACAAAATCCATCAAAGGTGTACGTCTAACAAAACAAGTTTCTTAATAACTTATCAAATCCTGTCAATTTATAACCGAAAGAGTAAAAGGTATCAGATTTACATGCACTATATGCCTACCTGTATTAGAACTTACAAATTATAGAACTTAATTTAGGTCCAACACAGTTTCAGTTAGTAGATTAAAATTAGTAACAGTACTTTGTATTATAAAGTAACGTATTCTGGCACTGATACCGTAATTATAGACAATAATACTGTTTTAGTGTTACTATAAATTACAGTATAGCATGACCAGGGGTACAGTCCAGTACAAGTCAGTTATTGACCTGTATTGCATCTGAATACACAATATATCAAGTAAACTAATAATTCTTAATTTTACCGAGTATAACAGTAATATCTTTCTAGGCTAAACTAATTAAGCCTAATTATTTATATAACTGGCTGATATTTAGTACGTTGTTGTATATATTTGTATAACCCCTAAGTTGTATATATTTACTCACCTGGTCACTCCAACCTTCTCCATATTTCCACTCAGTCACATAATGTTCGCAGCTTCGAGTCAACAAGTTGTATTCCACCGATTTATTCAAACACGCAAACGCGTTCGCTATCACTTGTTTTGGTGGTAACGCCTTCAGGTTACGTTCTTTAGCTGGAACGTCTTTATTATTTATTCTAACACCACTTAACCCAGCTACGTCGCTTAACTTTGCCAACGTAACAACAGCTGTATCTGTAGCAATATCTTCGTTGTTCAATCCACAAACATGAATTACGTTTCCTTCTCCAACATAAATCGCCCAGTGTGCGTAGAGTGTACGATCGATTTCAACTATGTCACCAGGTTCAGCTTTCAACTCTACAGCTGGGTAAAAAGCAGTCAGACCGAAGCTTTCTAGTTTAACACATAACTTTTTAGCTTTCCTGGGAGGCAGTACTCTGTTTTTATGTTTAGGAGGAACTTTATTTCTCTGGTTTTTATTCATTTTTAACACTTAAATAATGTACTCTCTTTTTCTATTTCATCCGATATTTTATATTTTTGAAAAATTAAACTTTCACCCTCCCTGTAAAAGTAGTGGAAAATTCCATGAACTAAAGTCGTTCGTAAGTGGTCTAGTGAGTAGTCACGTGACAGAGATCGACTAATTGGGACTCGACTAGAGAGTAACAGTATAAATCTTATATCGCAAAGCCCCAGAGAAAAAAAATGAAAATAAATAGATTAAATATAAATAATAAACATATTAAACAAATGTAGAAAATTATGTTTTGTCGTGAGATTAAGAAATGAAATCCAAGAAAAACATTTAATAATATGTCATTAACACTGCATATGTCGTATCCAAAGACGACGATGCCTATTCTTTAATACCAGAGATCATGTTTATCAAATACAGTTCCCATTATGAAATATTAGAAGTATTTTATTTTATAGACCACATGAATAACGAAAGTGCTTAGAAATATTTATCAGTTATTAGGTCGTTTAGAAAGAAATAATTCACAAGTGGTTTCTCATTTCTTTGAGTAACATTTTTGAATAAAGAAAATGTATTCTCAAGGTGTGAAAAGTATATTACGTATACATGTACGCTGTCTGAGACTCAAAATCATCCCAGTCACACCAAACAGCTGTGGAGGCGTTATAACGTGACGGTCAATCCAACTATTCGTTGGTAAAAGAGTAACCCAAGAGTTGGCGCTGGGTGTGATGACCAGCTGCTTTTTCTCTAGTCTTACACTTCTAAATTAGAGATAACTGGCGTAGATAGCCCTCGTGTAGGTTTGCGCGAAATTTAAAACAAACTAATTACTGCCCGAACTGTACTTTAAATAACATGTCAAATTTTTAATATATTTTAAAGAACAAAGTATTAAGACATTTTCGTATCAGAAAACTGATTTAGTTTAATAAAATATTTTCATTATTTTTATCTTTTTTAGAGTTGTAATTTTAATCATAACACCACATATTTTATTCGATTTTATTTTTGTTTTGTGTTTTTTCCAGCACATGAAATATTTAGTTTTTCTATAGGCCTAGCTAGCATTCAGTTTGGTACATCCTTGATGACGAGAAACCCATTTGAAATAAAAATGTATCTCAGAATGGCTGGTATGGGTATTAACACTTTTATTGACAAGGAGAGAACAACGTTTCGACCTTCCAAGGTCATCTTCAGGTTAAGCACAGTTCGTTAGCACAGGTATTAAGAGAGTTGTTACAAATGGAGTTTGTGACACTGGATTGATGTTGCAAGTGTGATACCTCATGTCTCAGTCTTTGTTCTTTACATCAGTGACATAGATGAAGGAATAGTTAATAAGTGACTTTGGTGACTATAAAGGTTTTCTGTATTGCTGTATGTGTAGATCATGCTGTTAAGTTACACAAGGATTTAGATAATTCAGTGAGTTGGGTAAATAAATGGTTGATGGGGTTTAATTATAATAAATGTAAGACAATGCATGTGGGCTATTAGCATAATTTCGATATGAATATTCTTAACAGTGTCATGAAAGAAAGAGATGTTGATGTTATAGTTGATCAGCCTCTGAAACCATCCAAATTGTGTGCTGTTAGTAAAGGTAGGACAAATATAGAGCTTTATATTGTATCTACAGAAATACTGAATACAAGTCTAACGAGGTTATGATTTTATTGTATAGTTATTGTATGGTTAGGCCACATTTAAGATATTGTTTTCAGTCTTGGGCTCCTTACCTTAACAAAGACATTGAATTTTTTTAAAAATGGTTACAGAAAGATACCTGGAATGGAAGGATTGTCATATGAGGAGAAGCTGAAATCTCTCTCAAAAAGAAAGGTTAGTGATACCTGATTGTAGTATGTAGGTGAACTGATACTGTCAACGTATCATTACATTCAAAAGTAAGAACAGATGGACTAGAGAACAAAAATATAAATTCTGGCAGGATAGGAGTCATCTTCAGCTAAGACAGTTTCATTTCTCTATGAGGGTGGTTGGCCTTTGTTATGGGCTGTCTTCAGATGTTGAAGATGCAGTAAATTTGATTGAGTTTAATAAAAAAGCTTTATAAGCATATGAATTATGAGGGCTAGATTCAAGATTTTTATAAAAATTATTTTAGTTTAGAGGATGGAACAGCTGAGATGGACCAATAAGTCCCATGTTGTTCCAAAACATTATGTTAATTATAAATTAAAATCATTTTATGTAGAATATTGAATAAAAATGTAAAACTAATTCCTGATCCCAAATACACGAGATAATAATAAAAAAGAATGAAAAAATAGTCAGATTGAAAACGGTTACTTATCTAGTTACCATACAGGTTGAAATACTTGACATTTTGATTTTAGGACCATTAATACACTTGCAACATAAGCTGCAACACTGTCAGTCAGCTATTTTTATTTAGTTTCCTAATTACAGAGCTCCAAGATGTATACATGAGAAGTTTTACCTCCACTGATAAGAAGGTCACTCCTGGTCATATAGAACCTTAATGTCCACTACTTCTCTGTATAATATTCTCAAGCTCACTCCTGGTCATATAGAACCTTAATGTCCACTACTTCTCTGTATAATATTCTCAAGGTCACTCCTTGTCATATAGAACCTTAAAGTCCACTACCTCTCTGTATAATATTCTCTCACTTTAGTATATTTGTAAATATCATTATTTGAGTCCACCTTAAAGTCCACTACCTATCTGTATAATATTCTCTCACTTTAGTAAATTTGTAAATATCATTATTTGAGTCCACCTTAAAGTCCACTACCTCTCTGTATAATATTCTATCACTTTAGTATGTTTGTAAATATCATTATTTGAGTCCACCTTAAAGCCCACTAATTCTCTGTATAATATTCTCTCACTTTAGTATATTTGTAAATATCATTATTTGAGTCCACCTCAAAGTCCACTACCTCTCTGGATAATATTCTATCACTTTAGTATGTTTGTAAATATCATTATTTGAGTCCACCTTAAAGTTCACTACCTAACTGTATAATATTCTCTCACTTTAGTAAATTTGTAAATATCATTATTTGAGTCCACCTTAAAGTCCACTACCTATCTGTATAATATTCTCTCACTTTAGTAAATTTGTAAATATCATTATTTGAGTCCACCTTAAAGTCCACTACCTCTCTGTATAATATTCTATCACTTTAGTATGTTTGTAAATATCATTATTTGAGTCCACCTTAAAGCCCACTAATTCTCTGTATAATATTCTCTCACTTTAGTAAATTTGTAAATATCATTATTTGAGTCCACCTTAAAGTCCACTACCTCTCTGTATAATATTCTATCACTTTAGTATGTTTGTAAATATCATTATTTGAGTCCACCTTAAAGCCCACTAATTCTCTGTATAATATTCTCTCACTTTAGTATATTTGTAAATATCATTATTTGAATCCACCCTAAAGTCCACTACCTCTCTGTATAATATTCTCTCACTTTAGTAATTTGTAAATATCATTATTTGAGTCCACCTTAAAGTCCACTACCTCTCTGTATAATATTCTCTCACTTTAGTATATTTGTAAATATCAATATATGAGTCCACCCTAAAGTCCACTACCTCTCTGTATAAAATTCTCTTACTTTAGTATATTTATAAATATCATTATTTGAGTCCAGCAGTTTTATTAATTTCAGTTTAGGTCAAGCAATTCCAAAACTGTTTTGTCCACTCTCACCCGAAGCATTTTTCAACATCGCACTTGTTGTTAAACCTCACCAGTTTTGTGCCACTTAATAATATATGCTGATCATGTGACTACTCTCCACCAATCGTACAGTGCCATCTATACTGGCGCAACTAGTTTCCTTTACTGTTATACAACCATACTCACTTTTTTGATATAGCATGTAATAACACGTTCTAGTAATTTTCATAAACTTTTCCCGGTTATTTCAGTAACTATTAGTTTCAGTAGTTTTGTGATTTCTCTCCTTTTAGTCCACTTTAAAAGGAAATATATATATATGCATTTTGTATTTCTTTGTTTTACGACTGGCTTCAGTTGGAACAAGTCAGGAAGATCTAAAAATTTAGAGTTCTCTCGTAACTTAAAATAACATTAATTTATAGTTTCTCCTCTTTATATGAGACTTTCATATTTGTCATAACTATTATTAATTTTTTATATTGGATTGTTAACTGTAAAAATTACATAGTTTTAATATTGCTCAAGAGGTGGCAGTAAAAGCTTTCAGATCACTTTCTAATATCTATCATTTAAAGTTTAAACCATATATTAAGGTACTATTTGAAATCTGTTAACTGTTTCCAACGTATTGCAATGAACAGAATTAACTCGCTGACAGCGGTTTTTGTCAATTAATAAAAAATATATTTAGTTTTAAATATATTAGTCAAGATCGCTCAAAATATCGATAAATAACAAAACTTTATTATTTTAATTTGTTGTTTTCATCAGACGTGTTTACACATGTTAGTTACAGTTCACAGGAGTGATATAATATTAAACTTGTTCACATCTGCTAGTTACAATCCACAGAAATGATACAATATCAAACGTGTTCTGTAACTAATAAGTTACAGTCTTAAGTCTCTCTTAAGTGTGCAGATGATCCAAGTATAAGTTCTGTTTCTAAGGGCCTGGTAGATTTTAGTAAAATATAAATAAGTTCTATCTCTGTAGGCTTGGCTTAGCTAGTTTAAATAGTAACAAATAATCTATATTTTTCTCCGAATATCTAATTGATTTAAGTGAAATATAAAGAATGACTACCATTTAGGGTTTATGAACCACCATAAATTAAGCTCTAACGGACTTCAATAAACTATTGTCTGTAAGTTTTTAGCTATTATTACAAGGGAAATTTATTTTAAGTTATTTCTGTGGACTAAACAAAAGTCTCAGTACTTTCAAACTTATGAACTTGGTAGGAAATATAATTTGAAATCACCATGACTACTGACGGTGTTACTAATTACATTAATCAATGTGTCAAAAGAGGCTTACGTATAAAATGTGTGATTTATATTAACTTTTATTAGTAATGAATTTCACATCTTATGTATGTACAATAGACACAAAATGGAGTTGAGTTGTAAAGTATATTGTTCTAAGGTTCACTTTAACACATTTAGTGAGTTGGATAAAACACATTTTAATTGAAATAAAATGTACAAACTCAGTATAAGAGAAATAAAAACAATATAAATAACATGTAAAGTTATTTTACAATCATAATAAGGAAAAGAATCTTCACGTTTGTATAAAAACAAAACTCAAACCTAAAGACGTCACTTTTATACTTAGAATAAAACAAGGAAGTAAAAAAGAATGACTTTATAAAAACAACCGTTGTGTCGAAGGGCACGAGAACTTAGCCTGCGACGATAGTTTCCTTTTTTGAAGTATAGGGGCGCTATTCACGTATTGGTTTTACCAATAACAACAATCGAACTCGCAGCCTTCACTATGTATAGGGTTTCAGTTTTGTTTAATGATTTCACCATCACTATAAATGTTCTGTCGCCACAGCTTGAGTTAGAATTACAAATCAACACTTAAAAATAAGTAAAACAAACGTATTGTATTCCTACTAACTTCAACATTGCAGTAACACACGTATAATAAGAATAAAATATTACTGGAAACGTTTTACCATTCACTTTGTTTTTACCTGAGAAATCTCAGAGCAAAGTCAAACGCGTTTAGGGTGTTTGATAAAATGATATACAACAAACCACCATTTTGTTTAAGTTTGAACACCAATAGTTGTATATTTTCCTTGATGAAATAATTGGTAATATTTGATAAAAGCTGACCATGCTAACATGCATCTTAAAACAAAAGTAGATTACACTTTTTTCATTGTTAATATTTCGTTTTGCTTTTAAAAATGTCCATTTATTACAACATTATCATTAAAATTATTCTAGCATGATCTGTGTTAATGACATTTAAAGGTTCTAGTAGGTTTTATAATTTTCTTTTTATTAAGATATACGATATAGCTAAGATATATACTCTTCAAAAAAAGAAACGCAAAAGGCAAAATTTGAGACATATTGTTAACAAGTTTATTCCGGGTAGTTCTGTATGACATGTGTGAAACTTTGCACATTCACTGCTGAACATCCAAAGTCTGCAAAGGCGAAGTCCACGCTCACTAGTTGAAGTTTAATGTCATTCAACGTCAATAACGAGTATGCCCCCGTGAGCATCAATAACTGATTGGCATCTCCTGCCCATGGAAGCGATGAGATGACGAATCACATCCTGTGGAATGGCTGTCCACTCAGCCTGCAAAGCTGCTGCAAGCTGAGGTAGAGTCTGCGGTTAAGGTTGTCGCCGTCACAGACGTCGGTCCAACTCGTCCCAAAGATGTTCGATGGGGTTTAAATCTGGTGATCTGGAGGGCTAGGGAAGAACGTTGATGTTGTGGTGTCTCAAGAAGACAGTGGTGATTTGGGCTGTGTGAGGACGGGCGTTGTCATGTTGAAAAACGTCGTTGACGTTCACCATAATGGGTTGCACATGGGGCCTAAGAATCTCGTCGACGGTTGCGTACGGTCTGATCGGAAATCCTACGCAGCCCTGGTATGGTTGAGGCAGTAGACGTCGCAGTGGTGGTTCTATTCTGAAGGTGACGTAACCGGATGCAGTGATCTTGTGTGGGCGTGGCCACACGAGGTCTGCCAGATCATGGACGGTCACAAGTTGATCCATGTTGTTGGTGACGATTCCATAGCCTTGTGATGGTGCTTGGGTGGACATTCAAAGCTCTGGCAACATCTGATCGAGATTCGCCTGCTTCCAAGCGACCAATGGGGTTGTTGCGTTGTGCTTCAGTCAGTCTTGGCGTAACTGTATTGCGTGTCGGTGGCTTAACACTGAGCTATGGAAACCGAGAACCCGTCACTTTTATAGGGATTTTGCACATGTTGCACTTGCAGAACATGCAGATCTCTCAAACAAATTTATTGGACACGAATGCGTTTTGGCGAAAAATCCGATGTTTTCCTCCGTTTTCAATGTGCACAACGTTTATTGTCATTTTGGTCTGACAATCAGTGCCTTAACATGTGTAACATCACATACTCTGAGCTTGGAACGTTATTACATATATTTCTCTTTAAAATAACAAAAATATCCCTTTTGCGTTTCTTTTTTGAAGAGTATATATCATAAATCAATCCAAACTATTCCACGGTATATTAAAACTCTTATTATTATATCTAAAATAAATATAATACAAGTATATAAGTTTCAGTTATTGAACGAAATATATTTCACAATAATTTAAAATATCATAAGTGGAAAAGATATATTGACGCTCTATTTCAGTTGTCGTTAAAACTATTGTTAAAATATTGACATGTTTATCATTGTTTGTGAAATATTGTTGGAATATTTAACATGAGTGTGAAATATTGCATTATTGTTTATTGAAACTTTAAAAGGCAGGTAACGAACGCGTACAATTCTTAGCCAAATAATTGAGCTCAAGTTTGTTTCAGTTTAACTGAAAATAGACTGTATTTTAAAATATTTTTAATAATCAAATTATTAATAATAAGTGTTTGAACTCCCAGGTTATTTTATTTTTACATTAATAAGTACTACGATGCAGGATAAACTACCCTAAAAAACACATACACCTTACATGAGCATAGATTATATTAGCAAGTTGTACAATATGGAATGAAATAATATTTTGTTACTGGGAGAACAAAATATTAATTTTTCTTGTCTTAAAGGTGAATTTTCAACAAATTTAATAATTGCCTTAGAAACTGTACTTTGGTTAGGTATAATTCCTGTGTGGTTGCCATATTTTTAAACACTAGTTTCTGAGTAAAAAATGAAACAGATGTCAGATCTGTGTCAAAAGCAACTGTTCTAGGTTCGTTCAGAGTAGGTTCGAATTGATATGGCGTTATTCGACAATGTTCAGAACACAAAGTCAAAACTGACTCCGCCTCTATTTCTTCTTATGCACTGGCCATGTTTATTTACATTCAACGCGCTGGCGTTGGCGGTTTGTTTGGCAACTATTACGTCACAGTACTTTTCCTAGCGGCAAACGTATTCGGATTGTCGCTCGGAAAGGGCTCTTTCTGCACAAAGTTCTATGTTTCTTTTATTAGCACATATTGTTTATAAAAAATATGAATCTGCAAAATTAATCAGTATGAGTAGTTCTTTTGACTGCAAAGTTTTCTTTTTTTCTATAAAATTCACCTTTAACGAAATTTATTTGTTGACCTGAAGATGCCGCTGTAATCGTCGCTGAATATGTAGTCGGGAAAATAAGCAATCTTTCGTAATGATAAGCTGAGCCTAACGAATAATTAGTTATTTTAATATGTCAGAATAGGGAAGAACTTTTATCTCTCATTCTTCTGAACAGATGAGTATTACTCATGTATTTTTTATACAGAAAATTTTCTCAAGTTTTTAGCTTATTGTATTATAAAATTATCAGTTTTGTTTATTTTCTTTCGTCTGTCGTATAATAATCGTTAATTTTTTCATCGTGCATTCCATCAAACGTTTCTGTCATGTTGTTAATGTTGAAATGATTTACCTAAGCTGGAGATGGATTGATTCCTGTATGCTAATTCTATGACCTCTTTAAATAATGATTTAACTCAGAAAATGGTGGTAAATGTAACTTTATTTTCGGAACTATCTTCACCATAGTATGGACAAACAATATTGTTTGTTTTATAGGTTGATAATGGTTGTCTCAGTGCATCGTAATTGAAGTTATCTTTTTAAATACTTTGAAGAAACAACACTACCCCAGTGAATAGTTGCGACACGAGCCAAATGTCAGGCCTAGTTTTGTTGTTATTGGTTAAAACTTACAGTGTTGACTGAAGGGTGGAAGTTACCAATACAGACGACAAACAACTATAGAAAAATGTTGGTATCGTAAGTAACCTTGAGGTTACTGTGAGGGTTATCAGATTATAGGATCTTCTTGTGATAAGGCTGTTTCGAAGCGAAAAACAGAGGTCCTTGTTTTAGTCACCTTTATAAGATAGAATAAAGATGTTAAATGTCCCCATTCTGATTGAATAGTCTAGTACACTTAAACAACTCAAAATGAGCATTTTCATCATAAACCATTTGATTCAAAACGTTCTTGCTACAACTGTGAGGACAACATACTTGTTTAAGAATAAACTTACAACAATGAAAACACCACACTTATGTAAGAGTGCTTTTATAACAATGAAAACAATACACATATGTTAGAGTGTTCTTGTAACAGTGAAACACCACATTTATGTCAGACTGTTCTTGTAACAGTGAAACGCCACACTTATGTAAGAGTGCTTTTATAACAATGAAAACACCACATTTATGTCAGACTGTTCTTGTAACAATGAGAACACCGCACTGATGTAAGACTGTTCTTGTAACAGTGAAACACCACATTTATGTCAGACTGTTCTTGTAACAATGAGAACACTGCACTGATGTAAGACTGTTCTTGTAACAGTGAAACACCACATTTATGTAAGACTGTTCTTGTAACAATGAAAACACTACACGTATGTATGTCTTCAGTGAAGTGACATTACTCAGGTATTCAGTGAGGTGATACAACTTAAGCCTTCAGTGAAGTGATATTACTCAGGTATTCAGTAAGGTGATACAACTTAAGCCTTCAGAGAAGTGATATTACTCAGGTATTCAGTAAGGTGATACAACTTAAGCCTTCAGAGAAGTGACATTACTCAGGTATTCAGTGAGGTGATACAACTTAAGCCTTCAGAGAAGTGACATTACTCAGGTATTCAGTAAGGTGATACAACTTAAGCCTTCAGTGAAGTGACATTACTCAGGTATTCAGTAAGGTGATACAACTTAAGCCTTCAGTGAAGTGACATTACTCGGGTATTCAGTAAGGTGATACAACTTAAGCCTTCAGAGAAGTGACATTACTTGGGTATTCAGTGAGGTGATACAACTTAAACCTTCAGAGAAGTGACATTACTCAGGTATTCAGTAAGGTGATACAACTTAAGCCTTCAGTGAAGTGACATTACTCAGGTATTCAGTAAGGTGATACAACTTAAGCCTTCAGTGAAGTGACATTACTCAGGTATTCAGTAAGGTGATACAACTTAAGCCTTCAGAGAAATGACATTACTCAGGTATTCAGTAAGGTGATACAACTTAAGCCTTCAGAGAAATGACATTACTCAGGTATTCAGTAAGGTGATACAACTTAAGCCTTCAGAGAAGTGACATTACTCAGGTATTGAGTAAGGTGATACAACCTAAGCCTTCAGTGAAGTGACTCAGGTTAGAAATAATGCTTTTCATAAACAAAGGTTTCAGATTATCATTTGTGAAATCAGATGGCTTGTTGTTGGTAAAGAAAACTTCATTAGAAGATGACATATCATATGGTGTACAATACCGGTATTAATTCTATGTGCTGCTCTTTATAACTTCAGTGTGTTGGCATTGAAACAGGGTACACTCGAAACAGATGCACACTGTTGATGTGTGGATTATCTCTACAATATTACTATTAATACAGATGCACATGGTTGATGTGTGGATTATCACTACAATATTACTATTAATACAGATGCACATGGTTTATGTGTGGATTATCACTACAATATTACTATTAATACAGATGCACATGGTTGATGTGTGGGTTATCGCTACAATATTACTATTAATACAGATGCACATGGTTGATGGGTGGGTTATCACTACAATATTACTATTAATACAGATGCACATGGTTGATGTGTGGGTTATCACTACAATATTACTATTAATACAGATGCACATGGTTGATGTGTGGATTATCACTAGAATATTACTATTAATACAGATGCACATGGTTGATGTGTGGATTATCACTACAATATTACTATTAATACAGATGCACATGGTTGATGTGTGGGTTATCACTACAATATTACTGTTAATACAGATGCACATGGTTGATATGTAGATTATCGCTACAATATTACTATTAATACAGATGCACATGGTTAATGTGTGGATTATCACTACAATATTACTATTAATACAGATGCACATGGTTGATGTGTGGATTATCACTACAATATTACTATTAATACAGATGCACATGGTTGATGTGTGGGTTATCGCTACAATATTACTATTAATACAGATGCACATGGTTGATGTGTGGGTTATCACTACAATAGTACTATTAATACAGATGCACATGGTTGATGTGTGGGTTATCACCACAATATTGCTATTAATACAGATGCACATGGTTGATGTGTGGGTTATCACTACAATATTACTATTAATACAGATGCACATGGTTGATGTGTGGATTATCTCTACAATATTACTATTAATACAGATGCACATGGTTGATGGGTGGGTTATCACTACAATATTACTATTAATACAGATGCACATGGTTGATGTGTGGGTTATCACTACAATATTACTATTAATACAGATGCACATGGTTAATGTGTGGGTTATCACTACAATATTACTATTAATACAGATGCACACGGTTGATGTGTGGGCTATCACTACAATATTACTATTAATACAGATGCACATGGTTGATGTGTGGGTTATCATCACAATATTACTATTAATACAGATGCACATGGTTAATGTGTGGGTTATCACTACAATATTACTATTAATATAGATGCACATGGTTGATGTGTGGGTTATCACCACAATAGTACTATTAATATAGATGCACATGGTTGATGTGTGGGTTATCACCACAATAGTACTATTAATAGAGATGCACATGGTTGATGTGGGGGTTATCACTACAATATTACTATTAATACAGATGCACATGGTTGATGTGTGGATTATCACTACAATATTACTATTAATACAGATGCACATGGTTGATGTGTGGATTATCGCTACAATATTACTATTAATACAGATGCACATGGTTGATGTGTGGATTATCACTACAATATTACTATTAATACAGATGCACATGGTTAATGTGTGGGTTATCACCACAATTTTACTATTAATACAGATGCACATGGTTGATGTGTGGATTATCACTACAATATTACTATTAATACAGATGCACATGGTTGATGTGTGGATTATCACTACAATATTACTATTAATACAGATGCACATGGTTGATGTGTGGGTTATCACCACAATATTACTATTAATACAAATGCACATGGTTAATGTGTGGGTTATCACCACAATATTACTATTAATACAGATGCACATGGTTAATGTGTGGGTTATCACTACAGTATTACTATTAATACAGATGCACATGGTTGATGTGTGGGTTATCATCACAATATTACTATTAATAGAGATGCACATGGTTGATGTGTGGGTTATCACTACAATATTACTGTTAATACAGATGCACATGGTTGATGTGTGGATTATCACTACAATATTACTATTAATACAGATGCACATGGTTAATGTGTGGGTTATCACCACAATTTTACTATTAATACAGATGCACATGGTTGATGTGTGGATTATCACTACAATATTACTATTAATACAGATGCACATGGTTGATGTGTGGATTATCACTACAATATTACTATTAATACAGATGCACATGGTTGATGTGTGGGTTATCACCACAATATTACTATTAATACAAATGCACATGGTTAATGTGTGGGTTATCACCACAATATTACTATTAATACAGATGCACATGGTTAATGTGTGGGTTATCACTACAGTATTACTATTAATACAGATTCACATGGTTGATATGTGGGTTATCACCACAATAGTACTATTAATACAGATGCACATGGTTGATATGTGGGTTATCACCACAATAGTACTATTAATACAGATGCACATGGTTGATGTGTGGGTTATCATCACAATATTTTTATTAATACAGATGCACATGGTTGATGTGTGGGTTATCACTACAATATTACTATTAATACAGATGCATATGGTTGATGTGTGGATTATCACTACAATATTACTATCAATACAGATGCACATGGTTGATGTCTGGGTTATCACTACAATATTACTATTAATACAGATGCACACTGTTGATGTGTGGGTTATCAGTACAATATTACTATTAATACAGATGCACATGGTTGATCTGTGGGTTATCACCACAATAGTACTATTAATACAGATGCACATGGTTGATGTGGGGGTTATCACTACAATATTACTATTAATACAGATGCACATGGTTGATGTGTGGGTTATCATCACAATATTACTATTAATACAGATGCACATGGTTGATGTGTGGGTTATCACGATAATATTACTATTAATACAGATGCACATGGTTGATGTGTGGGTTATCACTACAATATTATTTTTAATACAGATGCACATGGTTGATGTGTTACTGATGGAAAGTAACAACCAAACTTCTATACTAGTAGAAGTAAGTGTGTTCTACCGTTCATGAATCAATAATGGTATTTCTTACCTCTCTTAGGTGTATCATGAAGGATTCTAATGTGAACATCAAGAGATTTGAATGTTTTGTCATTCTTACAGCCATATCTCTCCATCAGCTTTCTAGTCAAGAATAACCCAATGATTCTTCACTTTCTCAAAAACAACAACAGCCCGTTATCTATGAAACAGAAGAACTGTAATGAACTGATGAAACAGAAGAACTGTAATGAACTGATGAAATAGAAGAACTGTAATGAACTGATGAAACAGAAGAACTGTAATGAACTGATGAAATAGAAGAACTGTAATGAACTGATGAAATAGAAGAACTGTAATGAACTGATGAAACAGAAGAACTGTAATGAACTGATGAAACAGAAGAACTGTAATGAACTGATGAAACAGAAGAACTGTAATGAACTGATGAAACAGAAGAACTGTAATGAACTGATGAAATAGAAGAACTGTAATAAACTGATGAAATAGAAGAACTGTAATAAACTGATGAAATAGAAGAATTGTAATAAACTGATGAAACAGAAGAACTGTAATGAACTGATGAAATAGAAGAACTGTAATGAACTGATGAAACAGAAGAACTGTAATGAACTGATGAAATAGAAGAACTGTAATGAACTGATGAAATAGAAGAACTGTAATGAACTGATTAAATTGAAGAACTGTAATGAACTGATGAAATTGAAGAACTGTAATGAACTGACAAGAACTGGGAGGATTTTGAACACTTGGAAATTTAGTAGAACCTTAAAATCAAGAACATCTTTAACAAATTAGAGCACATCAGACAACTGTGGTTCAGTTCCTATAGTTACTTCTAACAACCTTTAAATTTGCATTACAACACTTAAATTTAAATGTAAAGAGAAAATACAATATTTGAAGATCAATCATCAGTTTTTTGGACACTATCACATCTAAGCTTCAAATTATTGTGATGACGTACAAACATTTTAAATAGAAATGTCCATCAGTACAACATCTACAAACATTCTAAATAGAAATATCGATCAGTACAACATCTACAAACATTCTAAATGGAAATATCCATCAGTACAACATCTACAAACATTCTAAATAGAAATGTCCATCAGTACAACATCTACAAACATTCTAAATAGAAATATCCATCAGTACAACATCTACAAACATTCTGAATGGAAATATCCATCAGTACAACATCTACAAACATTCTAAATAGAAATATTCATCAGTACAACATCTACAAACATTATAAATAGAAATATCCATCAGTACAACATCTACAAACATTCTAAATAGAAATATCCATCAGTACAACATCTACAAACATTCTAAATAGAAATGTCCATCAGTACAACATCTACAAACATTGTAAAGAAATATCCATCAGTACAACATCTACAAACATTCTAAATAGAAATATCCATCACTACAACATCTACGTTTCTGCCCATTTTATTCTCAATTCCTGGGTTGTGCTATAGGCCCTTAGCAACCTCTTATTTTGCTGTTTTACACGAAGATGAAGGCCTTTCAAGGTACGTAACAGAAGAGTTCTGCGATATTCTAAAAGCTCTTGGTGAACCATAAAACCCTCTTCTCTCCTCAACTGATCCACTTCTCGAATCCGGTTGATTTTTTCCTGGACGAGACAGCGTTCGGCTCGTAAACGCTTCACCTTCTCGGCCAATGATTCTAACTTGCTGCTGACGTGAATCGTGGAAGCTGCGCGAGAACACGCACCACCTGCTTCTGGATTGTTGAACACTTCCAGAACGGAGTTCTTGATTTGTTCACTGTTTTCAGAAAGATCTTCAAGAAATACTTCCTCAACATCAAAATTTGGGTTTCGTGGTCTGTGCCTACAAGAGAGAGGCCATGCTGCAGGTGTAAGTCCACACTTCGTCTGTCCTAGAATGATCCGGATGTCAGAGGTGGACATGGATGTGGTAGTTGACAGTTGGCCAGTATCTCTTGTGACCCAAAATTCGGGGAACATTAACTGTGGTGCTGAAATCAGACGAACATCACGACCACGTCCGATGGACGACGATAAAATCCATGGTCCAAATGTTCTGTTTTGCGTTTCGGTTGTTTCAGAGCTATCTGAAGGACTTGAGGACGGAGAGCTGCCCCAACCGCTGTCCACGGAACTACAGATGGAACTTGTATTACAATTAATCCACGGATTGGTTCGAATACGTGATCGTTGTCGTGGACAATTGACGTCATGCACGGCAGCGAGATCCAAGAAACTTGTGCGGATGTTAGAGACTTTTTTCTCTTGTATGGAGAGAGGTCGAGGGGTATAGCATTCCCCTGGGGGTTGAGCTGCAACGTGTTGAGAGAAACAGTTTGCATAAGTGATATCGTTTTCGTCCTGAGGTGACAATCTTTGTGGTTCATCTTTCTTCCCTTTCCGTCGGGAGCGACTGAAGTGGCTCTCCACCCATTTCATCAGCTTCATAACAGAACAGGTCGCTCTACTCAAAATAAATATATATCCTATAAGATTCAATGCTTGTGTTTCTAAATAAAGAATACTAAATATTAAAAACGTACTTACAGCAAAAAAAACTGACAATGTTTATGTGTACCCCTAATGTTCTACACGGTGTATATTCATCGCAGCTAATTGGTTAAAACCTTGTTATCACAGTTTCTAACTCTGTTTCACTTACATTCACAGAAGCTATGGGACTTTATATTATAAGGACATATTTTTACGTTGAGAGTTAATCTAAAAGTGTAACAATAATAACCTGTAGACACGTCACCATAACGTTGAGTTTCATCACCACTGTAAAGGAAAGATCAAGGTAGTGGACTGTCGAACATTAAATCATTAGCTGCACAGGTTGTCATATACTTGTAGTTTTCACCTCTGTACCTCTATACCCACTAGAACATCTTCAGTTGGAAGATTTTGGATTTTAATTTTACCTCTCCGTTTTGAACAATATATCTTTAATATTCAGCATATTTAATATTCAACATATCTTTAATATTCAGCATATCTTTAATATTCAACATATCTTGAATATTCAACATATATTTAATATTAAACATATTTAATATTCAACGTATATTTAATATTCAACGTATACTTAATATTCAACATATATTTAATATTCAACGTATATTTAATATTCAACGTATACTTAATATTCAACATATATTTAATATTCAACGTATACTTAATATTCAACATATATTTAATATTCAACATATATTTAATATTCAACATATACTTAATATTCAACATATATTTAAACCGTTGGTCACGTTGTTTTTTTTACCTTACTTTATGCTTCTTGTTTTTGACTAGTACACCCTTAACATGAATATTTTAGTCTCCACTAGTATACCCTTAACATGAATATTTTGGTCTCCACTAGTACACCCTTAACATGAATATTTTAGTCTTCACTAGTATACCCTTAACATGAATATTTTGGTCTCCACTAGTATACCCTTAACATGAATATTTTAGTCTTCACTAGTATACCCTTAACATGAATATTTTGGTCTCCACTAGTATACCCTTAACATGAATATTTTAGTCTCCACTAGTACACCCTTAACATGAATATTTTAGTCTTCACTAGTATACCCTTAACATGAATATTTTGGTCTCCACTAGTATACCCTTAACATGAATATTTTAGTCTCCACTAGTATACCCTTAACATGAATATTTTAGTCTCCACTAGTATACACTTAACATGAATATTTTAGTCTCCACTAGTATACCCTTAACATGAATATTTTGGTCTCCACTAGTATACCCTTAACATGAATATTTTGGTCTACACTAGTATACCCTTAACTTGAATATTTTGGTCTCCACTAGTACACCCTTAACATGAATATTTTAGTCTCCACTAGTATACCCTTAACATGAATATTTTAGTCTCCACTAGTATACCCTTAACATGAATATTTTAGTCTTCACTAGTATACCCTTAACATGAATATTTTGGTCTCCACTAGTATACCCTTAACATGAATATTTTAGTCTCCACTAGTATACCCTTAACATGAATATTTTAGTCTCCACTAGTATACACTTAACATGAATATTTTGGTCTCCACTAGTATACCCTTAACATGAATATTTTGGTCTCCACTAGTATACCCTTAACATGAATATTTTAGTCTCCACTAGTATACCCTTAACATGAATATTTTGGTCTCCACTAGTATACCCTTAACATGAATATTTTAGTCTCCACTAGTATACCCCTAACATGAATATTTTGGTCTCCACTAGTATACCCTTAACATGAATATTTTAGTCTCTACTAGTATATCCTTAACTTGAATATTTTGGTATTCACTAGTATACCCTTAACTTGAATATTTTGGTCTCCACTAGTATACCCTTAACATGAATATTTTGGTCTCCACTAGTAAACCCTTAACATGAATATTTTAGTCTCTACTAGTATATCCTTAACTTGAATATTTTGGTCTCCACTAGTACACCCTTAACATGAATATTTTAGTCTCCACTAGTATACCCTTAACATGAATATTTTAGTCTCTACTAGTATACCCTTAACATGAATATTTTAGTCTCTACTAGTATACCCTTAACATGAATATTTTAGTCTCCACTAGTATACCCTTAACATGAATATTTTAGTCTCTACTAGTATATCATTAACTTGAATATTTTGGTATTCACTAGTACACCCTTAACATGAATAGTTTAGTCTCCACTATTATACCCTTAACATGAATATTTTAGTCTCTACTAGTATATCCTTAACTTGAATATATTGGTATTCACTAGTATACCCTTAACTTGAATATTTTAGTCTCCACTAGTATACCCTTAACATGAATATTTTAGTCTCTACTAGTATATCCTTAACTTGAATATTTTGGTATTCACTAGTATACCCTTAACTTGAATATTTTGGTCTGCACTAGTATACCCTTAACTTAAATATTTTGGTTTCCAGTAGTATAACCTTACTTTGAACGTTTTAATATTTGCTATTATATCCTTAATTTGAATATATTGGTGTTCACCAGTATACCCTTAATTTGAACATTTTTATTTCTGCTAGAAAACTTCTAAGTTGAACACTTTAGCCTTTACTAATATACCCTAAATTTGAAAAATTTTGTCTTTAATAATATACCCTTAATTTGAATACTTTCCCATCGACTATTTTACCCTTCATTTGAACACCTCCTGCTCCGTTAGTATGCACTTAATTTGAACATTTTAATCTACACTTGTATACCCTTAACCTGAATATTTTGGTCTCCACTAGTATACCCTTAACCTGAATATTTTGGTCTGCATTAGTAAACCTTTAACTTGAATATTTTGGTTGTCACTAGTATCCCCTTAACATGAACACATTAATCTCCTCTAGTATACCCTTAATTTGAACATTTTTGTTTCTGCTAAAAAACTTCTACGTTAAACACTTTAGCCTTCACTAATATACCCTAAATTTGTAAATTTTTGTCTTTAATAATATACCTTAATTCGAATACTTTCCCATCCACAATGTTACCCTTCATTTGAACATTTTCGTCTCCGTTAGTATATTTTTAAGTTGAACACTTTAATATTTTGTAGTATACCCTTAATTTGAACACTTCAGTCTCCGTTAGTATATACTTAAGTTGAACACTTTAATATTTTGTAGTATACCCTTAATTTGAACACTTCAGTCTCTGTTAGTATATCCTTAAGTTGAACACATTAATATTTTGTAGTATACCCTTAATTTGAACACTTCAGTCTCCTGTAGTATATCCTTAAGTTGAACACTTTAATATTTTGTAGTATACCCTTAATTTGAACACTTCAGTCTCCTGTAGTATATCCTTAAGTTGAACACTTTAACATTTTGTAGTATACCCTTAATTTGAACACTTGAGTCTCCGTTAGTATATCCTTAAGTTGAACACTTTAATATTTTGTGGTATACCATAATTTGAACACTTCAGTCTCCTGTAGTACATCCTTAAGTTGAACACTTTAATATTTTGTAGTATACCCTTAATTTGAACACTTCAGTCTCCTGTAGTACATCCTTAAGTTGAACACTTTAATATTTTGTAGTATACCCTTAATTTGAACACTTCAGTCTCCTGTAGTATATCGTTAAGTTGAACACTTTAATATTTTGTAGTATACCCTTAATTTGAACACTTCAGTCTCCTGTAGTATATCCTTAAGTTGAACACTTTAATATTTTGTAGTATACCCTTAATTTGAACACTTCAGTCTCCGTTAGTATATCCTTAAGTTGAACACTTTAATATTTTGTAGTATACCATAATTTGAACACTTCAGTCTCCTGTAGTATATCCTTAAGTTGAACACTTTAACATTTTGTAGTATACCCTTAATTTGAACACTTCAGTCTCCGTTAGTATATGCTTAAGTTGAACACTTTAATATTTTGTATTATACCATAATTTGAACACTTCAGTCTACTGCAGTATATCCTTAAGTTGAACACTTTAATATTTTGTAGTATACCCTTAATTTGAACACTTCAGTCTCCTGTAGTATATCCTTAAGTTGAACACTTTAATATTTTGTAGTATACCCTTAATTTGAACACTTCAGTCTCCTGTAGTATATCCTTAAGTTGAACATTTTACTCCACCGTATACCCTTAAGTTGAAGAATTTAATCTCGTGTAGTATACTCTTAAGTTGAACACTTTAATCTCTACTAGTATATCCTTAACTTGAATATTTTGGTATTCACTAGTACACCCTTGACATGAATATTTTAGTCTCCACAAGTATACCCTTAACCTGAATATTTTGGTCTGCACTAGTAAACCTTTAACTTGAATATTTTGGTTGTCACTAGTATACCCTTAACATGAACACATTAATCTCCTCTAGTATACCCTTAATTTGAACATTTTTATTTCTGCTAGAAAACTTCTACGTTAAACACTTTAGCCTTCACTAATATACCCTAAATTTGAAAATTTTTGTCTTTAATAATATACCTTAATTCGAATACTTTCCCATCCACAATGTTACCCTTCATTTGAACATTTTCGTCTCCGTTAGTATATTTTTAAGTTGAACACTTTAATATTTTGTAGTATACCCTTAATTTGAACACTTCAGTCTCCGTTAGTATATCCTTAAGTTGAACACTTTAATATTTTGTAGTATACCCTTAATTTGAACACTTCAGTCTCCTGTAGTATATCCTTAAGTTGAACACTTTAATATTTTGTAGTATACCCTTAATTTGAACACTTCAGTCTTTTGTAGTACATCCTTAAGTTGAACACTTTAATATTTTGTAGTATACCCTTAATTGAACACTTCAGTCTCCTGTAGTATATCCTTAAGTTGAACACTTTAACATTTTGTAGTATACCCTTAATTTGAACACTTGTGTCTCCGTTAGTATATCCTTAAGTTGAACACTTTAATATTTTGTGGTACACCATAATTTGAACACTTCAGTCTCCTGTAGTAGATCCTTAAGTTGAACACTTTAACATTTTGTAGTATACCCTTAATTTGAACACTTGAGTCTCCGTTAGTATATCCTTAAGTTGAACACTTTAATATTTTGTAGTATACCATAATTTGAACACTTCAGTCTCCTGTAGTATATCCTTAAGTTGAACACTTTAACATTTTGTAGTATACCCTTAATTTGAACACTTCAGTCTCCTGTAGTATATCCTTAAATTGAACACTTTAATATTTTGTAGTATACCCTTAATTTGAACACTTCAGTCTCCTGTAGTATATCCTTAAATTGAACACTTTAATATTTTGTAGTATACCCTTAATTTGAACACTTCAGTCTCCTGTAGTATATCCTTAAGTTGAACACTTTAATATTTTGTAGTATACCCTTAATTTGAACACTTCAGTCTCCTGTAGTATATCCTTAAGTTGAACACTTTAATATTTTGTAGTATACCCTTAATTTGAACACTTCAGTCTCCTGTAGTATATCCTTAAGTTGAACACTTAAATATTTTGTAGTATACCATAATTTGAACACTTCAGTCTTTTGTAGTACATCCTTAAGTTGAACACTTTAATATTTTGTAGCATACCCTTAATTTGAACACTTCAGTCTCCTGTAGTATATCCTTAAGTTGAACACTTTAATATTTTGTAGTATACCCTTAATTTGAACACTTCAGTCTCCTGTAGTATATCCTTAAGTTGAACACTTTAATATTTTGTAGTATACTCTTAATTTGAACACTTCAGTCTCCTGTAGTATATCCTTAAGTTGAACATTTTACTCCACCGTATACCCTTAAGTTGAAGAATTTAATCTCGTGTAGTATACTCTTAAGTTGAACACTTTAATCTCTACTAGTATATCCTTAAATTGAATATTTTGGTATTCACTAGTACACCCTTGACATGAATATTTTAGTCTCCACAAGTATACCCTTAACCTGAATATTTTGGTCTCCACTAGTATACCCTTAACCTGAATATTTTGGTCTGCACTAGTAAACCTTTAACTTGAATATTTTGGTTGTCACTAGTATACCCTTAACATGAACACATTAATCTCCTCTAGTATACCCTTAATTTGAACATTTTTTATTTCTGCTAGAAAACTTCTACGTTAAACACTTTAGCCTTCACTAATATACCCTAAATTTGAAAAATTTTGTCTTTAATAATATACCCTAATTCGAATACTTTCCCATCCACAATGTTACCCTTCATTTGAACATTTTCGTCTCCGTTAGTATATTTTTAAGTTGAACACTTTAATATTTTGTAGTATACCCTTAATTTGAACACTTCAGTCTCCGTTAGTATATCCTTAAGTTGAACACTTTAATATTTTGTAGTATACCCTTAATTTGAACACTTCAGTCTTTTGTAGTACATCCTTAAGTTGAACACTTTAATATTTTGTAGCATACCCTTAATTTGAACACTTCAGTCTCCTGTAGTATATCCTTAAGTTGAACACTTTAATATTTTGTAGTATACCCTTAATTTGAACACTTCAGTCTCCTGTAGTATATCCTTAAGTTGAACACTTTAATATTTTGTAGTATACCCTTAATTTGAACACTTCAGTCTCCTGTAGTATATCCTTAAGTTGAACATTTTACTCCACCGTATACCCTTAAGTTAAAGAATTTAATCTCGTGTAGTATACTCTTAAGTTGAACACTTTAATCTCTACTAGTATATCCTTAACTTGAATATTTTGGTATTCACTAGTACACCCTTGACATGAATATTTTAGTCTCCACAAGTATACCCTTAACCTGAATATTTTCGTCTCCACTAGTATACCCTTAACCTGAATATTTTGGTCTGCACTAGTAAACCTTTAACTTGAATATTTTGGTTGTCACTAGTATACCTTTAACATGAACACATTAATCTCCTCTAGTATACCCTTAATTTGAACATTTTTATTTCTGCTAGAAAACTTCTACGTTAAACACTTTAGCCTTCACTAATATACCCTAAATTTGAAAATTTTTGTCTTTAATAATATACCCTAATTCGAATACTTTCCCATCCACAATGTTACCCTTCATTTGAACATTTTCGTCTCCGTTGGTATATTTTTAAGTTGAACACTTTAATATTTTGTAGTATACCCTTAATTTGAACACTTCAGTCTCCGTTAGTATATCCTTAAGTTGAACACTTTAATATTTTGTAGTATACCCTTAATTGAACACTTCAGTCTCCGTTAGTATATCCTTAAGTTGAACACTTTAATATTTTGTAGTATACCCTTAATTTGAACACTTCAGTCTCCGTTAGTATATCCTTAAGTTGAACACTTTAATATTTTGTAGTATACCCTTAATTTGAACACTTCAGTCTCCTGTAGTACATCCTTAAGTTGAACACTTTAATATTTTGTAGTATACCCTTAATTTGAACACTTCAGTCTCCTGTAGTACATCCTTAAGTTGAACACTTTAATATTTTGTAGTATACCCTTAATTTGAACACTTCAGTCTCCTGTAGTATATCCTTAAGTTGAACACTTTAATATTTTGTAGTATACCCTTAATTTGAACACTTCAGTCTCCTGTAGTATATCCTTAAGTTGAACATTTTACTCCACCGTATACCCTTAAGTTGAAGAATTTAATCTCGTGTAGTATACTCTTAAGTTGAACACTTTAATCTCCACAAGTATATCCTTAAGTTAAACAGTTTTATCTCCACTTGTATATCCCTTAGTTGAACTGTTTTATATCCACTAGTATACCTTTAAGTTGAACTGTTTTATCTCCAGTAGTATATCCTTAAGTTAAACAGTTTTATCTCCACTATTATATCCTTTAGCTGAACTTTTTTATCTCCACTAGTTGTCTCTCTCGGTTTCAATAAAATAGCGATTAGTGATATTTTATTTAACTTGATGGATTTAATCTATATATAAGAGTTTATGTATATGAATGTTTTTTTCTCTCTTACTTTATAAAGTGACTTAAAACATACTTAAACTGAAACCGTCATACTCACGATCAGAACGTTTTCTTATAGTAATTTCTTTGAACCCGCAGATTTGCGTGTTGTCACACACGTGCCTAAAGCCATCTGGTGGTAGATCCGGTGTATCTAGAACATTTAAATTAATCAATATTAGATGTTATCAGTAGTGATATCTTTATAGCTGTAATTTAATTCAGGTTTTAAAATGAATATTAAATCTATCTGTGAATGAAATCCACTAAGCTTACAGTTGTTTTTAACTGACAGTCCAGTTGAACGTTTGATACAATTTGTTTGTTTAGAGGAGTTGACTTTCTCCAAATAAAGAGGGCTGAAAATGCACGTTGTTATTATGCACAATAAATAGAATAAAAATAATTTTGAATATGCAAATTAGCAAATCACGTGACAATACAGCCGATATATAGTGCCCCCCAAAATTTATCATTTTGGGTAAGACTATTTGACAGCCCCTTCTAACGCAAAATATCAATAAACTCACACCCAAAAATTTTAACAGATAGAGGATTTAGAATTTAAGACAAGCATATTTAATACCATTGGAGAAAAAAAAAAGAATAAGGAATAACGTGGGGTGTCGGAATCATCCAGAAAGAGACTTCTATCAAGTCGTACTCCAACTTTGGTAAGCAAAGAAAGGCAGGAGGTGAAAATCTACGAACACAAAAGTCATAGGTCAGTAAAGCCTTCCACGTATCCCGGGAAACACAGTATAACAGATTCTCGGTCTGGTCACGTGCACCCAAGCTTCATTCTGACGTACCAAACTCAAACTAAAAATGAAACAGGTGTTCATAATGTTTTAAATAAAGACACGCTATCTGCATTAACCGTCACTAAGTTAGCAGTAAAAAACCAAAAGGAAAGCAGTTAGTCATCACCACTCATTGCCAACTCTTGGGCTACGCTTTCACCAATGAATTGATTGTACATAATAACACTCCCACGGCTGAAAGGACGAACATTCTTGGTGGGACGGAGATTGGAACCTGCGACCCTCAGATTGAGAGTCGAACGCCCTAAGCACATGACCATGTTGGGCCATTGCTGTGAGATCGGGCTGTTTATATCGGTAATGGTAAATCATTGTTCTAACACAGAGTAAAATGTTTATTGAAAGCAAGAACAAAGTGATAATGTGCTTTTTAATGAAGAGCTTTTTGTAATAAACATTAAGCTGCAGGGCTATTGCTAAGATGCACGGTGGTCAGTTTGTTTGTTTTTTGAATTTCGCGCAAAGCTACACGAAAGCTATCTGTGCTAGCCATCCCTAATTTAGTAGTGTAAAACTAGAGGGAAGGCAGCTAGTCATCACCACTCACCGCCAACTCTTGGGCCACTCTTTTACTAACGAATAGTGGGATTGACCGTCACTATATAAGGGCGAGCGAGCATGTTTGGTGCGACGGGGATTCGAACCCGCGACCCTCAGGTTACGAGTCGAACGCCTTAACCCACCTGGTCATGCCGGGCCTTACGGTGGTCAGATTGAAACATGTCCGAACGTCGTGAGGCTCCGAAACAGTTTGTACTCAGTAGAATGTTGCCTTTGATAGATTTTCATATAAACTCGTGACACCTGCTGGGGATATTTTAATCACGCAAAATGAAACTACCAACTAAATATTTCTTAAACAGGAATGCATTAAAACTTGCAGAGTCGAAACCCCTAAATGTCCTTCTACGATAAATTCCACATTTAACTTCTTCATAACACAGTACTCTCTTTAAGAAAAAGTAACTTCATTTTTTGTGTTCTACAGTGAATTTCATTTTTAAAAATCTCAACTACGTGTTCAGTTACAGAATTGACATATCTGACAAATACAAAACCAACGTACCTGCGACAGTGTACAGGTTGAAAACTGTTCATTAATCATTGTTTCTCAGGGTAACAAAGAAACACGTTGGCAAGTAACGTTGTTAATCTGGAACCCATCGCTGCTTGGTCATGAACGGTATCTATGAAAAACAATTGTATCTCAACAACTGCTGAAAAACATACTCTAGTAATGTTTTTTTACAATTTATATTTGGAATACTTTATTAACAGCCATATTTGACGCAAGGTTTACAGGAATATCGTCACATAGAGAGAAACCGCATTAAAAATTGTCTTTTTATTAAACCTTAAATCTCGCATTTCATTAGAATAAATTATTTTATAGTATAGTCACTGTACCTAAATCTTTTAAACTATTTTTAAAAGAAATCAATGCATACGTGATTTTAACTGATACAGTTTGTCTGACAGGACAACATTTCTTCTGGACTTTTGCAACGCCTTAAAGAATACCTGGATAATAACTTGATTGTTTTATTCTAGAGTATTAATCTTGTATCAGTATATTATGTTTCTTCAATTCAACAGATACCTTCTGTTTTTTGTAGAACTTACCTTTGAAATGTACTCACGTTTGCCACTGTTAATATCCACCATCATACCCTTAGCATGCTCCTTTTACACTCCACTAGTATTCCCTTGCATTGATTCTTTGGTTTACACCAGCATATCTAAACTTTGCTACTTTTGATTTTTACCATTGTACCTCTAGTTTGATACTTTTATGACTATACCCCAAGTTACCTCCCTTTGGTACTTGGGTATGTATCCCTATACAGATATGTCCTGAACATAGCAGTAACCAAAGTCACATGTTAATTATAACAAATAATGCTGTATTCCAACAGTATTTCCTGTCTAATATATCTATCTTTTAAACACAATGTTATAATAAATAGTTTCTCTGGTAGTTGTACACGTATTTTGAGCGTATAAACAGCTTCACCCAAACAAACCCAATTGTAATAACCAGCATACTTTACACACGTTGTCGGGGATTGAGGTCAAAGGGCGGAGAATAAGAAATAATGAGATTTCTACGTGTAGAGGCGCTGTTATTTTGTTACACATCTCATGTGATTTGAATAATAAATCGTGGCCAGCTTATGAAGTAAAGATGTCATACAGGTTAGTATAACACCATATGAGATCTTCAAAGCTTCCTGTATTCTGATTGGCTCAAACCGGTTCTCTGTCTGAATTATTACTTCTCCAATAAATAAATAGAATATGTGATAAATGTGGCGAGTGTTCTGTATGAAACTACAACGAAGACACAGTACGTCTCAGAAATGACTTACGACCAAGTTTGTTTTCTTCATCACTGTCACGTGATGATTAATATGTTGTTCACTGATTGGTCAAAAGAGATATCTCTGGAAATCAGATAGCAGCTGTGGGATTATTGAAAATGCTTCAAGTTGAAACAATCTACACTAGTAATTCCGTGAATTAGATAAAGCTTGAAATTTGGATTAACGTCTAGTAGACTCCCTCTACCGACAGATTTGATGTTGTTTACAAGCCTTACGTGTTTCAAATAAAGAGAGTGAATTAAAACTTGTAAGAAACATTACCTCAGTACCATTCGGTGAGAGAATTACTTAATATAAAGCAAAGTGTGTTATCCAAGTAATTGCAGAGGGAGTGGCAAAGCGAATGATTAATTATTAATTTCTTTAATATCAAGCTGACTTCAGATCTGAATTTTTCTTTTGGATACTGAACACAACCAGTGCAGGTGTAATAAGTGGTAAGAATATATTTCTTACTGACATAGCACTGATTTATGGAGACCATTATTTTCCACTTTTTAATAGCCTTTTATTTAAACCAATAGAAAACAAATTTTCTTTTACATGCCTTTCGCTCAATCTAATATACTACACACGGTTGTCGAGGGCCACAAAACCAGGGTAAATACCTAGGCCTTACAGACTCTTCCTTCTCAACTGATGGGATACCATGTGACAGTCCTTATTATGGATAACTACTGTAGATGGTTGAAACACTATTAGTTTAGACAGTTAAGATAACTATTGTAGATTGTTGAAACACTAGTTAGTTAAGTAAGTTAAGATAACTACTGTAGATGGTTGAAATACTAGTTAGTTTAGTAAGTTAATATAACTATTGTAGATGGTTGAAACACTAGTTAGTTAAGTAAGTTAAGATAACTACTGTAGATGGTTGAAACACTAGTTAGTTAAGTAAATTAAGATAACTACTGTAGATGGTTTAAACACTAGTTAGTTTAGTAAGTAAAGATAACTACTGTAGATGGTTAAAACACTAGTTAGTTAACTAAATTAAGATAACTACTGTAGATGGTTGAAACACTAGTTAGTTAAGTAAGTTAAGATAACTACTGTAGATGATTGAAACACTAGTTAGTTAAGTAAGTTAAGATAACTACTGTAGATGATTGAAACACGATTTAGTTTAGTAATTAAAGATAACTACTGTAGATGGTTGAAACACTAGTTAGTTTAGTAAGTAAAGATAACTACTGTAGATGGTTAAAACACTAGTTAGTTAACTAAATTAAGATAACTACTGTAGATGGTTGAAACACTAGTTAGTTTAGTAAGTTAAGATAACTACTGTAGATGATTGAAACATAGTTAGATAAGTAAGTTAAGATAACTACTGTAGATGATTGAAACACTAGTTAGTTAAGTAAGTTAAGATAACTACTGTAGATGATTGAAACACTAGTTAGTTAAGTAAGTTAAGATAACTACTGTAGATGATTGAAACACTAGCTAGTTAAGTATGTTAAGATAACTACTGTAGATGATTGAAAAATAGTTAGATAAGTAAGTTAAGATAACTACTGTAGATGATTGAAACACTAGTTAGTTAAGTATGTTAAGATAACTACTGTAGATGGTTGAAACACCAGTTAGTTTAGTAAGTTAAGATAACTGCTGTAGATGGTTGAAACACTAGTTAGTTAAGTAAGTTAAGATAACTACTGTAGATGGTTGAAACACTAGTTAGATAAGTAAGTTAAGATAACTACTGTAGATGATTGAAACATAGTTAGATAAGTAAGTTAAGATAACTACTGTAGATGATTGAAACATAGTTAGTTTAGTAAGTAAAGATAACTACTGTAGATGGTTGAAACACTAGTTAGTCAAGTATGTTAAGATAACTACTATAGATGATTGAAACACTAGTTAGTTTAGTAAGTAAAGATAACTACTGTAGATGGTTGAAACACTAGTTAGTCAAGTATGTTAAGATAACTACTGTAGATGGTTGAAACACTAGTTAGTTTAGTAAGTAAAGATAACTACTGTAGATGGTTAAAACACTAGTTAGTTAACTAAATTAAGATAACTACTGTAGATGGTTGAAACACTAGTTAGTTTAGTAAGTTAAGATAACTACGGTAGATGGTTGAAACACCAGTTAGTTTAGTAAGTTAAGATAACTACTGTAGATGGTTGAAACACTAGTTAGTTTAGTAAGTAAAGATAACTACTGTAGATGGTTAAAACACTAGTTAGTTAACTAAATTAAGATAACTACTGTAGATGGTTGAAACATAGTTAGTTTAGTAAGTAACGATAACTACTGTAGATGGTTGAAACACTAGTTAGTCAAGTATGTTAAGATAACTACTGTAGATGATTGAAACACGATTTAGTTTAGTAATTAAAGATAACTACTGTAGATGGTTGAAACACTAGTTAGTTTAGTAAGTAAAGATAACTACTGTAGATGGTTGAAACACTAGTTAGTCAAGTATGTTAAGATAACTACTGTAGATGATTGAAACATAGTTAGTTTAGTAAGTAACGATAACTACTGTAGATGGTTGAAACACTAGTTAGTCAAGTATGTTAAGATAACTACTATAGATGATTGAAACACTAGTTAGTTTAGTAAGTAAAGATAACTACTGTAGATGGTTGAAACACTAGTTAGTCAAGTATGTTAAGATAACTACTGTAGATGGTTGAAACACTAGTTAGTTTAGTAAGTAAAGATAACTACTGTAGATGGTTAAAACACTAGTTAGTTAACTAAATTAAGATAACTACTGTAGATGGTTGAAACACTAGTTAGTTTAGTAAGTTAAGATAACTACTGTAGATGATTGAAACACTAGTTAGTTTAGTAAGTAAAGATAACTACTGTAGATGGTTGAAACACTAGTTAGTTAAGTAAGTTAAGATAACTACTGTAGATGATTGAAACACTAGTTAGTTAAGTAAGTTAAGATAACTACTGTAGATGATTGAAACACGATTTAGTTAAGTATGTTAAGATAACTACTGTAGATGATTGAAACATAGTTAGATAAGTATGTTAAGATAACTACTGTAGATGATTGAAACATAGTTAGTTTAGTAAGTAAAGATAACTACTATAGATGATTGAAACACTAGTTAGTTTAGTAAGTAAAGATAACTACTGTAGATGGTTGAAACACTAGTTAGTCAAGTATGTTAAGATAACTACTGTAGATGGTTGAAACACTAGTTAGTTTAGTAAGTTGAGATAACTATGGTAGATGGTTGAAACACCAGTTAGTTTAGTAAGTTAAGATAACTACTGTAGATGGTTGTGACACTAGTTTGTTAAGTAAGTTAAGATAACTGCTGTAGATGATTGAAACACTAGTTAGATAAGTAAGTTAAGATAACTACTGTAGATGGTTGAAACACTAGTTAGTTTAGTAAGTTAAGATAACTACTGTAGATGATTGAAACATAGTTAGATAAGTAAGTAAAGATAACTACTGTAGATGTTTGAAACACCAGTTAGTTTAGTAAGTTAAGATAACTACTGTAGATGGTTGAAACACTAGTTAGTTTAGTAATTAAAGATAACTACTGCAGATGATTGAAACACTAGTTAGTTAAGTAAGTTAAGATAACTACTGTAGATGATTGAAACATAGTTAGTTTAGTAAGTTAAGATAATTACTGTAGATGATTGAAACACTAGTTAGTTAAGTATGTTAAGATAACTACTGTAGATGATTGAAACATAGTTAGTTTAGTAAGTTAAGATAATTACTGTAGATGATTGAAACACTAGTTAGTTAAGTATGTTAAGATAACTACTATAGATGATTGAAACACTAGTTAGTTAAGTAAGTTAAGATAACTACTGTAGATGGTTGAAACACTAGTTAGATAAGTAAGTTAAGATAACTACTGTAGATGGTTGAAACACTAGTTAGATAAGTAAGTTAAGATAACTACTGTAGATGATTGAAACACTAGTTAGTTAAGTAAGTTAAGATAACTACTGTAGATGGTTGAAACACTAGTTAGTTAAATAAGTTAAGATAACTACTGTAGATGATTGAAACACTAGTTAGTTAACTATGTTAAGATAACTACTGTAGATGGTTGAAACACCAGTTAGTTTAGTAAGTTAAGATAACTTCTGTAGATGGTTGAAACATTAGTTAGTTAAGTATGTTAATATAACTACTGTAGATGATTGAAACATAGTTAGATAAGTAAGTTAAGATATCTACTGTAGATGATTGAAACACTAATTAGTTAAGTATGTTAAGATAACTACTGTAGATGGTTGAAACACCAGTTAGTTTAGTAAGTTAAGATAACTGCTGTAGATGGTTGAAACACTAGTTAGTTAAGTAAGTTAAGATAACTACTGTAGATGGTTGAAACACTAGTTAGATAAGTAAGTTAAGATAACTACTGTAGATGATTGAAACATAGTTAGATAAGTAAGTTAAGATAACTACTGTAGATGATTGAAACATAGTTAGTTTAGTAAGTAAAGATAACTACTGTAGATGGTTGAAACACTAGTTAGTCAAGTATGTTAAGATAACTACTGTAGATGGTTGTGACACTAGTTTGTTAAGTAAGTTAAGATAACTGCTGTAGATGATTGAATCACTAGTTAGATAAGTAAGTTAAGATAACTACTGTAGATGGTTGAAACACTAGTTAGTTTAGTAAGTTGAGATAACTATGGTAGATGGTTGAAACACCAGTTAGTTTAGTAAGTTAAGATAACTACTGTAGATGGTTGTGACACTAGTTTGTTAAGTAAGTTAAGATAACTGCTGTAGATGATTGAAACACTAGTTAGATAAGTAAGTTAAGATAACTACTGTAGATGGTTGAAACACTAGTTAGTTTAGTAAGTTAAGATAACTACTGTAGATGATTGAAACATAGTTAGATAAGTAAGTTAAGATAACTACTGTAGATGATTGAAACATAGTTTAGTAAGTAAAGATAACTACTGTAGATGTTTGAAACACCAGTTAGTTTAGTAAGGTAAGATAACTACTGTAGATGGTTGAAACACTAGTTAGTTTAGTAATTAAAGATAACTACTGCAGATGATTGAAACACTAGTTAGTTAAGTAAGTTAAGATAACTACTGTAGATGATTGAAACATAGTTAGTTAAGTAAGTTAAGATAACTACTGTAGATGATTGAAACACTAGTAAGTTAAGTAAGTTAAGATAACTACTGTAGATGATTGAAACACGATTTAGTTTAGTAATTAAAGATAACTACTGTAGATGGTTGAAACACTAGTTAGTTTAGTAAGTAAAGATAACTACTGTAGATGGTTAAAACACTAGTTAGTTAACTAAATTAAGATAACTACTGTAGATGGTTGAAACACTAGTTAGTTTAGTAAGTTAAGATAACTACTGTAGATGATTGAAACATAGTTAGATAAGTAAGTTAAGATAACTACTGTAGATGATTGAAACACTAGTTAGTTAAGTAAGTTAAGATAACTACTGTAGATGATTGAAACACTAGTTAGTTAAGTATGTTAAGATAACTACTGTAGATGATTGAAAAATAGTTAGATAAGTAAGTTAAGATAACTACTGTAGATGATTGAAACACTAGTTAGTTAAGTATGTTAAGATAACTGCTGTAGATGGTTGAAACACTAGTTAGTTAAGTAAGTTAAGATAACTACTGTAGATGGTTGAAACACTAGTTAGATAAGTAAGTTAAGATAACTACTGTAGATGATTGAAACATAGTTAGATAAGTAAGTTAAGATAACTACTGTAGATGATTGAAACATAGTTAGTTTAGTAAGTAAAGAAAACTACTGTAGATGGTTGAAACACTAGTTAGTCAAGTATGTTAAGATAACTACTATAGATGATTGAAACACTAGTTAGTTTAGTAAGTAAAGATAACTACTGTAGATGGTTGAAACACTAGTTAGTCAAGTATGTTAAGATAACTACTGTAGATGGTTGAAACACTAGTTAGTTTAGTAAGTAAAGATAACTACTGTAGATGGTTAAAACACTAGTTAGTTAACTAAATTAAGATAACTACTGTAGATGGTTGAAACACTAGTTAGTTTAGTAAGTTAAGATAACTACGGTAGATGGTTGAAACACCAGTTAGTTTAGTAAGTTAAGATAACTACTGTAGATGGTTGAAACACTAGTTAATTTAGTAAGTAAAGATAACTACTGTAGATGGTTAAAACACTAGTTAGTTAACTAAATTAAGATAACTACTGTAGATGGTTGAAACATAGTTAGTTTAGTAAGTAACGATAACTACTGTAGATGGTTGAAACACTAGTTAGTCAAGTATGTTAAGATAACTACTGTAGATGATTGAAACACGATTTAGTTTAGTAATTAAAGATAACTACTGTAGATGGTTGAAACACTAGTTAGTTTAGTAAGTAAAGATAACTACTGTAGATGGTTGAAACACTAGTTAGTCAAGTATGTTAAGATAACTACTGTAGATGATTGAAACATAGTTAGTTTAGTAAGTAACGATAACTACTGTAGATGGTTGAAACACTAGTTAGTCAAGTATGTTAAGATAACTACTATAGATGATTGAAACACTAGTTAGTTAAGTAAGTTAAGATAACTACTGTAGATGATTGAAACACTAGCTAGTTAAGTATGTTAAGATAACTACTGTAGATGATTGAAAAATAGTTAGATAAGTAAGTTAAGATAACTACTGTAGATGATTGAAACACTAGTTAGTTAAGTATGTTAAGATAACTACTGTAGATGGTTGAAACACCAGTTAGTTTAGTAAGTTAAGATAACTGCTGTAGATGGTTGAAACACTAGTTAGTTAAGTAAGTTAAGATAACTACTGTAGATGGTTGAAACACTAGTTAGATAAGTAAGTTAAGATAACTACTGTAGATGATTGAAACATAGTTAGATAAGTAAGTTAAGATAACTACTGTAGATGATTGAAACATAGTTAGTTTAGTAAGTAAAGATAACTACTGTAGATGGTTGAAACACTAGTTAGTCAAGTATGTTAAGATAACTACTATAGATGATTGAAACACTAGTTAGTTTAGTAAGTAAAGATAACTACTGTAGATGGTTGAAACACTAGTTAGTCAAGTATGTTAAGATAACTACTGTAGATGGTTGAAACACTAGTTAGTTTAGTAAGTTAAGATAACTACGGTAGATGGTTGAAACACCAGTTAGTTTAGTAAGTTAAGATAACTACTGTAGATGGTTGAAACACTAGTTAGTTTAGTAAGTAAAGATAACTACTGTAGATGGTTAAAACACTAGTTAGTTAACTAAATTAAGATAACTACTGTAGATGGTTGAAACATAGTTAGTTTAGTAAGTAACGATAACTACTGTAGATGGTTGAAACACTAGTTAGTCAAGTATGTTAAGATAACTACTGTAGATGATTGAAACACGATTTAGTTTAGTAATTAAAGATAACTACTGTAGATGGTTGAAACACTAGTTAGTTTAGTAAGTAAAGATAACTACTGTAGATGGTTGAAACACTAGTTAGTCAAGTATGTTAAGATAACTACTGTAGATGATTGAAACATAGTTAGTTTAGTAAGTAACGATAACTACTGTAGATGGTTGAAACACTAGTTAGTCAAGTATGTTAAGATAACTACTATAGATGATTGAAACACTAGTTAGTTTAGTAAGTAAAGATAACTACTGTAGATGGTTGAAACACTAGTTAGTCAAGTATGTTAAGATAACTACTGTAGATGGTTGAAACACTAGTTAGTTTAGTAAGTAAAGATAACTACTGTAGATGGTTAAAACACTAGTTAGTTAACTAAATTAAGATAACTACTGTAGATGGTTGAAACACTAGTTAGTTTAGTAAGTTAAGATAACTACTGTAGATGATTGAAACACTAGTTAGTTTAGTAAGTAAAGATAACTACTGTAGATGGTTGAAACACTAGTTAGTTAAGTAAGTTAAGATAACTACTGTAGATGATTGAAACACTAGTTAGTTAAGTAAGTTAAGATAACTACTGTAGATGATTGAAACACGATTTAGTTAAGTATGTTAAGATAACTACTGTAGATGATTGAAACATAGTTAGATAAGTATGTTAAGATAACTACTGTAGATGATTGAAACATAGTTAGTTTAGTAAGTAAAGATAACTACTGTAGATGGTTGAAACACTAGTTAGTCAAGTATGTTAAGATAACTACTATAGATGATTGAAACACTAGTTAGTTTAGTAAGTAAAGATAACTACTGTAGATGGTTGAAACACTAGTTAGTCAAGTATGTTAAGATAACTACTGTAGATGGTTGAAACACTAGTTAGTTTAGTAAGTTGAGATAACTATGGTAGATGGTTGAAACACCAGTTAGTTTAGTAAGTTAAGATAACTACTGTAGATGGTTGTGACACTAGTTTGTTAAGTAAGTTAAGATAACTGCTGTAGATGATTGAAACACTAGTTAGATAAGTAAGTTAAGATAACTACTGTAGATGGTTGAAACACTAGTTAGTTTAGTAAGTTAAGATAACTACTGTAGATGATTGAAACATAGTTAGATAAGTAAGTAAAGATAACTACTGTAGATGTTTGAAACACCAGTTAGTTTAGTAAGTTAAGATAACTACTGTAGATGGTTGAAACACTAGTTAGTTTAGTAATTAAAGATAACTACTGCAGATGATTGAAACACTAGTTAGTTAAGTAAGTTAAGATAACTACTGTAGATGATTGAAACATAGTTAGTTTAGTAAGTTAAGATAATTACTGTAGATGATTGAAACACTAGTTAGTTAAGTATGTTAAGATAACTACTGTAGATGATTGAAACATAGTTAGTTTAGTAAGTTAAGATAATTACTGTAGATGATTGAAACACTAATTAGTTAAGTATGTTAAGATAACTACTATAGATGATTGAAAGACTAGTTAGTTAAGTAAGTTAAGATAACTACTGTAGATGGTTGAAACACTAGTTAGATAAGTAAGTTAAGATAACTACTGTAGATGGTTGAAACACTAGTTAGATAAGTAAGTTAAGATAACTACTGTAGATGATTGAAACACTAGTTAGTTAAGTAAGTTAAGATAACTACTGTAGATGGTTGAAACACTAGTTAGTTAAATAAGTTAAGATAACTACTGTAGATGATTGAAACACTAGTTAGTTAACTATGTTAAGATAACTACTGTAGATGGTTGAAACACCAGTTAGTTTAGTAAGTTAAGATAACTTCTGTAGATGGTTGAAACATTAGTTAGTTAAGTATGTTAATATAACTACTGTAGATGATTGAAACATAGTTAGATAAGTAAGTTAAGATATCTACTGTAGATGATTGAAACACTAATTAGTTAAGTATGTTAAGATAACTACTGTAGATGGTTGAAACACCAGTTAGTTTAGTAAGTTAAGATAACTGCTGTAGATGGTTTGAAACACTAGTTAGTTAAGTAAGTTAAGATAACTACTGTAGATGGTTGAAACACTAGTTAGATAAGTAAGTTAAGATAACTACTGTAGATGATTGAAACATAGTTAGATAAGTAAGTTAAGATAACTACTGTAGATGATTGAAACATAGTTAGTTTAGTAAGTAAAGATAACTACTGTAGATGGTTTGAAACACTAGTTAGTCAAGTATGTTAAGATAACTACTGTAGATGGTTGTGACACTAGTTTGTTAAGTAAGTTAAGATAACTGCTGTAGATGATTGAATCACTAGTTAGATAAGTAAGTTAAGATAACTACTGTAGATGGTTGAAACACTAGTTAGTTTAGTAAGTTGAGATAACTATGGTAGATGGTTGAAACACCAGTTAGTTTAGTAAGTTAAGATAACTACTGTAGATGGTTGTGACACTAGTTTGTTAAGTAAGTTAAGATAACTGCTGTAGATGATTGAAACACTAGTTAGATAAGTAAGTTAAGATAACTACTGTAGATGGTTGAAACACTAGTTAGTTTAGTAAGTTAAGATAACTACTGTAGATGATTGAAACATAGTTAGATAAGTAAGTTAAGATAACTACTGTAGATGATTGAAACATAGTTTAGTAAGTAAAGATAACTACTGTAGATGTTTGAAACACCAGTTAGTTTAGTAAGTTAAGATAACTACTGTAGATGGTTGAAACACTAGTTAGTTTAGTAATTAAAGATAACTACTGCAGATGATTGAAACACTAGTTAGTTAAGTAAGTTAAGATAACTACTGTAGATGATTGAAACATAGTTAGTTTAGTAAGTTAAGATAACTACTGCAGATGGTTGAAACACTAGTTTGTAAAGTAAGTTAAGATAACTACTGTAGATGATTGAAACATAGTTAGTGTAGTAAGTTAAGATAATTACTGTAGATGATTGAAACACTAGTTAGTTAAGTATGTTAAGATAACTACTGTAGATGATTGAAACATAGTTAGTTTAGTAAGTTAAGATAATTACTGTAGATGATTGAAACACTAGTTAGTTAAGTATGTTAAGATAACTACTATAGATGATTGAAACACTAGTTAGTTAAGTAAGTTAAGATAACTACTGTAGATGGTTGAAACACTAGTTAGATAAGTAAGTTAAGATAACTACTGTAGATGGTTGAAACACTAGTTAGATAAGTAAGTTAAGATAACTACTGTAGATGATTGAAACACTAGTTAGTTAAGTAAGTTAAGATAACTACTGTAGATGGTTGAAACACTAGTTAGTTAAATAAGTTAAGATAACTACTGTAGATGATTGAAACACTAGTTAGTTAAGTATGTTAAGATAACTACTGTAGATGGTTGAAACACCAGTTAGTTTAGTAAGTTAAGATAACTTCTGTAGATGGTTGAAACAACAGTTAGTTAAGTAAGTTAAGATAACTTCTGTAGATGGTTGAAACAACAGTTAGTTAAGTAAGTTAAGATAACTGCTGTAGATGGTTGAAACACCAGTTAGTTTAGTAAGTAAAGACAACTACTGTAGATGGTTGAAACAACAGTTAGTGAAGTAAGTTAAGATAACTACGGTAGATGGTTGTGACACTTGTTAGTTTAAGAACAGGTTAAGTTGGTGATGCTTGGTCTTGTTAAGAGCTAGTGAGAACCAGTAAGTTGGTTTTGTTTGTTCTTGTTGTGAAGGCTGCATTATAAATTAGTTTAAGTCATGTTAGCACTTACCGCCATACCGGAAGTAAGCCATTCTACTTACTGTTATTACTGTAGTGAGTATAATATTATAAGGTTTAACAAAAAATAAAACAGTTTACTTCCGAACGTTTGTTGGAGAGAAGAATCCAAAATCTTAATATGTGAAAAGAAAGTTCGTTGAGCGTTACTTGGAAATTCAATTTGGTTAGGCTTAACAATGGCCTTGAACTCTTTGCTGAGCTATTTGTTAGAGCACCTGACCTGGACGTGATAAAAACGTGAATTCGACAGGAGTGTGTATGTTAAAAATTATTCAACACGAGATAACTACCCCCCTTCCCTAATCTGTGGGTTGTATCACCAGAGACGTTTGGGAATTACTGATAAAGTCACCATCCACCACAGCCCACCAAGCAGTGGAAGATAAACGAGGGAATGTCTGAGAACTGAAACTACATGCATGTTGTCCAAATAACTAATCAGGAAAACATCTTGACTTATTTATATCTGTTGCCTTGACAATAAGCAATTTGGGGAATTAATTGGCAGAACAGAGTGAATCCGACATTGGAGTATTTGTTTAAAGAATTTCAAAGATAACGGAGTAACTTGGACACCAGGTGTAAAAGATTCTCTGGTTCTAACAAGTCTGAATCAGTCAAACTACACTTCCGTCTTCACAACAAACTGTTAATTATGAAACTATAATTTACTACTTTATCATGTTACGTCTCTAAAATAAAACTAATGTTACCAACTTATGTACAAGTTAAAAGGAATTGTGGATTTTATAAAACTATTGTCAAGTATATACACGTACGTATATCACAGTAATATAAATATAGCGTTAATACATGAATTAATAGTGGAAGATATAAATAAAACAATAATCAACTCAGTATAGTGCACATAAAACACTATAAGATAGCAAATTCAAATTTTTTATGACTATGGTTTTGTTCACTTATTATTTTTTTCTGTCGTTTAGTTTATCAATGAATTATAGTTGAATTAGCAAAGATTATCGACTAATAGTGGGTAGAATAAATAGAACTCTTATCGACTAATTGTGTGTAGAATAAATAGAACTCTTATCGACTAATTGTGTGTAGAATAAATAGAACTCTTATCGACTAATTGTGTGTAATATAAATAGAATTATTATCGACTAATTATGTGTAAAATAAATAGAACTATTATCGACTAATTGTGTGTAAAGATATAGAATTATTATCGACTAATTGTGTGTAATATAAATAGAACTACTAGCGACTAATTTTGTGTAATATAAGTAGAACAATTATCGACTAATTGCTTGTTGAATAAATAAAGCTTCTTGTAGCGAGTTATTATCTTCATCATCAGAAGTATAATAAAATTAAATATTTTTTGATGTTTATAATTTATTATTTCTTCAACTCTTATCGTTTTTACCTTTTATTACAATAATATTTGGTTTTATTATTTCTTCAACTCTTATCGTTTTTACCTTTTATTACAATTATGTTTATATCTTTTCTTTAAGTTTACTCTCTCTCTCTTTCATTGTATCTATTTTTAATTATAAAATAGAATTTTTATCATGAAGTTGTTATTAGCTCAGTATGTGTATTTCGAATTTACTTAAGTGTCCTATTTTCATTCCTTTGTGACTTAGTATTAAGGCCGAGGGTTTATAACCCTAAAAACAGGATTTCGATATCTGCAGTGGAGAGTCCCCTCTGTGTACTACTTTTCGCTTGACAAGAAACAAAACAAGAAAAACACAAACTCCTATGCAGGTTGAACCTTGTGAAATATTATTTCAATTTCTGACGAACGTACACCGTTAACAGCAAAGATACCCAAGTCTAAAAACAAAATCCACTCTTATCTGGAAAACTAAGAGAGCTGAAACAGTATCTCTATTTCGCTATATCAACTACTAGGCTGATTTTCGTTCTTCGTCAGTTGTATTAATATCACGGACAAACAACGGAAGAATCAAACTAAACGTATGTTTATATTACGTCACTTCCTCTAGTTTACTGTCTCGTGAAGAATGTTGACATCACCGTAGCATTCCGACCAATAATACCTTCGTTTGTTTTGAATTTTGCGCAAAATTACACGAGGGCTATCTGCGCTAGCTGTCTCTACTTTAGCAGTTTAAGACTAGATAAAAGGCAGCTAGTCATCACCACCCACCGCCAGCTCTTCAGCAACTCTTTTACTGATGAATAGTGGAATTGACTTTAATATTATAACACACATACGACTGTAAGGGCAAACATGTCTGGTATGACAGGGATTGGAACCCGCGACCCTCGGATTACGAGTCGAACGCTCTTACACGCTTGGCCATGCCAGGCCACTGAAGGGTTCGTAAATTTACTGTTCATGCTGTGGTTACACGAGCCTCTCCGATAACAAGTGATAAATAGATAAACAATGTAGAATACATTAAATAGTTATAAATTCGACTTCAAGTTACACTACACTACACTTGTTCAATTTGATTCACAGAAGTTGGTTGTTATGGAGTTGGCTGTTGTAAAGGATTTCACTTTTACTACCGAGTAAAATAAAAATACATAAACTCATAAACAGAGAAAACTAACTTCGATTGATTGATAACTTACCATTGATTGATTGACAACTTCTCATTAATTGATTGATTGACAACTTATCATTGATTGATTGATTTCAATATCTTTATTTTCTGATTATTTTGCTTTTCATCAACATTGTTGCTCAAGTCATTTAGGTGTATTTTTTTGCTTAAGTATAAACCTACGCAATAAAGTGCCTGTTCTGTACCCATTACAAGAATCGAACCCACGATACTAGCGTTGTAAGACATCGAAGTTACTTCTAAGCACGTGGAAGATAAGGCGTAGCTTTGAAATACAGAATTTTTTATTTTAGATTAAGGCTCTTTAGGACTTAAAAATGATTCTCAGTATACGATAGAGTTGAAGAGAACGTATCTGCTACCTATACAGTTGAAGAGAACGTATCTGGTACGATAGAGTTGAAGAGAACGTATCTGCTACCTATACAGTTGAAGAGAACGAATCTGCTACCTATAGAGTTGAAGAGAACGTATCTGGTACCTATACAGTTGAAGAGAACGAATCTGGTACCTATACAGTTGAAGAGAACGAATCTGCTACCTATAGAGTTGAAGAGAACGTATCTGGTACCTATACAGTTGAAGAGAACGAATCTGGTACCTATACAGTTGAAGAGAACGAATCTGGTACCTATACAGTTGAAGAGAACGAATCTGCTACCTATAGAGTTGAAGAGAACGTATCTGCTACGATACAGTTGAAGAGAACGTATCTGCTACCAATACAGTTTATTTTTATTATTTCTTTCTCTGTCGTCATGAATCGACACGAATTCTTGATTCACGTGCCTGTAGGTGTATTAACAACTACCAAATTTAGGCTTCACGTGCTCTGAATCACGCTTGGTTGAGCCCACATAATCTCGTTCTCACCGACATGTCAATAAAAAAACGTTAACATTTGTTGGTTCTTTGTTTTATCAGTTCTCTGTGATGATTTTGTGACGAAACACGATAAAATATGCAAATAATTTGATTTCAAGGAACATTTGAGTTCATTTCTTAGCACGTAAGTATCTTTACTTACAAACTAAAACTTTGAACACGTGAAGACGAAATGTACTTCATTTGAGTTCGTTTCTTAGCACGTAACTATCTTTACTGACAAACTGAAAATTTGAACACGTGAAGACGAAATATACTTCATTTGAGTTCATTTCTTAGCACGTAACTATCTTTACTTACAAACTGAAACTTTGAACACGTGAAGACGAAATATACTTCATTTGAGTTCATTTCTTAGCACGTAACTATCTTTACTTACAAACTGAAACTTTGAACACGTGAAGACGAAATATACTTCATTTGAGTTCATTTCTTAGCACGTAACTATCTTTACTTACAAACTAAAACTTTGAACACGTGAAGACGAAATATACTTCATTTGAGTTCATTTCTTAGCACGTAACTATCTTTACTTACAAACTGAAAATTTGAACACGTGAAGACGAAATATACTTCATTTGAGTTCATTTCTTAGCACGTAACTATCTTTACTTACAAACTGAAAATTTGAACACGTGAAGACGAAATGTACTTCACTTTGGGAACGTGTTACAATATTATCAAGTAATAAAAAACATTTTTACAATTTCTACTTAATATTACCCGGATTTACAACGCTAAAACCAGGGGTTCGATTCCCCTCGGTGGGCTGAGCAGATAGCCCTTTGTGGCTTTGCTATAAGAAAAACATCCAACACCCTTAATATTACAGTAATTGTTACTGTGGTGACCTCTATAGAATTATATGCAAATTATAAATTCTGACTCATAAAATTTATGATACTTTCCAATTTAAAATTTGTTAATTTCTAGGCCTATAACAGTCAAATGGAACTTTAAAAGTAATCAAATTATCGTCTATTTACTTAAGATATTTGAGTACAAAATCATTCCTGAAACATTGAATTTAAAAATTACATGAAAAAAGTGTTAATAGTGTAGTAACTGGTTTTCAGTCTATTTGTGTTTGTTTCAAGGAACGACAAAACAACAGGATAAACTGTCTGTGCTCTGCCCGCTACGAGATCCAAGTCCTGTTCTAGGGTTGGAAGTCCGCTGTGCCACTGGGGAAACCGTTTATATGACTATAAATAGTGGGAACTTGTAAAAGGTCGATAAAACCGATTTAGTTAGGCCTGATATAATCACATAATATTTACAAAATTCAATAAAAACAGATTTAGTAACACATGCAATTATGTGATGTTTAAAAGTTTACGATGTACCGATTTAGTAAAGCCTTTTACAATTATATAATCTTTAAAACTTCAATGTTCGCTGATTTAGTTAGGTCTTTATATAATATTTAAAAAAAAACTGATAAAAACTGATTTAGTTATGCCGTGTTAAACCATATAATTTAAAAAAACAAATTTTTTGCTAACCGAATTGTTTCTTACAAAGGAATGTTATTACATAATGACGGTGTTATAACTCGCAAAAACACAATGATATATAACTGTCAAAATATTATTAACTATGTACTCGCTTTTTACAAATGTTTAAAAACAAGCCCGCCAGTTTCCGATTATATGTTCCTATATTTAAAAATATTGTGTGTAGGACAATTTTTAGTAAACCACACAGTAAGTTTGATTTTTGAATTTCGCGCAAAGCTATACGAGAACTATCTGCGTTAACCGGCTATATTTTAACAGTGTAAGACTAGAGGTAAGGCAGCTAGTCATTACCACCCACCGCCGGCTCTTGGGCTACTCTTTTACTAACGAATAGTGGGATTGGCCGTCACATTATAATGTGTTCGTCGTTTGTCTAGAAAGTAAATAAAATAAGACTATCTTTTCCACAGAGAACACACGTGTCGCTAGAGTCCTAGCTGTGAGTTGACTTGCTTTATTGTCCTAATATAACGATGAAAGCGGTGAGTTCTGGTTAATATCGGTTTGCAGATAGCCACTCCTTCTTGAAAAATAACAGTGGTCATTTTCTTATTCATTGTTCCTCTAGATACCCTTGAATGAATGTGCTCAAGCAATTGATGCTATAAGTTGCTACAAGACGTCTTTCAACCTAGATCCTGCTAATATAGTAATTGGTCAGTAGTTTTCTAGCATCAACCAATAGAATTTTCTGGAAAAAGGTTTCTTGTAGTCTCATGACCTTTCAGAATTCTGGATACAGTACACTGGTGTTAGGTACCCTATTGTTCTGGAAGTGTTCATGCCATTTCTAGACAGTCGAACAATATGATACCATGTAACTTCTGGAACGTTACGAGACATACCTCTAAACCATGTACAGATAAACTGTCTGGACAAAACATTGATCTAGAAACAATACAGCGAGTAATCATCATCCATTGTCAACTCTTGGGCTATTCTTTTACCAACGAATAGCTGGATTGAGCGTTACATTATAACGTCCCCACGACTGAAAGGACAAGTATGTTTGGTGCGACGGGGATTTGAGCTCGCGACTCGATTTACATGCAATTACTATTCCATACAAGTGGACAATAACATCAACATAGAAGATTATTTAAACATTTTGACCAAGACTGTATAATAAACATTTTAATAATAATTTCTGTTCATTTTAAATAACCCAATATGATTTATTTCTGTTTCCTTATTATTTGTTGTTATAAAAGTTGTTCAGTGAGTAAAACCATTATATTAAATTTTCTTAAGGAAACTGAAAATGTATTCATTATTTAGAAAATTATACAGAAAATTTCCATTATTCTTTAACCTGTTGACTGCCAAGTATTTCAGCTGCTACAATACAACTCTAATGCTTCTTCGTCTGGTAACTTTTTTCGTGACGCCATTTTGGATCGAAAGTGAAACAATTTGTAAGTAGGGCAAATGCATGTATGGTGCTGACATCTAGCGTTGAAGATAGGTATTATTGAGAACGAATTAACTCGTCCGTGGCACTGTGTTACCGATCGGTTTGGACGAGTTATCTCGTCTACGGCACTGAAGAGGTTAATGTTTTATGTAAGTCTTATACAGAAAAAGTGTTGATGTAATTTTAAATATTTCACACCTCGGATCACCCTAAGATATGAAAGTCAATATAACATTATTAACTGGTAAATATCAACCAAAATAATTCACACCAACTATACTTGTTGGTGTTTAGAACAGAGTATATAACAAATCTAATTTTCATAATTCTTCAACCATTCACAGACTCTCACATCAACAATGTGATGTAATAACTATATCATTTTACTTAAGGGAAACAGCAGACATATGTTGAAACCTCACACCAAGAGAAAATGGTATTTTACGCAGAGGACGTACAATTATATACAGAGGGAGAGACACTTAACACAGAATCAACGTGATAGGGGACATTAATGGATCATGCGAAGTTGTGACCTAATGATACATAAAGTCGTCGGGTTCTGTGTAAGAAGCTTTATTTACATAAATAAACTATACAAAAACGACATCTTCTTCGGTAAGGTATATTTTAGGTTACTAAATATAAGACATTATCACAACAAATCTATTTATTTCCACACTTTAGGTTACTAAAATCAAACATTACCACAACAAATCAATTTTCTCTTTCTACACTTTAGGTTACTAACTCTAAGACATTATCACAACAAATCTATTTTTTTCCACACTTTAGGTTACTAAATATGAGACATTATCACAACAAATCTATTTTTTCCACATTTTAGGTTACTAAATCTAAGACATTATCACAACAAATCTATTTTTTTCCACACTTTAGGTAACTAAATATAAGACATTATCACTACAAATCTATTTTTTTCCACACTTTAGGTTACTAAATCTAAAACATTATCACAACAAATCTATTTTTTTCCACACTTTAGGTTACTAAATATAAGACATTATCACTACAAATCTATTTTTTCTTCCTACACTTCAGGTTACTAAATCTAAGACATTATCACTACAAATCAATTTTTTCCACACTTTAGGTTACTAAATATAAGACATTATCACAACAAATCTATTTTTTTCCACACTTTAGGTTACTAAATCTAAGACATTATCACAACAAATCTATTTTTTCCACACTTTAGGTAACTAAATATAAGACATTATCACAACAAATCTATTTTTTTCCACACTTTAGGTTACTAAATATAAGACATTATCACTACAAATCTATTTTTTCTTCCTACACTTCAGGTTACTAAATCTAAGACATTATCACTACAAATCTGTTTTTTTCCACACTTTAGGTTACTAAATCTAAGACATTATCACTACAAATCTATTTTTTTCCACACTTTAGGTTACTAAATATAAGACATTATCACAACAAATCTATTTTTTTCCACACTTTAGGTTACTAAATATAAGACATTATCACAACAAATCTATTTTTTCCACACTTTCGGTTACTAAATCTAAGACATTATCACAACAAATATATTTTTTCCACACTTAATGTTACTAAGTCTATGACAGTATCACTCCAAGTCTACCTTTTCCTCCTACACATAATGTTACTAAGTCTATTACAGTATCACTCCAAGTCTACCTTTTCCTGCTACACATAATGTTACTAAGTCTATGACAGTATCACTTCAAGTTGACCTTTTCCACCTACACATAACGTTATTAAGTCTATGACAGTATCACTCCAAGTCTACCTTTTCCTCCTACACTTAATGTTACTAAGTCTATGACAGTATCACTCCAAGTCTACCTTTTCCTCCTACACATAATGTTACTAAGTCTATGACAGTATCACTCCAAGTCTACCTTTTCCTCCTACACATAATGTTACTAAGTCTATGACAGTATCACTTCAAGTTGACCTTTTCCACCTACACATAACGTTATTAAGTCTATGACAGTATCACTCCAAGTCTACCTTTTCCTCCTACACATAATGTTACTAAGTCTATGACAGTATCACTCCAAGTCTACCTTTTCCTCCTATACATAATGTTACTAAGTCTATGACAGTATCACTCCAAGTCTACCTTTTCCTCCTACACATAATGTTATTAAGTCTATGACAGCATCACTCCAAGTCTACCTTTTCCTCCTACACATAATGTTACTAAGTCTATGATAGTATCACTCCAAGTCTACCTTTTCCACCTACACATTACGTTATTAAGTCTATGACAGTATCACTCCAAGTCTACCTTTTCCTCCTACACATAATGTTATTACGTTTATGACAGTAGCACTCCGAGTCTACCTTTTCCTCCTACACATAATGTTACTAAGTCTATGACAGTATCACTCCAAGTCTACCTTTTCCTCCTACACATAATGTTACTAAGTCTATGACAGTATCACTCCAAGTCTACCTATTCCTTCTACACATAATGTTACTAAGTCTATGACAGTACTCTCCAAGTCTACCTTTTCCTCCTACACATAATGTTACTAAGTTTATGACAGTATCACTCCAAGTCTACCTTTTCCTCCTACACATAATGTTATTAAGTCTATGATAGTATCACTCCGAGTCTACCTTTTCCTCCTACACATAATGTTACTAAGTTTATGACAATATCACTCCAAGTCTACCGTTTCTTCCTACACATAATGTTATTAAGTCTATGACAGTATCACTCCAAGTCTACCTTTTCCTCCTACACTTAATGTTACTAAGTCTATGACAGTATCACTCCAAGTCTACCTTTTCCTCCTACACATAATGTTACTAAGTCTATGACAGTATCACTTCAAGTTGACCTTTTCCACCTACACATAACGTTATTAAGTCTATGACAGTATCACTCCAAGTCTACCTTTTCCTCCTACACATAATGTTATTACGTTTATGACAGTATCACTCCGAGTCTACCTTTTCCTCCTACACATAATGTTACTAAGTCTATGACAGTATCACTCCGAGTCTACCTTTTCCTCCTACACATAATGTTACTAAGTCTATGAAAGTATCACTCCAAGTCTACCTTTTCCTCCCACACATAATGTTATTAAGTCTATGACAGTATCACTCCAAGTCTACCTTTTCCTCCTACACATAATGTTACTAAGTCTATGACAGTATCACTCCAAGTCTACCTTTTCCTCCTATACATAATGTTACTAAGTCTATGACAGTATCACTCCAAGTCTACCTTTTCCTTCTACACATAATGTTATTAAGTCTATGACAGCATCACTCCAAGTCTACCTTTTCCTCCTACACATAATGTTACTAAGTCTATGATAGTATCACTCCAAGTCTACCTTTTCCACCTACACATTACGTTATTAAGTCTATGACAGTATCACTCCAAGTCTACCTTTTCCTCCTACACATAATGTTATTACGTTTATGACAGTAGCACTCCGAGTCTACCTTTTCCTCCTACACATAATGTTACTAAGTCTATGACAGTATCACTCCAAGTCTACCTTTTCCTCCTACACATAATGTTACTAAGTCTATGACAGTACTCTCCAAGTCTACCTTTTCCTCCTACACATAATGTTACTAAGTTTATGACAGTATCACTCCAAGTCTACCTTTTCCTCCTACACATAATGTTATTAAGTCTATGATAGTATCACTCCGAGTCTACCTTTTCCTCCTACACATAATGTTACTAAGTTTATGACAATATCACTCCAAGTCTACCGTTTCTTCCTACACATAATGTTATTAAGTCTATGACAGTATCACTCCAAGTCTACCTTTTCCTCCTACACTTAATGTTACTAAGTCTATGACAGTATCACTCCAAGTCTACCTTTTCCTCCTACACATAATGTTACTAAGTCTATGACAGTATCACTTCAAGTTGACCTTTTCCACCTACACATAACGTTATTAAGTCTATGACAGTATCACTCCAAGTCTACCTTTTCCTCCTACACATAATGTTATTACGTTTATGACAGTATCACTCCGAGTCTACCTTTTCTTCCTACACATAATGTTACTAAGTCTATGACAGTATCACTCCGAGTCTACCTTTTCCTCCCACACATAATGTTATTAAGTCTATGACAGTATCACTCCAAGTCTACCTTTTCCTCCTACACATAATGTTACTAAGTCTATGACAGTATCACTCCAAGTCTACCTTTTCCTCCTATACATAATGTTACTAAGTCTATGACAGTATCACTCCAAGTCTACCTTTTCCTTCTACACATAATGTTATTAAGTCTATGACAGCATCACTCCAAGTCTACCTTTTCCTCCTACACATAATGTTACTAAGTCTATGATAGTATCACTCCAAGTCTACCTTTTCCACCTACACATTACGTTATTAAGTCTATGACAGTATCACTCCAAGTCTACCTTTTTCTTCTACACATAATGTTATTAAGTCTATGACAGCATCACTCCAAGTCTACCTTTTCCTCCTACACATAATGTTACTAAGTCTATGATAGTATCACTCCAAGTCTACCTTTTCCACCTACACATTACGTTATTAAGTCTATGACAGTATCACTCCAAGTCTACCTTTTCCTCCTACACATAATGTTATTACGTTTATGACAGTAGCACTCCGAGTCTACCTTTTCCTCCTACACATAATGTTACTAAGTCTATGACAGTACTCTCCAAGTCTACCTTTTCCTCCTACACATAATGTTACTAAGTTTATGACAGTATCACTCCAAGTCTACCTTTTCCTCCTACACATAATGTTATTAAGTCTATGATAGTATCACTCCGAGTCTACCTTTTCCTCCTACACATAATGTTACTAAGTTTATGACAATATCACTCCAAGTCTACCGTTTCTTCCTACACATAATATTACTAAGTCTATGACAGTATCACTCCAAGTCTACCTATTCCTTCTACACATAATGTTACTAAGTCTATGACAGTTCTCTCCAAGTCTACCTTTTCCTCCTATACATAATGGTACTAAGTCTATGACAGTATCACTCCAAGTCTACCTTTTCCTCCTACACATAATGTTATTAAGTCTATGACAGTATCACTCCAAGTCTACCTTTTCCTCCCACACATAATGTTACTAAGTCTATGATAGTATCACTCCAAGTCTACCTTTTCCACCTACACATTACGTTATTAAGTCTATGACAGTATCACTCCAAGTCTACCTTTTCCTCCTACACATAATGTTATTACGTTTATGACAGTAGCACTCCGAGTCTACCTTTTCCTCCTACACATAATGTTACTAAGTCTATGACAGTATCACTCCAAGTCTACCTTTTCCTCCTACACATAATGTTACTAAGTCTATGACAGTATCACTCCAAGTCTACCTATTTCTTCTACACATAATGTTACTAAGTCTATGACAGTACTCTCCAAGTCTACCTTTTCCTCCTACACATAATGTTACTATGTTTATGACAGTATCACTCCAAGTCTACCTTTTCCTCCTACACATAATGTTATTAAGTCTATGATAGTATCACTCCGAGTCTACCTTTTCCTCCTACACATAATGTTACTAAGTTTATGACAATATCACTCCAAGTCTACCGTTTCTTCCTACACATAATGTTACTAAGTCTATGACAGTATCACTCCAAGTCTACCTATTCCTTCTACACATAATGTTACTAAGTCTATGACAGTTCTCTCCAAGTCTACCTTTTCCTCCTATACATAATGTTACTAAGTCTATGACAGTATCACTCCAAGTCTACCTTTTCCTCCTACACATAATGTTATTAAGTCTATGACAGTATCACTCCAAGTCTACCTTTTCCTCCCACACATAATGTTACTAAGTCTATGACAGTATCACTCCAAGTCTACCTTTTCCTTCTACACATAATATTATTAAGACTATGACAGTATCACTCCAAGTCTACCTTTTCCTCCTACACATAACGTTATTATATCTATGACAGTATCACTCCAAGTCTACCTTTTCCTCCTACACATAATGTTACTAAGTCTATGAAAGTATCACTCCAAGTCTACCTTTTCCTCCTACACATAATCTTAGTAAGTCTATGACCGTAACACTCCAAGTCTACCTTTTCCTCCTATACATAATGTTACTAAGTCTATGACAGTATCACTCCAAGTCTACCTTTTCCTCCTACACATAATGTTATTAAGTCTATGACAGTATCACTCCGAGTCTACCTTTTCCTCCTACACATAATGTTATTAAGTCTATGACAGTATCACTCCAAGTCTACCTTTCCTCCTACACATAATGTTACTAAGTCTATGACAGTATTACTCCAAGTCTACCTTTTCCTTCTGCACATAATGTTACTAAGTCTATGACAGTATCACTCCAAGTCTACCTTTTCCTCCTACACATAATGTTACTAAGTCTATGATAGTATCACTCCAAGTCTACCTTTTCCACCTACACATTACGTTATTAAGTCTATGACAGTATCACTCCAAGTCTACCTTTTCCTCCTACACATAATGTTATTAAGTCTATTACAGTTTCACTCTAAGTCTACCTTTTCCTCCTACACATAATGTTATTAAGTCTATTACAGTATCACTCCAAGTCTACCTTTTCATCCTACATTAATGTTACTAAGTCTATGACAGTATCACTCCAAGTCTACCTTTCCTCCTACACATAATGTTACTAAGTCTATGACAGTATCACTCCGAGTCTACCTTTTCCTCCTACACATAATGTTACTAAGTCTATGACATTATGACTCCAAGTCTACTTTTTCCTCCTACACATAATATTATTAAGACTATGACAGTATCACTCCAAGTCTACCTTTTCCTCCTACACATAATATTATTAAGACTATGACAGTATCACTCCAAGTCTACCTTTTCCTCTTACACATAACGTTATTACGTTTATGACAGTATGACTCCGAGTCTATCTTTTCCTCCTACACATAATGTTATTAAGTCTATGACAGTATCACTTCAAGTCTCCCTTTTCCTCCTACACATAATGTTACTAAGTCTATGACAGTATCATTCAATTAAGTCCTGCTATAATTATTTACACATAAGTTTTCTAAGTTATATTTTGTTTCTTGTTTTTCATCTTGAGTTATGTTTAATGTTACCTTCTATTGTTCATTGTCTATCATTTTCATAAAATGTTTACATTGATTCTGGTAAAGTGATTGTTCACAATACAATCAATAGCATGAGATTAGTTTGTAGTTTTGTTTTGGAAGGTATCTGACATATTATCACGTTATATTTTTATATGTTATATTAGTGTAACAAGTGGATATTGAAATAAAAATAAGTCTTACTTTCTAAAGAAAGTCACTTCATAGTGTTGTTATCTCGATACAGCGGGCTAATCTTCTAAAAACTTGCTTTGAAACTGGGACCCACCTTGAGAAACAGCCAGATTCTGACTTCCCTAAAGGTCATGTGTGGTCACTTCACCCTAGTGTTTTATTACCCCAACTTGTTGTCAACACACCTCCAGGGATGGCTTGTTTTTTCTTTTCTCTTGTTAGAACCGGTTTTGTCAACCAACTCATATAGCATTACCAATTACCAAACGATTAGAGTGAATTTTCTCCCAAATCTCAAGTCGTTTTAGAAAGAGCATTTGTTTGAAACGCACGTTCAGTATTGGGGAAACTTGTTGTATGTACAAGAGACATATTGTGTCTGTACGTGTCCATCATTAGCTTAACGCTACTCAAGGGATTTCTATGGAATCTTACTTTACTTTATTCGGCAATGGATGCGAACCACAAACCCAAGGATGTAAAGTTCGATACCCTAATTATTGGACTTATACTCTAGTTCTGGCACGAATCTGTAAAACTAACACACGAGTATACAATATCCTTGAATCAACTCCGACAACACGCATGGCGGTGTAGCCACCTACATTGTTGAAAACACGAAGGAAAGACGTATCTTTTTTTATTAGTGTAAAACGCATACTCAAGAAATGTGGACCTATATGTTATATTGTTTAGAAATCCTGTTTAGCAACCCGAATTTTATCGTTTAAGCCTACAGACTTACTGGTAAGCCACTAGAGGGCAGGACAAACAGGCAGCGAGTGACTATTTCGAAAGAGTGGAGCTACACTGTGAGGTATTTTAAATATTAAACACAACATTGACAAAATTAAAATACGTGAAATAGGTCCTCTAAACCAAGGTTGACTGCTTTGTTTACTTTCGAAGACTTAATCGACAAAAAAGGGTGTGCACACTTTAACTTGTTAGACCTCGCCTTTATTTATGATATACATAAAGTGTTTTTCTTCATCGAAACTATCACGTACACGTACGTCTACGTTTGTAGAGACGAAACGAGATTGACAAATAATGATTTATATCGTGAGTACAGGATGAACGAAGTATGAATTTTGATAAACGTAAAACAAATACACCCGACCGAACCTATAGACATTTTATAACCATAATCAAATTATTATAATTACCTGAAAGCAATGTCCTATGTACTTTAGGGAAAAATTAAATATGTATATGTAGAAATTTATAATGAATTGAAACTGGAACTGGAATATGAACTGGTAATATCTTCTAACGAATACGTTATTATGTTCAGGGTTTTGGTGAACTTCATATGATTTGTTAGACTTAGCAACTTTAGAGTTCACGACTCACAATCAGCGAGTCGACGGTTCGAACATAGAGTATATTAACACAGTAGTAGAATCCATCAATATCTTATCTCAGGAACCTGCTGAGAAACTATGAGTATCTTAACACAGTAGTGGAATCCATTAATATCTTATCTCAGGAACCTGCTGAGAAACTAAAAGTATCTTAACACAGTAGTGGAATCCATTAATATCTTATCTCAGGAACCTGCTGAGAAACTAAGAGTATATTAACACAGTAGTGGAATCCATTAATATCTTATCTCAGGAACCTGCTGAGAAACTAAGAGTATCTCAACACAGTAGTGGAATCCATTAATATCTTATCTCAGGAATCTGCTGAGAAACTAAGAGTATCTTAACACAGTAGTGGAATCCATTAATATCTTATCTCAGGAACCTGCTGAGAAACTATGAGTATCTTAACACAGTAGTGGAATCCATTAATATCTTATCTCAGGAATCTGCTGAGAAACTAAGAGTATCTTAACACAGTAGTGGAATCCATTAATATCTTATCTCAGGAATCTGCTGAGAAACTAAGAGTATCTTAACACAGTAGTGGAATCCATTAATATCTTATCTCAGGAACCTGCTGAGAAACTATGAGTATCTTAACACAGTAGTGGAATCCATTAATATCTTATCTCAGGAATCTGCTGAGAAACTAAGAGTATCTTAACACAGTAGTGGAATCCATTAATATCTTATCTCAGGAATCTGCTGAGAAACTAAGAGTATCTTAACACAGTAGTGGAATCCATTAATATCTTATCTCAGGAATCTGCTGAGAAACTAAGAGTATATTAACACAGTAGTGGAATCCATTAATATCTTATCTCAGGAACCTGCTGAGAAACTATGAGTATCTTAACACAGTAGTGGAATCCATTAATATCTTATCTCAGGAACCTGCTGAGAAACTATGAGTATCTTAACACAGTAGTGGAATCCACCAATTTCTCATGTCAGGAACTTTCTGATATTATGGGGATTTCATAGGACGGTAGTGTTGTCAGTTATTTATTTGAAGGACATAATATTAAGATGATGTGGTTGTGGTTATATAACCTTGTGCAATGATATTGTTGTAATTGAATTTTTTTGAAGACATATTAATGTAACTGTAAAACTGATTTTGTTGTAATTGAATCTTTTATCGTGTAATGTTGTTATGTATTCATTTAATTTGATATAACTTTTATGTAAACTTTAAGCAAATATTGGTAATAATGTAATAAAGTATTTTAATCCGCATTGTTTTAATAGAGACTTTAAAAACATTGTAATATAATCAGATATTACTATAGTTGTAACACAATACGGAAATATTGTTGTGGTATAGTATTTGAACCTGATATTACTTTAAGAGAAACTTTAAGCAAATGTTGTTGCACTTGGACGTCGTAAAATGAGACTGTTGTTATAAGATATTTAGAGTGACCGTTACAACTTAAACGTATATGGAACTGTTTAGTAACAGATAAACTCTGTTATCTGGGGGGATGGAGGGTATACATTCCCCCTTCATTTTATGTGGGGGTATGGTGTATACAATTATCCCCTACAGTTTGGTCTGTTGAATTCTTTTATTGCATTACAGGCTTACAAATTGTGTGTTTGTTCTTGTGATTCTCGTGTTCTTACCAATCGAATTACATAATTAGGCGTAGATGTAGGCTTTTTTTGTAGCCGAAATGTACATCTTTAATATAGGCGTGCTTCTAAGTTCGCCCCCTGCTAGTACAGCGGTATGTCTTCGGATTTACAACGCAAAATCAGGGGTTCGATTCCCCTCGGTGGGCTCAGCAGATAGCCCGACGTGGCTTTGCTATAAGAAACACACGCTTCTAAGCTTTTCGATCTAAGTGATAGTTCGTAAGTATCAGTCAGTAGGCCTAAGTATACATCCAAGTATCATGGCAACAAAATTACTCTGTGACTGCATGTTTACAGCTTTCAGGTTCACGTAATCAGAGATTACCAATTTGTAAATTGAACAGTCTACATACGTGGTTGCAAAAATCATCACCCCCTTCGGGTGTAAAAAATCTACGCCCCTGGAAAAACTTCTCTAAAGCAACATACAAGTTGCATAATTACATTATTCAAGTTTGGACCTTTGAAATTCTCGGAACATGCAAACACAAAATGTTTTCTTGAAGCCCAGGTGTTTATTACGGCACACTGATAAAAGTTATAGAAAATAACAAGTGCTAATTTAAAAGCATTACTACTGTATTATTGTGTTTCACTTATTTCCCTAAAATTCAAGTCAGTTCATGACGGATAAGGTAACCAGTGAACGTTGTTAACTTAATCGCTACCTGACTGGACGTGTCTTATTTATTCAGATGAGGTTCTATTAAACTATAGGTGCGTTATTAACTGAGATGATTACTTGACCTAGCTTTAGGTAAAATACTGAAGTGTTAGAAGGAAGTAGGAAGTTTTCATTTTCGAGAAGGTTGAAGTAAGTTGACCGAAATATTTGAAGGACTGACAAAAATTTAAAACAAGATAACATAGTGACCATAACTTTCCAAACAACTATCTTTTGTGAGCCTAACATTAAATATTCAGCAACAGTTTTTGTTTGTTTTGGATTTCATGCAAAGCTAATCGAGGACTATCTGCGTTATCCGTCCCTAATTTAGCAGTGTAAGACTAGAGGGAAGGCAGCTAGTCATCACAACCCACCGCCAACTCTTAAGCTACCCTTTTAACAATGAATAGTAGGATTCACCGTCACATTGTAGCGCTCCCACGGCTGAAAGGGCGAGCATGTTTGGTGCGAAGGGGATTCGAACCCGCGACCCTCGGATTACGAGTCGAACGCCTTAACCCACGTGGCCATGCCGGGCAGTCTTAGTAAAGACCATCAGCTCTATTGTAAGAGTGACTTATAAAAAAAGTTCAGAAACAAAAGTATTTCAAAGGCCTTTTGGAAAAGGAAATGAATTAAAATAAAAATTGTATCTGCAATAATACGGGAAACATAACGCTAAAATTTGAGTTTCGATACCCCTGGTGGGCGGAGTACAGACAACCCACTGTGAATTTTTGTGATTAAGAGGAAACAAACTAAAAACTAGGATCAAGTTAATAATATTTTACTTTATATGCAAAAACGGCTCGTTTGGGCTGAGAAAACACTTTACATAGAAGAGCGAACAACGTTTCGACCTTCTTCGTCAGGTTCGATGACCGAAGAAGGTCGAAACGTTGTTCGCTCTTCTATGTAAAGTGTTTTCTCAGCCCAAACGAGCCGTTTTTGCATATAAATTTCTCAACAAGTGGGTTTCTCGTCATCACTGATTAATATTTTACTTTAAATATTAGAAATTGACGAAAACCTAGAGATAACGTTAATCTGAATAAGTAAAGTTTGTCACGTGGTTTGCCACTTGCTAACACTTTGATGTAAATACGTGTTGAAGTATTTTCATGGGTAATAAATATAAAGTAAAAACCACCTTGGACTAAACATGATATACGGTGTGTCTGTAGGTTCAGAGTTTGCGTCCAGTTACCAGGAAAATAAACAAACAACGATCCGCATCTTGCAGCCGTAGATGCGTGATAGGAGTAATGGTCAAATCCCACTCTTCGGTGACACAAAAAAAGCTCAAGAATTGACGGCGTGTGCTGTTGACACACACAGTTCTTTTGGGCTTCACGTAAATATTCGAAAAGTAACCTGCAAAGAACACCTAGTGGAAAAACTGCAAACTATCTGACAAAACAATAAGTGCTATTTACGGTCAAGTTGAACACCAGTCGAACTAGAGCAAAGCTGAGAACAGTTCTGACTTTATATCACTTTCCATAAATTAAACTTAAGAATAATGCACTTAGTTCTCTTGTTTTCTTTTGTTTTAAATTGACGGAAATTTATGCAGAAAATTCTTACAAATTATTAAAAACAAAGCAGACGATAGTAACAAGTTTGTACTAACCAAATGTCGTGCATCTTTATTCTATATTGGATAGGCCGCCCTTCTTCCCTACAGTATTCAAATCGATAACTGTCCCCCTCTCTTCACAATGACTAAGCAGTAAGACTACAGAGTTATAGTACAAAAATCCGGGTACAGATAGCCCGTTGTGTAACTTGGGCCTAACAACGAACAAATACATATCAATAGAAAAGATCACGTTTGAAAACCAACGCTGTTGAATTTAAAAATTGTAATCAAATCAAACTATAATACTTATGTTGTTATAAGACCAAACAGCTCACATTTGAGCCAAAGGCACGTAAATCAACCAACAACGCTATACGATATATGTAACTCATTAAAGTACATATTACTTACAGTTTTATAACAATAAAAGTATATAAGAAAGTCACGTGCCTTTACCAACAATTACATACTGCATGCTTTAACCTGGTACTAATTTAGTCCGTAAATATTTATCAAACACTTGAATATTCACGTGAACACGACTATAATAAAATGTTGTTAGATATTAACTATGATAAAAGAAGACAAGATTCGAGGTTCGAGTCTCTTTTACCTTTCAACCATGAGAGTTTGGAAACAGTGTCTGTTTAGTCACACTAGTCACGTGCACTGTTTCCTGGACAACTTATCGCCCACCACACAATCTTATAATATCTTCTCAACGTGACTACAAGCTATTCACCTACAACAAAATGTTTCATGGCCTTGCAAGTACGGGAACCGAAACTGTTTATTCACAGACAGAACCTGGGTTTTAAAAAAAGCAATGTTAAGTGAGAACACCAATTTAAAACTAAACATGAAACTAATTGTCGAATAACATTTCAAAATATACAGTTTAGATCTTCAAGTCTTAAAACATGATATATTATAATAGTTGAAATTATACATTTGATCACGTTACCAATACGTCATAAAATGTAACAGCTGTACATTTGGACACGTTACCAACACGTGATAAACTGTAACAGCTGCACATTTGGACACGTTACCAACACGTGATAAACTGTAACAGCTGCACATTTGGACACGTTACCAATGCGTGACAAGAGGTAACAGCTGTACATTTAGACACGTTACCAACACGTGATAAACTGTAACAGCTGTACATTTAGTAACGTTATGAATACGTGATAAACTGTAACATTTGTACCTTTGGTCACGTAACCAGTGATATATACACTTAGTGACGTTACTAGTCATATACAGGAGATAATCAAAGACAATAACACAATATTCAGGTGAAAAACTGTTTACCATGATCCTACTGTGAGGAGAATGTTACCAGATAAATAGTAACACAATATTCAGGTGAAAAACTGTTTACCATGATCCTACTGTGAGGAGAATATCACAAGATAAATAGTAACACAATATTCAGGTGAAGAACTGTTTACCATGATCCTACTGTGAGGAGAATATCACCAGATAAATAATAACACAATATTCAGGTGAAGAACTGTTTACCATGATCCTACTGTGAGGAGAATGTTACCAGATAAATAATAACACAATATTCAGGTGAAGAACTCTTTACCATGATCCCACTGTGAGGAGAATGTTACCAGATAAATAGTAACACAATATTCAGGTGAAGAACTGTTTACCATGATCCTACTGTGAGGAGAATGTTACCAGATAAATAGTAACACAATATTCAGGTGAAGAACTGTTTACCATGATCCTACTGTGAGGAGAATATCACCAGATAAATAATAACACAATATTCAGGTGAAGAACTGTTTACCATGATCCTACTGTGAGGAGAATATCACCAGATAAATAATAACACAATATTCAGGTGAAGAACTGTTTACCATGATCCTACTGTGAGGAGAATGTTACCAGATAAATAATAACACAATATTCAGGTGAAGAACTCTTTACCATGATCCTACTGTGAGGAGAATGTTACCAGATAAATAGTAACACAATATTCAGGTGAAGAACTGTTTACCATGATCCTACTGTGAGGAGAATGTTACCAGATAAATAATAACACAATATTCAGGTGAAGAACTGTTTACCATGATCCTACTGTGAGGAGAATGTTACCAGATAATTAGTAACACAATAATCAGGTGAAGAACTGTTTACCATGATCCTACTGTGAGGAGAATATCACAAGATAAATAATAACACAATATTCAGGTGAAGAACTGTTTACCATGATCCTACTGTGAGGAGAATGTTACCAGATAAATAATAACACAATATTCAGGTGAAGAACTGTTTACCATGATCCTACTGTGAGGAGAATATCACAAGATAAATAATAACACAATATTCAGGTGAAGAACTGTTTACCATGATCCTACTGTGAGGAGAATGTTACCAGATAAATAATAACACAATGTTCAGGTGAAGAACTGTTTACCATGATCCTACTGTGAGGAGAATATCACAAGATAAATAATAACACAATATTCAGGTGAAGAACTGTTTACCATGATCCTACTGTGAGGAGAATATCACCAGATAAATAATAACACAATATTCAGGTGAAGAACTATTTACCATGATCCTACTGTGAGGAGAATGTTACCAGATAAATAGTAACACAATATTCAGGTGAAGAACTGTTTACCATGATCCTACTGTGAGGAGAATGTTACCAGATAAATAGTAACACAATATTCAGGTGAAGAACTGTTTACCATGATCCTACTGTGAGGAGAATGTTACCAGATAAATAATAACACAATATTCAGGTGAAGAACTCTTTACCATGATCCTACTGTGAGGAGAATGTTACCAGATAAATAGTAACACAATATTCAGGTGAAGAACTGTTTACCATGATCCTACTGTGAGGAGAATGTTACCAGATAAATAGTAACACAATATTCAGGTGAAGAACTGTTTACCATGATCCTACTGTGAGGAGAATGTTACCAGATAAATAATAACACAATATTCAGGTGAAGAACTGTTTACCATGATCCTACTGTGAGTAGAAAGTTACCACATTCTATACTGAATGATTTCTAGGTTATTGTCACACGTGATATGACGTGAGAAAAAGTGTATGAGCGGTTTCGCACTACAGACTTATTTATCCACTGTCGATTTTAGTGCAAACTAATAACATCAACTGATAATATTATGAGCCACAATTGTTTCATTTGTCATACTTGAATAATAACATTTGAAACATATCTACTGATTGTTTGTCACAACTTCATTACTTTGTATTAATAATTGTTTTGAACAATATTACCTCGAATAATTATGTTGGGATTACTGTCTGGAACACTGATTTTATACTTCTAAAAACAGCTTTCTTCAACCTCTCCTATGTTAAATTATTTGTTGGAGAATGGACTTCTGCATCAGAATGTATTTTTACATAAGAGTATTGTTAGTAAATCTATGTACAGTATTACTTTACTTACCCAGGTTAATAAAGTGTCTTATTTTACAGTAGTCTAGACAAGTTAAGAATAAAGTTGTAGTCATTTGTATTGTATTTACGAAAACTCAAAATTAACTAATATTAATAGCACCACCGAATACATTTTTAAATCACACGCGACACACGTGGCTAGTCATGTGATTTGTCAAGTATATTGTGTTTGCATATAAAGTCGGGCCTTGCATGGCCTAGCGCGTTAAGGCGTGCGCTTCGTAATCTGAGGGTCGCGGGTTCGCGCCCGAGTCGCGCTAAACATGCTCGCCCTCCCAGCCGTGGGGGCGTTATAATGTGACGGTCAATCCCACTTTTCGTTGGTAAAAGAGTAGCCCAAGAGTTGGCGGTGGGTGGTGATGACTAGCTGCCTTCCCTCTAGTCTTACACTGCTAAATTAGGGACGGCTAGCACAGATAGCCCTCGAGTAGCTTTGTGCGAAATTCCAAAACAAACAAACAAGTATATAAAGTTACGGGAAAGTACGATGATCAGAAACATCTGGATATTTTTATTACACTGAGGGCGCTGGGGCGGCTAGAAACTGAACAAATCATGACAAATATCAAAGCGTAGTTTAGCAGGATGTGGATTCAGTTTCAGATTACCACAACAACAGCCAGGAGTCCTGAACAAGTTGCAACATTAACGAACCACAATATAACAAAGGCCTCGAACAAGTAGAAGGCCTCAACTTCTGAAGTGAATCGACAACTGAAACCAACAACTGAGAGACAATTCAGCATGGAAACGATTAGGTTTCATAAATTCATGTTTAGGTCAATCTATTGTTGGCTTGTTTATCTAATTTCATCGCTACCTAATAGCTACCTACTTTCAATAACACATGGATTGGTCACGCAGTATAATGTGAAACATCCTGCCAATAGATGACAAAGGTTTACAATAAAGCCAGACGTGTACACGTAAAGAACAACAAGACCCAGACTCAAACCCCTCTTCATAGAAGACAGACATAAATATGACGGTGGTGGCTCACTGACTTGGTCAGGTGTCAAGAATGATGACCGTACTGACCTTTCTGTACTATGTCATGGTACTGCAAATATTATGAAATATACAAATGACTTATCAGTGACGTTGTACAAAAGATAACTTGATCAAATAACAGTACTGAGTACCGGTGACTGACACCATTACATTCTGCTGACTAACAACATTACTCAATACTGGTGACTGACACCATCAAATTCAGGTGATTCATTTTGTTCACTGTGATGTTTAACACTACTTGCAATTAAACATTAACACGGAGATCGTTAACTCTGTGAATAACAACTGGTTAACACCTTCAGTGTCAACTGTTATTAATATATATTTCAGATATAGAATGTGTGAAGTTCAGTTTTGAGTGTAATCTATCGAGTGAGGATAATAAACGTTTTTAATGAGCAGACTAGCTCTAACTGTTAACGTTACTCGGATCAGTTGATACAGCTCTTTCGTGAGTACAATCACATATTAAGAGCTAATATCTGGAATGGATAGGCTTTCACCTGGTTTACGTCACGACAGGGTGATAATTCTGGCTTTTGATAATACACAAAACATATTACGTCAAATAAACAAAAAACCGATAAAGAAACATATTACCCAATAACAGTTCATGATTAGTGAACTTTGATAGGCAAATATCTTATCATTAAACGAATTTCGACCACTTACTAGACTTTCAGAGCTGACTTGTTACACTTGGTTCCATGTTTAACCACCAGCTACGATGCTGGCATCTGTCACACCGTGAATGTTATTCCAACATCTTTTGCTGGTATCTGTTTACAAATACTAGGTGGCGGTAGTAGCAGTTGCTTGTCGGGCTAGTCCAATAACTCTAGTAGGAAAGAGGCGAAAGATAGAGGGGAAAATATATTAAAGCTAAACAAATAATTTGGACAAATTTCGTCTGCTTGTCCGTTACTGGCGCGACGTTATTGATTATACTCAAAATATTTTGTTTAGACGTTTCGCCTGTTGGAACGTGTTGTTTCGGGAGACTTTCCATATGTTTGTTAAAGGTGGGTTTTGTACTTCTCTGTTTAGTATGTTTAATAAACGATTTTCTAAATACGAATGATTTCCATCTGCCGAAATGCAATAAATAAAATAAATAGTAGAAATAGCGTGGTTAAACTGATATTAATATAAAACATTCATTATTAAATAATTACCGAACCTTTTCAAAATTTATATGAACAATACGACAAATATTTATTGATGAAATTCTACACTGTTTTCACAACTATTTCTCTGAATATGACGTGAACACTTTCAGAACGATTCTCCACCTGAGGGGCACAGCGGTATGTTTGGTTCTTCTTATGATATTTAACATGAAGAAAGGGACATCTTGCAGAAACGTTTGGTTTTTCTTATGATATTTAACATGAAGAAAGGGACATCTTGCAGAAACGTTTGGTTCTTCTTATGATATTTAACATGAAGAAAGGGACATCTTGCAGAAACGTTTGGTTCTTGTTATGATATTTAACATGAAGAAAGGGACAGCTGTTTGACAAACGTTTGGTTCTTGTTATGATATTTAACATAAAGAAAGCGACAGCTGTGGAAGAAACGTTTGGTTCTTGTTATGATATTTAACATGAAGAAAGGGACAGCTGTTGGAGAATCGTGTGGTTTTTGTAATGATATTTAACATGAAGGAAACGACAGCTGTTGGAGAAACGTGTGGTTCTTGTTATGATATTTAACATGAAGGAAACGACAGCTGTTGGAGAAACGTTTGGTTCTTGTTATGATATTCAACATGAAGGAAACGACAGCTGTTGGTGAAACGTGTGGTTCTTGTTATGATATTTGACATGAAGAAAGCGACAGCTGTTGGTGAAACGTTTGGTTCTTGTTATGATATTTAACATGAAGAAAGCGACAGCTGTTGGTGAAACGTTTGGTTCTTGTTATGATATTTAACATGAAGAAAGAGACATCTTGCAGAAACGTTTGGTTCTTGTTATGATATTTAACATGAAGAAAGGGACAGCTGTTGGACAAACGTTTGGTTCTTGTTATGATATTTAACATGAAGAAAGCGACAGCTGTTGGAGAAACGTGTGGTTCTTTTTATGATATTTAACATGAAGAAAGGGACAGCTGTTGGGGAAACGTTTGGTTCTTGTTATGATATTTAACATGAAGAAAGGGACAGCTGTTGGAGAATCGTGTGGTTCTTGTTATGATATTTAACATGAAGAAAGGGACAGCTGTTGGAGAAACATGTGGTTCTTTTTATGATATTTAACATGAAGAAAGGGTCAGCTGTTGGTGAAATGTGTGGTTCTTGTTATGATATTTAACATGAATCAAGGGACAGCTGTTGGTGAAACGTTTGGTTCTTGTTATGATATTTAACATGAAGAAAGGGACAGCTGTTGGTGAAACGTTTGGTTCTTGTTATGATATTTAACATGAAAAAAGGTACAGCTGTTTGTGAAACGTGTGGTTCTTGTTATGATATTTAACATGAAGAAAACGACAGCTGTTGGAGAAACGTTTGGTTCTTGTTATGATATTTAACATAAAGAAAGGGTCAGCTGTTGGAGAAACGTGTGGTTCTTGTTATGATATTTAACTTGCAGAAAGGGACAGCTGTTGGTGAAATGTGTGGTTCCCTTTCTTAAACTTCGTACTTTGGATTCACAATTGACCTGTGTAATGAAAGATTTTACATAAATAATGTTCCCTGACCACTCGGGGTTTAACACAAACTGGAGTTGAATACTTTCATAACGAGTTCGCTCTCTTTTCTCTCCTTTTTAGTTATTACCAGATGTCGAACCTGAAACGTGTTGGTTTTTATCTGTATGTAAGTGTTCAAAAGTAAAGTATGTACATATATTTCTAATGAAAATTACGTAATATCTTCGACCAAGTAGGCAAAAATAAAAATAAATATTGTCTAAGACAATAATTTACTAAGGCATTAGAACAATAAGTCACTTCTGACTCAAATTTACGTACATTCATCAGTTGTGATGGTTCGAATAAAATGTTTACTTTTAACGGTCAAGAAATGACACTATACCTGCGATAAAATCCACTAACTAATATAGACAGGATGTCTTCAGATAATATTTTAATACATAATAACACTGAGTTTCTTCAGGTAATGTTTAAACACTTAATAACACTGAGTTTCTTCAGATAATGTTTTAATACATAATAACACTGAGTTTCTTCAGATAATGTTTAAACACTTAATAACACTGAGTTTCTTCAGGTAAAGTAAGTCTGTCATGCAGGATGAAACAATGTCTGGTATGGATATTAAAACTTCAGTTAAAGTAAGTCTGTCATGCAGGATGAAACAATGTCTGGTATGGATATTAAAACTTCAGTTAAAGTAAGTCTGTCATGCAGGATGAAACAATGTCTGGTATGGATATTAAAACTTCAGTTAAAGTAAGTCTGTCATGCAGGATGAAACAATGTCTGGTATGGATATTAAAACTTCAGTTAAAGTAAGTCTGTCATGCAGGATGAAACAATGTCTGGTATGGATATTAAAACTTCAGTTAAAGTAAGTCTGTCATGCAGGATGAAACAATGTCTGGTATGGATATTAAAACTTCAGTTAAAGTAAGTCTGTCATGCAGGATGAAACAATGTCTGGTATGGATATTAAAACTTCAGTTAAAGTAAGTCTGTCATGCAGGATGAAACAATGTCTGGTATGGATATTAAAACTTCAGTTAAAGTAAGTCTGTCATGCATGGGCAGAATGAAACAATGTCTGGTATGGATATTAAAACTTCAGTTAAAGTAAGTCTGTCATGCAGGATGAAACAATGTCTGGTATGGATATTAAAACTTCAGTTAAAGTAAGTCTGTCATGCAGGATGAAACAATGTCTGGTATGGATATTAAAACTTCAGTTAAAGTAAGTCTGTCATGCAGGATGAAACAATGTCTGGTATGGATATTAAAACTTCAGTTAAAGTAAGTCTGTCATGCAGGATGAAACAATGTCTGGTATGGATATTAAAACTTCAGTTAAAGTAAGTCTGTCATGCAGGATGAAACAATGTCTGGTATGGATATTAAAACTTCAGTTAAAGTAAGTCTGTCATGCAGGATGAAACAATGTCTGGTATGGATATTAAAACTTCAGTTAAAGTAAGTCTGTCATGCAGGATGAAACAATGTCTGGTATGGATATTAAAACTTCAGTTAAAGTAAGTCTGTCATGCAGGATGAAACAATGTCTGGTATGGATATTAAAACTTCAGTTAAAGTAAGTCTGTCATGCAGGATGAAACAATGTCTGGTATGGATATTAAAACTTCAGTTAAAGTAAGTCTGTCATGCAGGATGAAACAATGTCTGGTATGGATATTAAAACTTCAGTTAAAGTAAGTCTGTCATGCAGGATGAAACAATGTCTGGTATGGATATTAAAACTTCAGTTAAAGTAAGTCTGTCATGCAGGATGAAACAATGTCTGGTATGGATATTAAAACTTCAGTTAAAGTAAGTCTGTCATGCAGGATGAAACAATGTCTGGTATGGATATTAAAACTTCAGTTAAAGTAAGTCTGTCATGCAGGATGAAACAATGTCTGGTATGGATATTAAAACTTCAGTTAAAGTAAGTCTGTCATGCAGGATGAAACAATGTCTGGTATGGATATTAAAACTTCAGTTAAAGTAAGTCTGTCATGCAGGATGAAACAATGTCTGGTATGGATATTAAAACTTCAGTTAAAGTAAGTCTGTCATGCAGGATGAAACAATGTCTGGTATGGATATTAAAACTTCAGTTAAAGTAAGTCTGTCATGCAGGATGAAACAATGTCTGGTATGGATATTAAAACTTCAGTTAAAGTAAGTCTGTCATGCAGGATGAAACAATGTCTGGTATGGATATTAAAACTTCAGTTAAAGTAAGTCTGTCATGCAGGATGAAACAATGTCTGGTATGGATATTAAAACTTCAGTTAAAGTAAGTCTGTCATGCAGGATGAAACAATGTCTGGTATGGATATTAAAACTTCAGTTAAAGTAAGTCTGTCATGCAGGATGAAACAATGTCTGGTATGGATATTAAAACTTCAGTTAAAGTAAGTCTGTCATGCAGGATGAAACAATGTCTGGTATGGATATTAAAACTTCAGTTAAAGTAAGTCTGTCATGCAGGATGAAACAATGTCTGGTATGGATATTAAAACTTCAGTTAAAGTAAGTCTGTCATGCAGGATGAAACAATGTCTGGTATGGATATTAAAACTTCAGTTAAAGTAAGTCTGTCATGCAGGATGAAACAATGTCTGGTATGGATATTAAAACTTCAGTTAAAGTAAGTCTGTCATGCATGGGCAGGATGAAACAATGTCTGGTATGGATATTAAAACTTCAGTTAAAGTAAGTCTGTCATGCAGGATGAAACAATGTCTGGTATGGATATTAAAACTTCAGTTAAAGTAAGTCTGTCATGCAGGATGAAACAATGTCTGGTATGGATATTAAAACTTCAGTTAAAGTAAGTCTGTCATGCAGGATGAAACAATGTCTGGTATGGATATTAAAACTTCAGTTAAAGTAAGTCTGTCATGCAGGATGAAACAATGTCTGGTATGGATATTAAAACTTCAGTTAAAGTAAGTCTGTCATGCAGGATGAAACAATGTCTGGTATGGATATTAAAACTTCAGTTAAAGTAAGTCTGTCATGCAGGATGAAACAATGTCTGGTATGGATATTAAAACTTCAGTTAAAGTAAGTCTGTCTGTCATGCAGGATGAAACAATGTCTGGTATGGATATTAAAACTTCAGTTAAAGTAAGTCTGTCATGCAGGATGAAACAATGTCTGGTATGGATATTAAAACTTCAGTTAAAGTAAGTCTGTCTGTCATGCAGGATGAAACAATGTCTGGTATGGATATTAAAACTTCAGTTAAAGTAAGTCTGTCATGCAGGATGAAACAATGTCTGGTATGGATATTAAAACTTCAGTTAAAGTAAGTCTGTCATGCAGGATGAAACAATGTCTGGTATGGATATTAAAACTTCAGTTAAAGTAAGTCTGTCATGCAGGATGAAACAATGTCTGGTATGGATATTAAAACTTCAGTTAAAGTAAGTCTGTCATGCAGGATGAAACAATGTCTGGTATGGATATTAAAACTTCAGTTAAAGTAAGTCTGTCATGCAGGATGAAACAATGTCTGGTATGGATATTAAAACTTCAGTTAAAGTAAGTCTGTCATGCAGGATGAAACAATGTCTGGTATGGATATTAAAACTTCAGTTAAAGTAAGTCTGTCATGCAGGATGAAACAATGTCTGGTATGGATATTAAAACTTCAGTTAAAGTAAGTCTGTCATGCAGGATGAAACAATGTCTGGTATGGATATTAAAACTTCAGTTAAAGTAAGTCTGTCATGCAGGATGAAACAATGTCTGGTATGGATATTAAAACTTCAGTTAAAGTAAGTCTGTCATGCAGGATGAAACAATGTCTGGTATGGATATTAAAACTTCAGTTAAAGTAAGTCTGTCATGCAGGATGAAACAATGTCTGGTATGGATATTAAAACTTCAGTTAAAGTAAGTCTGTCATGCAGGATGAAACAATGTCTGGTATGGATATTAAAACTTCAGTTAAAGTAAGTCTGTCATGCAGGATGAAACAATGTCTGGTATGGATATTAAAACTTCAGTTAAAGTAAGTCTGTCATGCAGGATGAAACAATGTCTGGTATGGATATTAAAACTTCAGTTAAAGTAAGTCTGTCATGCAGGATGAAACAATGTCTGGTATGGATATTAAAACTTCAGTTAAAGTAAGTCTGTCATGCAGGATGAAACAATGTCTGGTATGGATATTAAAACTTCAGTTAAAGTAAGTCTGTCATGCAGGATGAAACAATGTCTGGTATGGATATTAAAACTTCAGTTAAAGTAAGTCTGTCATGCAGGATGAAACAATGTCTGGTATGGATATTAAAACTTCAGTTAAAGTAAGTCTGTCATGCAGGATGAAACAATGTCTGGTATGGATATTAAAACTTCAGTTAAAGTAAGTCTGTCATGCAGGATGAAACAATGTCTGGTATGGATATTAAAACTTCAGTTAAAGTAAGTCTGTCATGCAGGATGAAACAATGTCTGGTATGGATATTAAAACTTCAGTTAAAGTAAGTCTGTCATGCAGGATGAAACAATGTCTGGTATGGATATTAAAACTTCAGTTAAAGTAAGTCTGTCATGCAGGATGAAACAATGTCTGGTATGGATATTAAAACTTCAGTTAAAGTAAGTCTGTCATGCAGGATGAAACAATGTCTGGTATGGATATTAAAACTTCAGTTAAAGTAAGTCTGTCATGCAGGATGAAACAATGTCTGGTATGGATATTAAAACTTCAGTTAAAGTAAGTCTGTCATGCAGGATGAAACAATGTCTGGTATGGATATTAAAACTTCAGTTAAAGTAAGTCTGTCATGCAGGATGAAACAATGTCTGGTATGGATATTAAAACTTCAGTTAAAGTAAGTCTGTCATGCAGGATGAAACAATGTCTGGTATGGATATTAAAACTTCAGTTAAAGTAAGTCTGTCATGCAGGATGAAACAATGTCTGGTATGGATATTAAAACTTCAGTTAAAGTAAGTTTGTCATGCACGTGCAGGATGAAACAATGTCTGGTATGGATATTAAAACTTCAGGGCAGGATGAAACAATGTCTGGTATGGATATTAAAACTTCAGTTAAAGTAAGTCTGTCATGCAGGATGAAACAATGTCTGGTATGGATATTAAAACTTCAGTTAAAGTAAGTCTGTCATGCAGGATGAAACAATGTCTGGTATGGATATTAAAACTTCAGTTAAAGTAAGTCTGTCATGCAGGATGAAACAATGTCTGGTATGGATATTAAAACTTCAGTTAAAGTAAGTCTGTCATGCAGGATGAAACAATGTCTGGTATGGATATTAAAACTTCAGTTAAAGTAAGTCTGTCATGCAGGATGAAACAATGTCTGGTATGGATATTAAAACTTCAGTTAAAGTAAGTCTGTCATGCAGGATGAAACAATGTCTGGTATGGATATTAAAACTTAGTTAAAGTAGTAAGTCTGTCATGCAGGATGAAACAATGTCTGGTATGGATATTAAAACTTCAGTTAAAGTAAGTCTGTCATGCAGGATGAAACAATGTCTGGTATGGATATTAAAACTTCAGTTAAAGTAAGTCTGTCATGCAGGATGAAACAATGTCTGGTATGGATATTAAAACTTCAGTTAAAGTAAGTCTGTCATGCAGGATGAAACAATGTCTGGTATGGATATTAAAACTTCAGTTAAAGTAAGTCTGTCATGCAGGATGAAACAATGTCTGGTATGGATATTAAAACTTCAGTTAAAGTAAGTCTGTCATGCAGGATGAAACAATGTCTGGTATGGATATTAAAACTTCAGTTAAAGTAAGTCTGTCATGCAGGATGAAACAATGTCTGGTATGGATATTAAAACTTCAGTTAAAGTAAGTCTGTCATGCAGGATGAAACAATGTCTGGTATGGATATTAAAACTTCAGTTAAAGTAAGTCTGTCATGCAGGATGAAACAATGTCTGGTATGGATATTAAAACTTCAGTTAAAGTAAGTCTGTCATGCAGGATGAAACAATGTCTGGTATGGATATTAAAACTTCAGTTAAAGTAAGTCTGTCATGCAGGATGAAACAATGTCTGGTATGGATATTAAAACTTCAGTTAAAGTAAGTCTGTCATGCAGGATGAAACAATGTCTGGTATGGATATTAAAACTTCAGTTAAAGTAAGTCTGTCATGCAGGATGAAACAATGTCTGGTATGGATATTAAAACTTCAGTTAAAGTAAGTCTGTCATGCAGGATGAAACAATGTCTGGTATGGATATTAAAACTTCAGTTAAAGTAAGTCTGTCATGCAGGATGAAACAATGTCTGGTATGGATATTAAAACTTCAGTTAAAGTAAGTCTGTCATGCAGGATGAAACAATGTCTGGTATGGATATTAAAACTTCAGTTAAAGTAAGTCTGTCATGCAGGATGAAACAATGTCTGGTATGGATATTAAAACTTCAGTTAAAGTAAGTCTGTCATGCAGGATGAAACAATGTCTGGTATGGATATTAAAACTTCAGTTAAAGTAAGTCTGTCATGCAGGATGAAACAATGTCTGGTATGGATATTAAAACTTCAGTTAAAGTAAGTCTGTCATGCAGGATGAAACAATGTCTGGTATGGATATTAAAACTTCAGTTAAAGTAAGTCTGTCATGCAGGATGAAACAATGTCTGGTATGGATATTAAAACTTCAGTTAAAGTAAGTCTGTCATGCAGGATGAAACAATGTCTGGTATGGATATTAAAACTTCAGTTAAAGTAAGTCTGTCATGCAGGATGAAACAATGTCTGGTATGGATATTAAAACTTCAGTTAAAGTAAGTCTGTCATGCAGGATGAAACAATGTCTGGTATGGATATTAAAACTTCAGTTAAAGTAAGTCTGTCATGCAGGATGAAACAATGTCTGGTATGGATATTAAAACTTCAGTTAAAGTAAGTCTGTCATGCAGGATGAAACAATGTCTGGTATGGATATTAAAACTTCAGTTAAAGTAAGTCTGTCATGCAGGATGAAACAATGTCTGGTATGGATATTAAAACTTCAGTTAAAGTAAGTCTGTCATGCAGGATGAAACAATGTCTGGTATGGATATTAAAACTTCAGTTAAAGTAAGTCTGTCATGCAGGATGAAACAATGTCTGGTATGGATATTAAAACTTCAGTTAAAGTAAGTCTGTCATGCAGGATGAAACAATGTCTGGTATGGATATTAAAACTTCAGTTAAAGTAAGTCTGTCATGCAGGATGAAACAATGTCTGGTATGGATATTAAAACTTCAGTTAAAGTAAGTCTGTCATGCAGGATGAAACAATGTCTGGTATGGATATTAAAACTTCAGTTAAAGTAAGTCTGTCATGCAGGATGAAACAATGTCTGGTATGGATATTAAAACTTCAGTTAAAGTAAGTCTGTCATGCAGGATGAAACAATGTCTGGTATGGATATTAAAACTTCAGTTAAAGTAAGTCTGTCATGCAGGATGAAACAATGTCTGGTATGGATATTAAAACTTCAGTTAAAGTAAGTCTGTCATGCAGGATGAAACAATGTCTGGTATGGATATTAAAACTTCAGTTAAAGTAAGTCTGTCATGCAGGATGAAACAATGTCTGGTATGGATATTAAAACTTCAGTTAAAGTAAGTCTGTCATGCAGGATGAAACAATGTCTGGTATGGATATTAAAACTTCAGTTAAAGTAAGTCTGTCATGCAGGATGAAACAATGTCTGGTATGGATATTAAAACTTCAGTTAAAGTAAGTCTGTCATGCAGGATGAAACAATGTCTGGTATGGATATTAAAACTTCAGTTAAAGTAAGTCTGTCATGCAGGATGAAACAATGTCTGGTATGGATATTAAAACTTCAGTTAAAGTAAGTCTGTCATGCAGGATGAAACAATGTCTGGTATGGATATTAAAACTTCAGTTAAAGTAAGTCTGTCATGCAGGATGAAACAATGTCTGGTATGGATATTAAAACTTCAGTTAAAGTAAGTCTGTCATGCAGGATGAAACAATGTCTGGTATGGATATTAAAACTTCAGTTAAAGTAAGTCTGTCATGCAGGATGAAACAATGTCTGGTATGGATATTAAAACTTCAGTTAAAGTAAGTCTGTCATGCAGGATGAAACAATGTCTGGTATGGATATTAAAACTTCAGTTAAAGTAAGTCTGTCATGCAGGATGAAACAATGTCTGGTATGGATATTAAAACTTCAGTTAAAGTAAGTCTGTCATGCAGGATGAAACAATGTCTGGTATGGATATTAAAACTTCAGTTAAAGTAAGTCTGTCATGCAGGATGAAACAATGTCTGGTATGGATATTAAAACTTCAGTTAAAGTAAGTCTGTCATGCAGGATGAAACAATGTCTGGTATGGATATTAAAACTTCAGTTAAAGTAAGTCTGTCATGCAGGATGAAACAATGTCTGGTATGGATATTAAAACTTCAGTTAAAGTAAGTCTGTCATGCAGGATGAAACAATGTCTGGTATGGATATTAAAACTTCAGTTAAAGTAAGTCTGTCATGCAGGATGAAACAATGTCTGGTATGGATATTAAAACTTCAGTTAAAGTAAGTCTGTCATGCAGGATGAAACAATGTCTGGTATGGATATTAAAACTTCAGTTAAAGTAAGTCTGTCATGCAGGATGAAACAATGTCTGGTATGGATATTAAAACTTCAGTTAAAGTAAGTCTGTCATGCAGGATGAAACAATGTCTGGTATGGATATTAAAACTTCAGTTAAAGTAAGTCTGTCATGCAGGATGAAACAATGTCTGGTATGGATATTAAAACTTCAGTTAAAGTAAGTCTGTCATGCAGGATGAAACAATGTCTGGTATGGATATTAAAACTTCAGTTAAAGTAAGTCTGTCATGCAGGATGAAACAATGTCTGGTATGGATATTAAAACTTCAGTTAAAGTAAGTCTGTCATGCAGGATGAAACAATGTCTGGTATGGATATTAAAACTTCAGTTAAAGTAAGTCTGTCATGCAGGATGAAACAATGTCTGGTATGGATATTAAAACTTCAGTTAAAGTAAGTCTGTCATGCAGGATGAAACAATGTCTGGTATGGATATTAAAACTTCAGTTAAAGTAAGTCTGTCATGCAGGATGAAACAATGTCTGGTATGGATATTAAAACTTCAGTTAAAGTAAGTCTGTCATGCAGGATGAAACAATGTCTGGTATGGATATTAAAACTTCAGTTAAAGTAAGTCTGTCATGCAGGATGAAACAATGTCTGGTATGGATATTAAAACTTCAGTTAAAGTAAGTCTGTCATGCAGGATGAAACAATGTCTGGTATGGATATTAAAACTTCAGTTAAAGTAAGTCTGTCATGCAGGATGAAACAATGTCTGGTATGGATATTAAAACTTCAGTTAAAGTAAGTCTGTCATGCAGGATGAAACAATGTCTGGTATGGATATTAAAACTTCAGTTAAAGTAAGTCTGTCATGCAGGATGAAACAATGTCTGGTATGGATATTAAAACTTCAGTTAAAGTAAGTCTGTCATGCAGGATGAAACAATGTCTGGTATGGATATTAAAACTTCAGTTAAAGTAAGTCTGTCATGCAGGATGAAACAATGTCTGGTATGGATATTAAAACTTCAGTTAAAGTAAGTCTGTCATGCAGGATGAAACAATGTCTGGTATGGATATTAAAACTTCAGTTAAAGTAAGTCTGTCATGCAGGATGAAACAATGTCTGGTATGGATATTAAAACTTCAGTTAAAGTAAGTCTGTCATGCAGGATGAAACAATGTCTGGTATGGATATTAAAACTTCAGTTAAAGTAAGTCTGTCATGCAGGATGAAACAATGTCTGGTATGGATATTAAAACTTCAGTTAAAGTAAGTCTGTCATGCAGGATGAAACAATGTCTGGTATGGATATTAAAACTTCAGTTAAAGTAAGTCTGTCATGCAGGATGAAACAATGTCTGGTATGGATATTAAAACTTCAGTTAAAGTAAGTCTGTCATGCAGGATGAAACAATGTCTGGTATGGATATTAAAACTTCAGTTAAAGTAAGTCTGTCATGCAGGATGAAACAATGTCTGGTATGGATATTAAAACTTCAGTTAAAGTAAGTCTGTCATGCAGGATGAAACAATGTCTGGTATGGATATTAAAACTTCAGTTAAAGTAAGTCTGTCATGCAGGATGAAACAATGTCTGGTATGGATATTAAAACTTCAGTTAAAGTAAGTCTGTCATGCAGGATGAAACAATGTCTGGTATGGATATTAAAACTTCAGTTAAAGTAAGTCTGTCATGCAGGATGAAACAATGTCTGGTATGGATATTAAAACTTCAGTTAAAGTAAGTCTGTCATGCAGGATGAAACAATGTCTGGTATGGATATTAAAACTTCAGTTAAAGTAAGTCTGTCATGCAGGATGAAACAATGTCTGGTATGGGATATTAAAACTTCAGTTAAAGTAAGTCTGTCATGCAGGATGAAACAATGTCTGGTATGGATATTAAAACTTCAGTTAAAGTAAGTCTGTCATGCAGGATGAAACAATGTCTGGTATGGATATTAAAACTTCAGTTAAAGTAAGTCTGTCATGCAGGATGAAACAATGTCTGGTATGGATATTAAAACTTCAGTTAAAGTAAGTCTGTCATGCAGGATGAAACAATGTCTGGTATGGATATTAAAACTTCAGTTAAAGTAAGTCTGTCATGCAGGATGAAACAATGTCTGGTATGGATATTAAAACTTCAGTTAAAGTAAGTCTGTCATGCAGGATGAAACAATGTCTGGTATGGATATTAAAACTTCAGTTAAAGTAAGTCTGTCATGCAGGATGAAACAATGTCTGGTATGGATATTAAAACTTCAGTTAAAGTAAGTCTGTCATGCAGGATGAAACAATGTCTGGTATGGATATTAAAACTTCAGTTAAAGTAAGTCTGTCATGCAGGATGAAACAATGTCTGGTATGGATATTAAAACTTCAGTTAAAGTAAGTCTGTCATGCAGGATGAAACAATGTCTGGTATGGATATTAAAACTTCAGTTAAAGTAAGTCTGTCATGCAGGATGAAACAATGTCTGGTATGGATATTAAAACTTCAGTTAAAGTAAGTCTGTCATGCAGGATGAAACAATGTCTGGTATGGATATTAAAACTTCAGTTAAAGTAAGTCTGTCATGCAGGATGAAACAATGTCTGGTATGGATATTAAAACTTCAGTTAAAGTAAGTCTGTCATGCAGGATGAAACAATGTCTGGTATGGATATTAAAACTTCAGTTAAAGTAAGTCTGTCATGCAGGATGAAACAATGTCTGGTATGGATATTAAAACTTCAGTTAAAGTAAGTCTGTCATGCAGGATGAAACAATGTCTGGTATGGATATTAAAACTTCAGTTAAAGTAAGTCTGTCATGCAGGATGAAACAATGTCTGGTATGGATATTAAAACTTCAGTTAAAGTAAGTCTGTCATGCAGGATGAAACAATGTCTGGTATGGATATTAAAACTTCAGTTAAAGTAAGTCTGTCATGCAGGATGAAACAATGTCTGGTATGGATATTAAAACTTCAGTTAAAGTAAGTCTGTCATGCAGGATGAAACAATGTCTGGTATGGATATTAAAACTTCAGTTAAAGTAAGTCTGTCATGCAGGATGAAACAATGTCTGGTATGGATATTAAAACTTCAGTTAAAGTAAGTCTGTCATGCAGGATGAAACAATGTCTGGTATGGATATTAAAACTTCAGTTAAAGTAAGTCTGTCATGCAGGATGAAACAATGTCTGGTATGGATATTAAAACTTCAGTTAAAGTAAGTCTGTCATGCAGGATGAAACAATGTCTGGTATGGATATTAAAACTTCAGTTAAAGTAAGTCTGTCATGCAGGATGAAACAATGTCTGGTATGGATATTAAAACTTCAGTTAAAGTAAGTCTGTCATGCAGGATGAAACAATGTCTGGTATGGATATTAAAACTTCAGTTAAAGTAAGTCTGTCATGCAGGATGAAACAATGTCTGGTATGGATATTAAAACTTCAGTTAAAGTAAGTCTGTCATGCAGGATGAAAGGTATGGATATTAAAACTTCAGTTAAAGTAAGTCTGTCATGCAGGATGAAACAATGTCTGGTATGGATATTAAAACTTCAGTTAAAGTAAGTCTGTCATGCAGGATGAAACAATGTCTGGTATGGATATTAAAACTTCAGTTAAAGTAAGTCTGTCATGCAGGATGAAACAATGTCTGGTATGGATATTAAAACTTCAGTTAAAGTAAGTCTGTCATGCAGGATGAAACAATGTCTGGTATGGATATTAAAACTTCAGTTAAAGTAAGTCTGTCATGCAGGATGAAACAATGTCTGGTATGGATATTAAAACTTCAGTTAAAGTAAGTCTGTCATGCAGGATGAAACAATGTCTGGTATGGATATTAAAACTTCAGTTAAAGTAAGTCTGTCATGCAGGATGAAACAATGTCTGGTATGGATATTAAAACTTCAGTTAAAGTAAGTCTGTCATGCAGGATGAAACAATGTCTGGTATGGATATTAAAACTTCAGTTAAAGTAAGTCTGTCATGCAGGATGAAACAATGTCTGGTATGGATATTAAAACTTCAGTTAAAGTAAGTCTGTCATGCAGGATGAAACAATGTCTGGTATGGATATTAAAACTTCAGTTAAAGTAAGTCTGTCATGCAGGATGAAACAATGTCTGGTATGGATATTAAAACTTCAGTTAAAGTAAGTCTGTCATGCAGGATGAAACAATGTCTGGTATGGATATTAAAACTTCAGTTAAAGTAAGTCTGTCATGCAGGATGAAACAATGTCTGGTATGGATATTAAAACTTCAGTTAAAGTAAGTCTGTCATGCAGGATGAAACAATGTCTGGTATGGATATTAAAACTTCAGTTAAAGTAAGTCTGTCATGCAGGATGAAACAATGTCTGGTATGGATATTAAAACTTCAGTTAAAGTAAGTCTGTCATGCAGGATGAAACAATGTCTGGTATGGATATTAAAACTTCAGTTAAAGTAAGTCTGTCATGCAGGATGAAACAATGTCTGGTATGGATATTAAAACTTCAGTTAAAGTAAGTCTGTCATGCAGGATGAAACAATGTCTGGTATGGATATTAAAACTTCAGTTAAAGTAAGTCTGTCATGCAGGATGAAACAATGTCTGGTATGGATATTAAAACTTCAGTTAAAGTAAGTCTGTCATGCAGGATGAAACAATGTCTGGTATGGATATTAAAACTTCAGTTAAAGTAAGTCTGTCATGCAGGATGAAACAATGTCTGGTATGGATATTAAAACTTCAGTTAAAGTAAGTCTGTCATGCAGGATGAAACAATGTCTGGTATGGATATTAAAACTTCAGTTAAAGTAAGTCTGTCATGCAGGATGAAACAATGTCTGGTATGGATATTAAAACTTCAGTTAAAGTAAGTCTGTCATGCAGGATGAAACAATGTCTGGTATGGATATTAAAACTTCAGTTAAAGTAAGTCTGTCATGCAGGATGAAACAATGTCTGGTATGGATATTAAAACTTCAGTTAAAGTAAGTCTGTCATGCAGGATGAAACAATGTCTGGTATGGATATTAAAACTTCAGTTAAAGTAAGTCTGTCATGCAGGATGAAACAATGTCTGGTATGGATATTAAAACTTCAGTTAAAGTAAGTCTGTCATGCAGGATGAAACAATGTCTGGTATGGATATTAAAACTTCAGTTAAAGTAAGTCTGTCATGCAGGATGAAACAATGTCTGGTATGGATATTAAAACTTCAGTTAAAGTAAGTCTGTCATGCAGGATGAAACAATGTCTGGTATGGATATTAAAACTTCAGTTAAAGTAAGTCTGTCATGCAGGATGAAACAATGTCTGGTATGGATATTAAAACTTCAGTTAAAGTAAGTCTGTCATGCAGGATGAAACAATGTCTGGTATGGATATTAAAACTTCAGTTAAAGTAAGTCTGTCATGCAGGATGAAACAATGTCTGGTATGGATATTAAAACTTCAGTTAAAGTAAGTCTGTCATGCAGGATGAAACAATGTCTGGTATGGATATTAAAACTTCAGTTAAAGTAAGTCTGTCATGCAGGATGAAACAATGTCTGGTATGGATATTAAAACTTCAGTTAAAGTAAGTCTGTCATGCAGGATGAAACAATGTCTGGTATGGATATTAAAACTTCAGTTAAAGTAAGTCTGTCATGCAGGATGAAACAATGTCTGGTATGGATATTAAAACTTCAGTTAAAGTAAGTCTGTCATGCAGGATGAAACAATGTCTGGTATGGATATTAAAACTTCAGTTAAAGTAAGTCTGTCATGCAGGATGAAACAATGTCTGGTATGGATATTAAAACTTCAGTTAAAGTAAGTCTGTCATGCAGGATGAAACAATGTCTGGTATGGATATTAAAACTTCAGTTAAAGTAAGTCTGTCATGCAGGATGAAACAATGTCTGGTATGGATATTAAAACTTCAGTTAAAGTAAGTCTGTCATGCAGGATGAAACAATGTCTGGTATGGATATTAAAACTTCAGTTAAAGTAAGTCTGTCATGCAGGATGAAACAATGTCTGGTATGGATATTAAAACTTCAGTTAAAGTAAGTCTGTCATGCAGGATGAAACAATGTCTGGTATGGATATTAAAACTTCAGTTAAAGTAAGTCTGTCATGCAGGATGAAACAATGTCTGGTATGGATATTAAAACTTCAGTTAAAGTAAGTCTGTCATGCAGGATGAAACAATGTCTGGTATGGATATTAAAACTTCAGTTAAAGTAAGTCTGTCATGCAGGATGAAACAATGTCTGGTATGGATATTAAAACTTCAGTTAAAGTAAGTCTGTCATGCAGGATGAAACAATGTCTGGTATGGATATTAAAACTTCAGTTAAAGTAAGTCTGTCATGCAGGATGAAACAATGTCTGGTATGGATATTAAAACTTCAGTTAAAGTAAGTCTGTCATGCAGGATGAAACAATGTCTGGTATGGATATTAAAACTTCAGTTAAAGTAAGTCTGTCATGCAGGATGAAACAATGTCTGGTATGGATATTAAAACTTGGTTAAAATAAGTCTGTCAGCAGGATGAAACAATGTCTGGTATGGATATTAAAACTTCAGTTAAAGTAAGTCTGTCATGCAGGCAGGATGAAACAATGTCTGGTATGGATATTAAAACTTCAGTTAAAGTAAGTCTGTCATGCATGGCAGATGAAACAATGTCTGGTATGGATATTAAAACTTCAGTTAAAGTAAGTCTGTCATGCAGGATGAAACAATGTCTGGTATGGATATTAAAACTTCAGTTAAAAGTAAGTCTGTCATGCAGGATGAAACAATGTCTGGTATGGATATTAAAACTTCAGTTAAAGTAAGTCTGTCATGCAGGATGAAACAATGTCTGGTATGGATATTAAAACTTCAGTTAAAGTAAGTCTGTCATGCAGGATGAAACAATGTCTGGTATGGATATTAAAACTTCAGTTAAAGTAAGTTTGTCATGCAGGATGAAACAATGTCTGGTATGGATATTAAAACTTCAGTTAAAGTAAGTTTGTCATGCGGGCAGGATGAAACAATGTCTGGTATGGATATTAAAACTTCAGTTAAAGTAAGTCTGTCATGCAGGATGAAACAATGTCTGGTATGGATATTAAAACTTCAGTTAAAGTAAGTCTGTCATGCAGGATGAAACAATGTCTGGTATGGATATTAAAACTTCAGTTAAAGTAAGTCTGTCATGCAGGATGAAACAATGTCTGGTATGGATATTAAAACTTCAGTTAAAGTAAATCTGTCATGCAGGATGAAACAATGTCTGGTATGGATATTAAAACTTCAGTTAAAGTAAGTCTGTCATGCAGGATGAAACAATGTCTGGTATGGATATTAAAACTTCAGTTAAAGTAAGTCTGTCATGCATGGGCAGGATGAAACAATGTCTGGTATGGATATTAAAACTTCAGTTAAAGTAAGTCTGTCATGCATTGGCAGAATGAAACAATGTCTGGTATGGATATTAAAACTTCAGTTAAAGTAAGTCTGTCATGCAGGATGAAACAATGTCTGGTATGGATATTAAAACTTCAGTTAAAGTAAGTCTGTCATGCAGGATGAAACAATGTCTGGTATGGATATTAAAACTTCAGTTAAAGTAAGTCTGTCATGCAGGATGAAACAATGTCTGGTATGGATATTAAAACTTCAGTTAAAGTAAGTCTGTCATGCAGGATGAAACAATGTCTGGTATGGATATTAAAACTTCAGTTAAAGTAAGTCTGTCATGCAGGATGAAACAATGTCTGGTATGGATATTAAAACTTCAGTTAAAGTAAGTTTGTCATGCAGGATGAAACAATGTCTGGTATGGATATTAAAACTTCAGTTAAAGTAAGTTTGTCATGCAGGCAGGATGAAACAATGTCTGGTATGGATATTAAAACTTCAGTTAAAGTAAGTCTGTCATGCAGGATGAAACAATGTCTGGTATGGATATTAAAACTTCAGTTAAAGTAAGTTTGTCATGCAGGATGAAACAATGTCTGGTATGGATATTAAAACTTCAGTTAAAGTAAGTTTGTCATGCACGGGCAGGATGAAACAATGTCTGGTATGGATATTAAAACTTCAGTTAAAGTAAGTCTGTCATGCAGGATGAAACAATGTCTGGTATGGATATTAAAACTTCAGTTAAAGTAAGTCTGTCATGCAGGATGAAACAATGTCTGGTATGGATATTAAAACTTCAGTTAAAGTAAGTCTGTCATGCAGGATGAAACAATGTCTGGTATGGATATTAAAACTTCAGTTAAAGTAAGTTTGTCATGCACGGGCAGGATGAAACAATGTCTGGTATGGATATTAAAACTTCAGTTAAAGTAAGTCTGTCATGCAGGATGAAACAATGTCTGGTATGGATATTAAAACTTCAGTTAAAGTAAGTTTGTCATGCAGGATGAAACAATGTCTGGTATGGATATTAAAACTTCAGTTAAAGTAAGTCTGTCATGCACGTGCAGGATGAAACAATGTCTGGTATGGATATTAAAACTTCAGTTAAAGTAAGTCTGTCATGCAGGATGAAACAATGTCTGGTATGGATATTAAAACTTCAGTTAAAGTAAGTCTGTCATGCAGGATGAAACAATGTCTGGTATGGATATTAAAACTTCAGTTAAAGTAAGTTTGTCATGCAGGATGAAACAATGTCTGGTATGGATATTAAAACTTCAGTTAAAGTAAGTTTGTCATGCACGGGCAGGATGAAACAATGTCTGGTATGGATATTAAAACTTCAGTTAAAGTAAGTCTGTCATGCAGGATGAAACAATGTCTGGTATGGATATTAAAACTTCAGTTAAAGTAAGTCTGTCATGCAGGATGAAACAATGTCTGGTATGGATATTAAAACTTCAGTTAAAGTATGTCTGTCATGCAGGATGAAACAATGTCTGGTATGGATATTAAAACTTCAGTTAAAGTAAGTCTGTCATGCAGGATGAAACAATGTCTGGTATGGATATTAAAACTTCAGTTAAAGTAAGTCTGTCATGCAGGATGAAACAATGTCTGGTATGGATATTAAAACTTCAGTTAAAGTAAGTCTGTCATGCAGGATGAAACAATGTCTGGTATGGATATTAAAACTTCAGTTAAAGTAAGTCTGTCATGCAGGATGAAACAATGTCTGGTATGGATATTAAAACTTCAGTTAAAGTAAATCTGTCATGCAGGATGAAACAATGTCTGGTATGGATATTAAAACTTCAGTTAAAGTAAGTCTGTCATGCAGGATGAAACAATGTCTGGTATGGATATTAAAACTTCAGTTAAAGTAAATCTGTCATGCAGGATGAAACAATGTCTGGTATGGATATTAAAACTTCAGTTAAAGTAAGTCTACCATGCAGGATGAAACAATGTCTGGTATGGATATTAAAACTTCAGTTAAAGTAAGTCTGTCATGCAGGATGAAACAATGTCTGGTATGGATATTAAAACTTCAGTTAAAGTAAGTCTGTCATGCACGGGCAGGATGAAACAATGTCTGGTATGGATATTAAAACTAAGTCTGTCATGCAGGATGAAACAATGTCTGGTATGGATATTAAAACTTCAGTTAAAGTAAGTCTGTCATGCAGGATGAAACAATGTCTGGTATGGATATTAAAACTTCAGTTAAAGTAAGTCTGTCATGCAGGATGAAACAATGTCTGGTATGGATATTAAAACTTCAGTTAAAGTAAGTCTGTCATGCAGGATGAAACAATGTCTGGTATGGATATTAAAACTTCAGTTAAAGTAAGTCTGTCATGCAGGATGAAACAATGTCTGGTATGGATATTAAAACTTCAGTTAAAGTAAGTCTGTCATGCAGGATGAAACAATGTCTGGTATGGATATTAAAACTTCAGTTAAAGTAAGTCTGTCATGCAGGATGAAACAATGTCTGGTATGGATATTAAAACTTCAGTTAAAGTAAGTCTGTCATGCAGGATGAAACAATGTCTGGTATGGATATTAAAACTTCAGTTAAAGTAAGTCTGTCATGCAGGATGAAACAATGTCTGGTATGGATATTAAAACTTCAGTTAAAGTAAGTCTGTCATGCAGGATGAAACAATGTCTGGTATGGATATTAAAACTTCAGTTAAAGTAAGTTTGTCATGCAGGATGAAACAATGTCTGGTATGGATATTAAAACTTCAGTTAAAGTAAGTTTGTCATGCACGGGCAGGATGAAACAATGTCTGGTATGGATATTAAAACTTCAGTTAAAGTAAGTCTGTCATGCAGGATGAAACAATGTCTGGTATGGATATTAAAACTTCAGTTAAAGTAAGTCTGTCATGCACGGGCAGGATGAAACAATGTCTGGTATGGATATTAAAACTTCAGTTAAAGTAAGTCTGTCATGCAGGATGAAACAATGTCTGGTATGGATATTAAAACTTCAGTTAAAGTAAGTCTGTCATGCAGGATGAAACAATGTCTGGTATGGATATTAAAACTTCAGTTAAAGTAAGTCTGTCATGCAGGATGAAACAATGTCTGGTATGGATATTAAAACTTCAGTTAAAGTAAGTTTGTCATGCACGGGCAGGATGAAACAATGTCTGGTATGGATATTAAAACTTCAGTTAAAGTAAGTCTGTCATGCAGGATGAAACAATGTCTGGTATGGATATTAAAACTTCAGTTAAAGTAAGTCTGTCATGCAGGATGAAACAATGTCTGGTATGGATATTAAAACTTCAGTTAAAGTAAGTCTGTCATGCAGGATGAAACAATGTCTGGTATGGATATTAAAACTTCAGTTAAAGTAAGTCTGTCATGCAGGATGAAACAATGTCTGGTATGGATATTAAAACTTCAGTTAAAGTAAGTCTGTCATGCAGGATGAAACAATGTCTGGTATGGATATTAAAACTTCAGTTAAAGTAAGTCTGTCATGCAGGATGAAACAATGTCTGGTATGGATATTAAAACTTCAGTTAAAGTAAGTCTGTCATGCAGGATGAAACAATGTCTGGTATGGATATTAAAACTTCAGTTAAAGTAAGTCTGTCATGCAGGATGAAACAATGTCTGGTATGGATATTAAAACTTCAGTTAAAGTAAGTTTGTCATGCAGGATGAAACAATGTCTGGTATGGATATTAAAACTTCAGTTAAAGTAAGTTTGTCATGCACGGGCAGGATGAAACAATGTCTGGTATGGATATTAAAACTTCAGTTAAAGTAAGTCTGTCATGCAGGATGAAACAATGTCTGGTATGGATATTAAAACTTCAGTTAAAGTAAGTTTGTCATGCAGGATGAAACAATGTCTGGTATGGATATTAAAACTTCAGTTAAAGTAAGTTTGTCATGCACGGCAGGATGAAACAATGTCTGGTATGGATATTAAAACTTCAGTTAAAGTAAGTCTGTCATGCAGGATGAAACAATGTCTGGTATGGATATTAAAACTTCAGTTAAAGTAAGTCTGTCATGCAGGATGAAACAATGTCTGGTATGGATATTAAAACTTCAGTTAAAGTAAGTTTGTCATGCACGGGCAGGATGAAACAATGTCTGGTATGGATATTAAAACTTCAGTTAAAGTAAGTCTGTCATGCAGGATGAAACAATGTCTGGTATGGATATTAAAACTTCAGTTAAAGTAAGTTTGTCATGCAGGATGAAACAATGTCTCGTATGGATATTAAAACTTCAGTTAAAGTAAGTTTGTCATGCACGTGCAGGATGAAACAATGTCTGGTATGGATATTAAAACTTCAGTTAAAGTAAGTCTGTCATGCAGGATGAAACAATGTCTGGTATGGATATTAAAACTTCAGTTAAAGTAAGTCTGTCATGCAGGATGAAACAATGTCTGGTATGGATATTAAAACTTCAGTTAAAGTAAGTTTGTCATGCAGGATGAAACAATGTCTGGTATGGATATTAAAACTTCAGTTAAAGTAAGTTTGTCATGCACGGGCAGGATGAAACAATGTCTGGTATGGATATTAAAACTTCAGTTAAAGTAAGTCTGTCATGCAGGATGAAACAATGTCTGGTATGGATATTAAAACTTTAGTTAAAGTAAGTTTGTCTAGCAGGATGAAACAATGTCTGGTATGGATATTAAAACTTCAATTAAAGTATGTCTGTCATGCAGGATGAAACAATGTCTGGTATGGATATTAAAACTTCAGTTAAAGTAAGTCTGTCATGCAGGATGAAACAATGTCTGGTATGGATATTAAAACTTCAGTTAAAGTAAATCTGTCATGCAGGATGAAACAATGTCTGGTATGGATATTAAAACTTCAGTTAAAGTAAGTCTGTCATGCAGGATGAAACAATGTCTGGTATGGATATTAAAACTTCAGTTAAAGTAAGTCTGTCATGCAGGATGAAACAATGTCTGGTATGGATATTAAAACTTCAGTTAAAGTAAATCTGTCATGCAGGATGAAACAATGTCTGGTATGGATATTAAAACTTCAGTTAAAGTAAGTCTACCATGCAGGATGAAACAATGTCTGGTATGGATATTAAAACTTTAGTTAAAGTAAGTCTGTCTAGCAGGATGAAACAATGTCTGGTATGGATATTAAAACTTCAGTTAAAGTAAGTCTGTCATGCACGGGCAGGATGAAACAATGTCTGGTATGGATATTAAAACTTCAGTTAAAGTAAGTCTGTCATGCATTGGCAGAATGAAACAATGTCTGGTATGGATATTAAAACTTTAATTAAAGTAAGTCTGTCATGCAGGATGAAACAATGTCTGGTATGGATATTAAACCTTCAGTTAAAGTAAGTCTGTCATGCAGGATGAAACAATGTCTGGTATGGATATTGAAACTTCAGTTAAAGTAAGTCTGTCATGCAGGATGAAACAATGTCTGGTATGGATATTAAAACTTCAGTTAAAGTAAGTCTGTCATGCAGGATGAAACAATGTCTGGTATGGATATTAAAACTTCAGTTAAAGTAAGTCTGTCATGCAGGATGAAACAATGTCTGGTATGGATATTAAAACTTCAGTTAAAGTAAGTCTGTCATGCAGGATGAAACAATGTCTGGTATGGATATTAAAACTTCAGTTAAAGTAAGTTTGTCATGCAGGATGAAACAATGTCTGGTATGGATATTAAAACTTCAGTTAAAGTAAGTTTGTCATGCACGGGCAGGATGAAACAATGTCTGGTATGGATATTAAAACTTCAGTTAAAGTAAGTCTGTCATGCAGGATGAAACAATGTCTGGTATGGATATTAAAACTTCAGTTAAAGTAAGTTTGTCATGCAGGATGAAACAATGTCTGGTATGGATATTAAAACTTCAGTTAAAGTAAGTTTGTCATGCACGGGCAGGATGAAACAATGTCTGGTATGGATATTAAAACTTCAGTTAAAGTAAGTCTGTCATGCAGGATGAAACAATGTCTGGTATGGATATTAAAACTTCAGTTAAAGTAAGTCTGTCATGCAGGATGAAACAATGTCTGGTATGGATATTAAAACTTCAGTTAAAGTAAGTCTGTCATGCAGGATGAAACAATGTCTGGTATGGATATTAAAACTTCAGTTAAAGTAAGTTTGTCATGCACGGGCAGGATGAAACAATGTCTGGTATGGATATTAAAACTTCAGTTAAAGTAAGTCTGTCATGCAGGATGAAACAATGTCTGGTATGGATATTAAAACTTTAGTTAAAGTAAGTTTGTCTAGCAGGATGAAACAATGTCTGGTATGGATATTAAAACTTCAATTAAAGTATGTCTGTCATGCAGGATGAAACAATGTCTGGTATGGATATTAAAACTTCAGTTAAAGTAAGTCTGTCATGCAGGATGAAACATTGTCTGGTATGGATATTAAAACTTCAGTTAAAGTAAATCTGTCATGCAGGATGAAACAATGTCTGGTATGGATATTAAAACTTCAGTTAAAGTAAGTCTGTCATGCAGGATGAAACAATGTCTGGTATGGATATTAAAACTTTAGTTAAAGTAAGTCTGTCTAGCAGGATGAAACAATGTCTGGTATGGATATTAAAACTTCAGTTAAAGTAAGTCTGTCATGCATGGGCAGAATGAAACAATGTCTGGTATGGATATTAAAACTTTAGTTAAAGTAAGTCTGTCATGCAGGATGAAACAATGTCTGGTATGGATATTAAAACTTCAGTTAAAGTAAGTCTGTCATGCAGGATGAAACAATGTCTGGTATGGATATTAAAACTTCAGTTAAAGTAAGTCTGTCATGCAGGATGAAACAATGTCTGGTATGGATATTAAAACTTCAGTTAAAGTAAGTCTGTCATGCAGGATGAAACAATGTCTGGTATGGATATTAAAACTTCAGTTAAAGTAAGTCTGTCATGCAGGATGAAACAATGTCTGGTATGGATATTAAAACTTCAGTTAAAGTAAGTCTGTCATGCAGGATGAAACAATGTCTGGTATGGATATTAAAACTTCAGTTAAAGTAAGTCTGTCATGCAGGATGAAACAATGTCTGGTATGGATATTAAAACTTCAGTTAAAACAATGTAGAAAAACGTTTCCACCTTTTTAGGTTAGGTTAACAAAGAGAGTTTGCAACTAAAACAATGACCAGTTCAAGGTCACGAGACGCAAGAGGTCAATCCGATTTAGGTCAGCGTGTGGTCTGACAACCTCGAGTGTGCCGGCGAACTTTTAATCTATACTTTAACTGCTAAATTAGAACAGGTACACATATTTTTTAAACAAGAATAGACACTTCTTCTTTGTTCATGAGACACTGGGGAGAGTATTGTCGTTTGACCTTATTGGGCTCGGACAATTAGGACATCATTTTCAAGACACACGAGTCTAAAGGTCTTATCCCCACATCAGGTTAATCTCAACCATCGTATGAAGGTAAATAAGTGAGTGAACGCAACAGGTTGACCCCAATCATCGTATGAGGGTAAATAACTGAGTGAACACAACAGGTTGACCCCAATCATCGTATGAAGGTAAATAACTGAACGAACACAACAGATTGAGCTGATCAATGAATATAGCACGTGCAGAAGGCAGAAGCAAACAGAGCTCGTGTCGAGTGGCACAAAAACTGAGACCGTTCGTGCACACATGTGCTTCACAACAAGTTGTTATCCCATATTAAAACGAGAAATACGTTTGGTTGCACGCTGCAGATGAACTTCTGGCTATTTTGGATTTCTTGGTTGAAATTAAAATAAGTTATTAATCGAAGGCAAATATGAAAATATACGGATCATCCATAGTTAATTGTCATAGGCTTTCGGTCTGTTACGTCTGAAAATTGGTAAAGAAATGGTAAATAATTTTTACGTCTTTTGATACTATTACCCGTTGGATGGTTGGTTGGTTATCTGTGTTTAAGCAGAAAGCTACATAATGGTCTATCTGAGCTCTACCCACCACGGGTACGGACGTACGGATGTGCCACTGGACAATACTAATCGCATTAATACGAAGATTGTAATATTTCAGACACTACTTAACATGTCAAATAATTGGACCCATCCTATAATTTTGAATAAAGCGAAATGGTGCTTAAAGATTTTGCGACGAGGAATGCATGATTTGTTTACAGACTACGAACTTAAAACAATGTTACTCTTAAAGGAACAACCAGCAAGATACCGCTAATGTTATTAATGTTGAATGATAAAATGTTATAACAATAACAAATTAGGGTTCTAATGCAATCAAGAAACTTGATAATAAATGAGCTAACGTTGGATAGTGTTCAGTGGTAAGACTGGTAAATGATCTAAAATTGGATAGTGTTCAGTGGTAAGGCTGGTAAATGATCTAAAATTGGATAGTGTTCAGTGGTCAGAGTAGTAAATTGTCTGAAGTTGGATAGTGTTCAGTAGTCAGTGTATAAAAATTGTCCAAAGTTGGATAGTGTTCAGTAGTCAGACAAGTATAGCGATCTAAAGTTGGAGAGTGTTCAGTAGTCAGACAAGTAAAATAATATATATTTGGATAGTGTTCAGTAGTCAGACAAGTATAATGATCTAAAGTTGGAGAGTGTTCAGTAGTCAGACAAGTAAAATAATATATATTTGGATAGTGTTCAGTAGTCAGACAAGTATAATGATCTAAAGTTGGAGAGTGTTCAGTAGTCAGACAAGTGAAATAATATATATTTGGATAGTGTTCAGTAGTCAGACAAGTATAATAATATATATTTGGATAGTGTTCAGTAGTCAGACAAGTAAAATAATATATATTTGGATAGTGTTCAGTAGTCAGACAAGTATAATGATCTAAAGTTGGAGAATGTTCAGCAGTCAGACAAGTATAATAATATACATTTGGATAGTGTTCAGTAGTCAGACAAGTATAATGATCTAAAGTTGGAGAGTGTTCAGTAGTCAGACAAGTAAAATAATATATATTTGGATAGTGTTCAGTAGTCAGACAAGCAAAATAATATATATTTGGATAGTGTTCAGCAGTCAGACAAGTATAATGATCTAAAGTTGGAGAGTGTTCAGTAGTCAGACAAGTAAAATAATATATATTTGGATAGTGTTCAGTAGTCAGACAAGTATAATGATCTAAAGTTGGAGAGTGTTCAGTAGTCAGACAAGTAAAATAATATATATTTGGATAGTGTTCAGTAGTCAGACAAGTATAATAACATATATTTGGATAGTGTTCAGTAGTCAATGTAGTACGATTATATACATGGGTTTTAAACCGATATAACTCAGTGATACAGGGTAAACTGATAAATAAATTAGCACTCCTATTCATTTTTAATAATTTCTCAATTATTCGAGGCGCAGAATACTTCCAATTGAATTATAGATAAAATTACGACTAGTTTTATTCCTGTGTAGTGAAGAGAGATATTTCAGGGTATTATTTAATATGGATAACTATAGATACAGTTAAACTAGAGAATGAATTCCAAATTTATAAGTTATCAAAATTTAAAAATTTTATGTATTAGAAACGTAGAAATTTAAAACTAAAGCTAATTTATTGTATCTAATCCGTAAATTTTATAGATAACACACAAAGCGTTGTCATTAGTGTTGTAAATAAAGATATTATTATATTAACAATAATACCAACTATGATAGTTATGTTGTTCCTTATATCAACAATACCAAGAACTATGACAGTTATATTGTTTCTTATATCAACAATACCAAGAATTATGTTAGTTATATTGTTCCTTATGTCAACAATACCAAGAACTATAATAGTTATATTGTTTCTTATATCAACAATACCAAGAACAATGATAGTTATATTGTTCCTTATATTAACAATACCAAGAACTATGATAGTTATATTGTTCCTTATATCAACAATACCAAGAACTATGATAGTTATATTGTTCCTTATATCAACAATACCAAGAACTATGATAGTTATATTGTTCCTTATATCAACAATACCAAGAACTGTGATAGTTATATTGTTCCTTATATCAACAATACCAAGAACTATGATAGTTAATTGTTCCTTATATCAACAATACCAAGAACTATGATAGTTATATTGTTCCTTATATCAACAATACCAAGAACAATGATAGTTATATTGTTCCTGATATTAACAATACCAAGAACTATGATAGTTATATGTTGAACTGCTAGAGCATAATCAATAATTGTTATCTGTGAGGTATTAGACCATGATCAATATTTGTTAACTGTGAACTACTAGATCATATACAATAACTGTTATCTGTGAACTGCTTGACCATAATCAATGAATGTTAACTGTGAACTGCTTGATGACAGGCAATAAATATTTACTGTAGAGTAGAATCAAGATATGAACACTTGGAACAATTCTTGTTTATAGTATGTATGTATTCCAGTCTCTCTCCACATCAAGATATGAACACTTGGAACAATTCTGGTTTATAGTATGTATGTATTCCAGTCTTTCTACACATCAAGATATGAACACTTGGAACAATTCTTGTTTATAGTATGTATGTATTCCAGTCTCTCTACACATCAAGATATGAACACTTGGAACAATTCTGGTTTATAGTATGTATGTATTCCAGTCTTTCTACACATCTAATATGCACTTCTCGGGAATAGATTTCATTTTCTCTCCATGAGTGTTCCAAGTACACCATAACGAATGTTGTGGGAACAGTATCTATATCTTAAAGTTTATTTTTTTTCAGTATATATTTTTCTCTAAGAGTATAACCTGAGGGATTTTACCCTAATTTCATCCAGTAAGATTGGTGTAGAATATAAATGAATGTTTTAAACTGTCTTTGGTAAAACTGTTCTATCTCCACAGCATCAGTTGTCTTGTCGTTTTTCCATACAGAACTGTTTATGCTGTATTTATTGATGGATGATAGGGGAGTTTGTAGGTGCAGCTCATTTATAAGGGTTTAACTCAGTATCCTATCATTCCTAGCCAGTTCTTTGTTTCATAAGCACAAAGCTACTCAAAGAACAAATGCAGCGTCCATTATTTGATACAACTTCCTGTGATTACATTCTAAATTATTCACTACTATTAATACTAATAATTATTTATTACTATTATTAGTTTATTTTTATTATTTTGGGTACTTCATAAACATAACTTTTCTAACCGGGTTATTTTAAGGTATCTTGTGAGTAACTAAATCTCGAACATTATTAACCAAACTTGCGCGTTCAACCACCAGGTGTAATTCTTAATTAAAATGGATTAGAGTCTGAGGACTAAAAGTATCAATTATTTACATAAACAGAGAACTTTAAAAGCCCTCTTGTCTCTCTTGAAGCTAATTAAATCCACATGAATGTACATTTGATTGAAACTTCCATTACAGCGACATATCAAACACGACGAACGTCTGTATACTTGGTAGTTAATAACGAATCTAATGTCTCCATCTTAAGTGCTTACTTTACTATTCGTGTAAACAATTATTCAAGTGTGAAGACACCGACAAAATGAATTGGATTAAAAAAGTACCTGTTAAGTAGAACTAGAAGTTTGATAACACACCTTCCAATGACATCATTAAACAAGATAATCTAATGACATCATGTTTGATAACACACTTTCCAATGACATTATGAAACAAGATAATCTATTGACATCATGTTTGATAACACACCTTCCAATGACATCATTAAACAAGATAATCTAATGACATCATGTTTGATAACACACCTTCCAATGACATTATGAAACAAGATCATCTAATGACATCATGTTTGATAACACACCTTCCAATGACATCATTAAACAAGATAATCTGATGACATCATGTTTGATAACACACCTTCCAATGACATTATGAAACAAGATCATCTAATGACATCATGTTTGATAACACACCTTCCAATGACATTATTAAACTTTATACTCTAATGACATCATATTTGATAACACACCTTCCAATGACATCATTAAACAAGATAATCTGATGACTTCATGTTTGATAACACACCTTCCAATGACATTATTAAACAAGATATTCTAATGACATCATGTTTGATAACACACCTTCTAACGACATTATTAAACTTTATACTCTAATGACATTATATTTGATAACACACCTTCCAATGACATTATGAAACAAGATAATCTAATGACATCATGTTTGATAACACACCTTCCAATGACATTATGAAACAAGATAATCTAATGACATCATGTTTGATAACACACCTTCTAACGACATTATTAAACAAGAACTAAGATAGTTATATAAACAATATGAAAAACTATGATAGTTATATTGTTATATTGACAATATGAAGAACTATGATAGTTATATTGTTATATTGACAATATGAAGAACTATGATAGTTATATTGTTATATTAACTACATCAAGAACTATGATAGTTATATTGTTATATTAACAATATGAAGAACTATGATAGTTATATTGTTATATTAACTACATCAAGAACTATGATAGTTATATTGTTATATTAACAATATGAAGAACCATGATAGTTATATTGTTATATTAACTACATCAAGAACTATGATAGTTATATTGTTATATTAACAATATAAAGAACTATGATAGTTATATTGTTATATTAACTACATCAAGAACTATGATAGTTGTATTGTTATATTAACAATATGAAGAACTATGAGTTACATTGTTATATTAACAATATAAAGAATTATGATAGTTATATTGTTATATTGACAATATAAAGAACTATGATAGTTATATTGTTATATTAACTACATCAAGAACTATGATAGTTATATTGTTATATTAACAATATAAAGAACTATGATAGTTATATTGTTATATTAACTACATCAAGAACTATGATAGTTACATTGTTATATTAACAATATAAAGAACTATGATAGTTATATTGTTATATTGACAATATAAAGAACTATGATAGTTGTATTGTTATATTAACAATATAAAGAACTATGATAGTTATATTGTTATATTAACTACATCAAGAACTATGATAGTTATATTGTTATATTAACAATATGAAGAACTATGATAGTTTTATTGTTATATTGACAATATGAAGAACTATGATAGTTATACTGTTATATTGACAATATCAAGAACTATGATAGTTATATTGTTATATTAACAATATAAAGAACTATGATAGTTATATTGTTATATTGACAATATAAAGAACTATGATAGTTATATTGTTATATTAACAATATGAAGAACTATGAGTTACATTGTTATATTAACAATATAAAGAACTATGATAGTTATATTGTTATATTGACAATATAAAGAACTATGATAGTTATATTGTTATATTGACAATATCAAGAATTATGATAGTTATATTGTTATATTAACTACATCAAGAACTATGATAGTTATATTGTTATATTCACAATATAAAGAACTATGATAGTTTTATTGTTATATTGACAATATGAAGAACTATGATAGTTATACTGTTATATTGACAATATCAAGAACTATGATAGTTATATTGTTATATTGACAATATGAAGAACTATGATAGTTATATTGTTATATTGACAATATCAAGAACTATGATTGTTATATTGTTATATTAACTACATCAAGAACTATGATAGTTATATTGTTATATTAACTACATCAAGAACTATGATAGTTATATTGTTATATTAACTACATCAAGAACTATGATAGTTATATTGTTATATTAACTACATCAAGAACTATGATAGTTATATTGTTATATTAACTACATCAAGAACTATGAGAGTTATATTGTTATATTAACAATATAAAGAACTATGATAGTTTTATTGTTATATTGACAATATGAAGAACTATGATAGTTATATTGTTATATTGACAATATGAAGAACTATGATAGTTATATTGTTATATTGACAATATGAAGAACTATGATAGTTATATTGTTATATTGACAATATCAAGAACTATGATTGTTATATTGTTATATTAACTACATCAAGAACTATGATAGTTATATTGTTATATTAACTACATCAAGAACTATGATAGTTATATTGTTATATTAACTACATCAAGAACTATGATAGTTATATTGTTATATTAACTACATCAAGAACTATGAGAGTTATATTGTTATATTAACTACATCAAGAACTATGATAGTTATATTGTTATATTGACAATATGAAGAACTATGATAGTTATATTGTTATATTGACAATATCAAGAACTATGATTGTTATATTGTTATATTAACTACATCAAGAACTATGATAGTTATATTGTTATATTAACTACATCAAGAACTATGATAGTTATATTGTTATATTAACTACATCAAGAACTATGATAGTTATATTGTTATATTAACTACATCAAGAACTATGATAGTTATATTGTTATATTAACTACATCAAGAACTATGAGAGTTATATTGTTATATTAACAATAAATATATAAAGAACTATGATAGTTTTATTGTTATATTGACAATATGAAGAACTATGATAGTTATATTGTTATATTGACAATATGAAGAACTATGATAGTTATATTGTTATATTGACAATATCAAGAACTATGATTGTTATATTGTTATATTAACTACATCAAGAACTATGATAGTTATATTGTTATATTAACTACATCAAGAACTATGATAGTTATATTGTTATATTAACTACATCAAGAACTATGATAGTTATATTGTTATATTAACTACATCAAGAACTATGATAGTTATATTGTTATATTAACTACATCAAGAACTATGATAGTTATATTGTTATATTAACTACATCAAGAACTATGAGAGTTATATTGTTATATTAACTACATCAAGAACTATGATAGTTATATTGTTATATTAACTACATCAAGAACTATGATAGTTATATTGTTATATTGACAATATGAAGAACTATGATAGTTATATTGTTATATTGACAATATCAAGAACTATGATAGTTATATTGTTATATTAACAATATGAAGAACTATGATAGTTATATTGTTATATTAACTACATCAAGAACTATGATAGTTATATTGTTATATTAACTACATCAAGAACTATGATAGTTATATTGTTATATTAACTACATCAAGAACTATGATAGTTATATTGTTATATTATATTAACAATATGAAGAACTATGATAGTTATATTGTTATATTGACAATATAAAGAACTATGATAGTTTTATTGTTATATTAACAATATGAAGAAGAACTATGATAGTTATATTGTTATATTAACAATATCAAGAACAATGATAGTTATATTGTTATATTAACAATATCAAGAACTATGACAAGAAAGATGATAGTTATATTGTTATATTAATACATCAAGAAATATGATAGTTATATTGTTATATTGTCAATATTACAATATAACTATCATAGTTCTTGATATTGTTAATATAACAATATAACTATCATAGTTCTTCATATTGTTAATATAACAATATAACTATCATAGTTCTTCATATTGTTAATATAACAATATAACTATCATAGTTCTTCATATTGTCAATATAACAATATAACTATCATAGTTCTTTATATTGTTAATATAACAATATAACTCATAGTTCTTTATATTGTTAATATAACAATATAACTATCATAGTTATTTCATATTGTTAATATAACAATATAACTATCATAGTTCTTGATGTAGTTATCAAGAACTATGATAGTTATATATAACAATATAACTATCATATAGTTCTTTATATTGTTAATATAACAATATAACTCATAGTTCTTTATATTGTTAATATAACAATATAACTCATAGTTCTTTATATTGTTAATATAACAATGTAACTCATAGTTCTTCATATTGTTAATATAACAATATAACTATCATAGTTTTTCATATTGTTAATATAACTATCTTAGTTCTTGGTATTGTTAATATAAGGAACAATATAACTATCATAGTTCTTCATATTGTCAATATAACAATATAACTATCATAGTTCTTTATATTGTTAATATAACAATATAACTCATAGTTCTTTATATTGTTAATATAACAATATAACTATCATAGTTCTTCATATTGTTAATATAACAATATAACTATCATAGTTCTTGATGTAGTTAATATAACAATATAACTATCATAGTTCTTTATATTGTTAATATAACAATATAACTCATAGTTCTTTATATTGTTAATATAACAATATAACTCATAGTTCTTTATATTGTTAATATAACAATGTAACTCATAGTTCTTCATATTGTTAATATAACAATATAACTATCATAGTTTTTCATATTGTTAATATAACTATCTTAGTTCTTGGTATTGTTAATATAAGGAACAATATGTCTGTCATAGTTCTTAGTATTGTTAATATAACATTTCAACTATCATAGTTCTTGGTATAGCTAATATTAGGGACAATATAACTATCATAGTTCTCTAATGACATCTCAAAACAAGTTATTCTAATAACATTATCAAACTACATACTCTAATGATATCATGAAACTAGATATTCTAATGACATAATGAAACAAGATATTTTAATAACATAAGAAGGAAAATACAATCTACAGAATGGTGTTTGTATTTGTATGCTGTGTTAAGAATGGTGTTTGTATTTGTATGCTGTGTTATAAATCATCACAGTTTGTGAATTATATTTGAAACTAATTCATGATGAGGGGTAACACAGTTCAAACAAAATTGTATCTCAGAACGGCTGGTGTTGGTATTAACACCTTTATTGATAAGTTTAACCTCAAGATGACCTAGGAAGGTCCAAAGTTGTTGTCTACTTATTAACAAAAGTGTTAATGTCCATACCAGCCGTTCTGAGATACGTGAAACATAATTTATTTTCCATACCAGCCGTTCTGAGATACGTGAAACATAACTTATTTTCCATACCAGCCGTTCTGAGATACGTGAAACATAATTTATTTTCCATAGTTATGAGATGACATCCTTTGACATGTCTTACGTCACAACTATATTTATATAAACCATTTTATCGTGGTTATGAAAAGGAAAGATTTATGTGATAGAATTGTACGAAACTTTTGTCCAGAGAGAAATGGACGGGGTAATAGAATTGTGCCTTTCTCTGCTATAGATTTTAAAATACGAAGAGATGATATAAAACAGGGAAATTAGTTATTGAAGTATTTATCAAATATACAAAACCGTTTTGAAGACATAGGGAACAGGTCTGATGTTGAACAAGGGTTTATTGTAAACATTCCTATGTACGTTTGATTTTGTTCGTAAATCAAAGGTAACATTATCAAATACGTAAATTAATAACAATGTCATATTTCATGAACTTAATGTAAGGCAACTTTAGTAACAATCTCAGGTTTCATGAACTTGTGTAACATAACATTAGTACAACGATATATTTCATGAACTTAATATAAGGTAATATTGGAGCAACGTTAGTATTTCGCAAACGTAACGTCAGATAACGCTGGTAGCAACGTTAAAAACTCACTAATTACCCATGAGTGTGTATGTGTTTCCTTACAGCAAAGTCACATCGGGCTATCTGCTAAGTCCACCGAGGGGAATCGAACTCCTGATTTTAGCGTTGTAATTCCGTAGACTTACCGCATGAACCCAGGATCTCTGGCTAACAAAGATAGTGATTCATAATGATTCCTTTTCTTTAAAAAAATTAAAAGTGAAACCTAAACCACTTAAATACACGTGCTCACGTTAATCCACCATAAAGAAGCAACAGGTCCAGACCAGTTTTTATTTTGGTGGTGATGAGAGAGCATAGTTAGTCCTAGTCAGAGTCAGTTGTTTGATTTTTCCACTGATAACATGTTCCTGTCAGCGACAATCAGTTTTCTTTGTCTTTTGTTGTTGTTGTTGTCAAGTGTAAACTTTCATTTAGAGAAATTAGCTTATTTTGTTTAAGCGATACATTCATAAAATATTGATTGGTGTTTTGTTCTAAATGTCAGCTGATTAGTGCAAGTGGTTCTCCAGGCGAAAGATGAAATCATATGCAGTTACTTGTTAGATATTTATTCCTTGTTCACGATAACGGCACAGTAAAATAATATTGATAGTATAGACTCTGACACCAATATGTATTCATTCTCCTAAAACTAATGTTTCTCTTTTTCACAGAAATAGAGTCACTACTTGTTCATTAACGTTGCACGAGGTTAGTTCGAGCTGTCACGTGACTTACTAGGAGATTATAATAAAGCCACTTGTAAATTTGAACGAACACAATTTATATATCAATTCAGGTACGGTCTAGTCTTCAGGGTATTGGAGGGAAGGGACAATTAGAGAGAGAGACTGAATTAGGAGAAAAAAATTAAATATTTATCAAACTAAACAAATAAACGGAACGTTTGAAACAAAACTAAAATAGCCTCACTTACATCGATACGTATAATACATAAATAATGAGCAATTATTTAATAAAAATAGGGCCATTCTCTCAGTCTGTTGCCATGGTTATGTGACTGAATGTTACAACGAACCGAAACTCTCAATAATTAATTAAAAATATCATCTATTGTTACCGATAAATTATGAAGACAAAAATTAGACCACTTAGCAACCCAACTGTTAACACTACGTGTTGAGAAGACCGGAGAAAAGGTTGAAAAAAACCTCACAGTGACTTGAGAAGTTAGTCTGGGATATACAACAACATACCACTTACACTTTGTTTACAAAACTCGATATTCAACAACATGCCACATACACTTTATTTACAAGACTCGATATCCAACAACATGCCACTTACACTTTGTTTACAAAACTCGATATTCAACAACATACCACTTACACTTTGCTTACAAAACTTGATATTCAACAACATAACACTTACACTTTGTTTACAAAACTTGATATACAACAACATACCACTTACACTTTGTTTACAAATCTCGATATACAACAACATACCACTTACACTTTGTTTACAATACTCGATATTCAACAATATACCACTTATTATTATAGTTTTGTAGGTGGTTTAATAGTAGGTAACTTTATGTAGCATAGTGTAATAAGTTCCTGTAGTTATTATTATGGTTGAGTAGGTGGTTTAATAGTAGGTAACTTTATGTAGCATGGTGTAATAAGTTCCTGTAGTTATTATTATAGTTGAGTAGGTGGTTTAATGGAAGGTAACATTATGTAGCATGGTGTAATAAGTTCCTGCAATTGTTATAATCGTTGTGTAGTTAGTTTAGTAGTAGGTATCTTTATGTAGCATGGTGTCATAAGTTCCTCTAGTTCTTATTGTAGTTGGGTAGGTGGTTTAATAGCAGGTAACATTATGTAGCATGGTGTAATAAATTTCTGTAGTTGTTATGATAGTTGTGTAGTTAGTTTACTAGTAGGTAACTTTATGCAGCATCGTTTAATTAGTTCCCGTAGCTATTATTGTAGTTGGGTAGGTGGTTTAATAGTAAGTAACATTATGTAGCATGGTGTAATAAGTTCCTGTAGTTGTTATTATGATTGTGTAGGTGGTTTAATAGTAGGTAACATTGTGTAGCATGGTGTGTTATGTTCGTCTAGTTATTTTTATCGTTGTGTATGTGGTTTAATAGTAAGTAAACTTATGTAACATGGTGTAATAAGTTCCTGTAGTTATTATTATGGTTGTGTAGGTTGTTTAATAGAAGGTAACATTATGTAGCATGGTGTAATAAGTTCCTGTAGTTATTATTATGGTTGTATAGTTAGTTTAATAGTAGGTAATCATTATGCAGCATGGCGTAATAAGTTCCTTTAGTTGTTATTGTAGTTGGGTAGGTGGTTTAACAGTAGGTAACATAATATAGCATGGTGTAATAAGTTCCTGTAGTTATTATTATGGTTGTGTAGGTTGTTTAATAGAAGGTAACATTATGTAGCATGGTGTAATAAGTTCCTGTAGTTATTATTATGGTTGTATAGTTAGTTTAATAGTAGGTGTCATAATGTAGCATGGTGTAATACGTTCCTGTAGTTGGGTAGGTTGTTTAATAGTAGGTAACATTATGTAGCATGGTGTAATGAGTTTCTGTAGTTGTTATTATCGTTGTGTAGATTGTTTAATAGTATGTAACTTTAAGTAGCATCATGTAATAATTTCCTGTAGTTATTATTATGGTTGTATAGTTAGTTTAATAGTAGGTAACATTATGTAGCATGGTGTAATAAGTTCTTGTACTTGTTATTATAGTTCTGTAGTTAGTTTAATAGTAGGTAACTTTATGTAGCATCGTGTAATAATTTACTGTGTTTATTATTGTAGTTTAGTAGGTGGTTTAATAGTAGGTAACATTATGTAGCGTGGTGTAATAAGATCCTATAGTTATTATTATGGTTGTGTAGGTGGTTTAATAGCAGGTAACCTCATGTAGCAGGGTGTGATAAGTTCCTCTAGTTATTATCATGGTGTGTAGATGGTTTAATAGTAAATAACATTATGTAGCATGGTGTGTTAAATTCATCTAGTTATTATTATGGTTGTGTAGGTGGTTTAATCGTAGGTAACATTATGTAGCATGGTGTAATATGTTCCTGTAGTTGTTATTATGGGTGTGTAAGTGGTTTAATAGTAGATAACTTTATGTAGCATGGTGTAATTAGTTCCTGTAGTTATTATTATTGTTGTGTAGGTGGTTAATTAGAAGGTAACTTTATGTAGCATGGTGCAGTAAGTTTCTGTAGTTGTTATTGTAGTTGTGTAAGTTTAATAATGGGTAACTTTATGTAGCATCGTGTAATAAGTTCCTGTAGTTAATATTATGGTTGTATAGTTAATTTAATAGTAGGTATCATTATGTAGCATGGTGTAATAAGTTCCTGTAGTTATTATTATGGTTGTGTAGTTAGTTTAATAGTAGGTAACTTTATGTAGCATGGTGTAATAAGTTTCTGTAGTTGTTATTATCGTTGTGTAGTTAGTTTAATAGTAGGTAACTTTATGTAGCATGGTGTGTTAAGTTCCTGTAGTTATTATTATTATTGTGTAGGTGGTTTAATAGTAGGTAACTTTATGTAGCATCGAGTAATTAGTCCCTGTAGTTATTATTGTAGTTGAGTAGGTGGTTTAATAGTAGGTAACATTATCTAACATGGTGTAATAAGTTCCTGTAGTTGTTATTATCGTTGTGTAGTTTGTTTAATAGTATGTAACTTTATGTAGCATGGTGTAATAAGTTCCTGTAGCTATTATTATTGTTGTGTAGGTGGTTTAAAAGTAGGTAACATTATGTAGCATCGTGTAATAAGTTCTTGTAGTTAATATTAAGGTTGTATAGTTAGTTTAATAGTAGGTATCATTATGTAGCATGGTGTAATAAGTTCCTTTAGTTGTTGTTGTAGTTGGGTAGGTTGTTTAGTAGTAGATAACTTTATATAGCATGGTGTAATAAGTTCCTGTAGTTATTATTATGGTTGTGTAGGTTGTTTAATAGAAGGTAACATTATGTAGCATGGTGTAATAAGTTCCTGTAGTTGTTATTATCGTTGTGTAGTTTGTTTAATAGTATATAACTTTATGTAGCATCATGTAATAATTTCCTGTAGTTATTATTATGGTTGTATAGTTAGTTTATAGTAGGTGTCTTTATGTAGCATGGTCTAATAAGTTCCTGTAGTTGGGTAGATTGTTTAATAGTAAGTAACATTATGTAGCATTGTGTAATGAGTTCCTGTAGTTATTATTATGGTTGTGTGGGTAGTTTAGTAGTAGATAACATTATGTAGCATGGTGTAATAAGTTCCTGTAGTTGTTATTATCGTTGTGTAGTTTGTTTAATAGTATATAACTTTATGTAGCATCATGTAATAATTTCCTCTAGTTATTATTATGGTTGTATAGTTAGTTTAATAGCAGGTAACATTATGTAGCATGGTGTAATAATTTACTGTGGTTATTATTATGGTTGTGTAGATGGTTAAATAGTAGGTAAATTTATGTAGCATGGTGTAATAAGTTCCTCTAGTTACTATCATGGTGTGTAGATGGTTTAATAGTAGGTAACATTATGTAGCATGGTGTGTTAAATTCATCTAGTTATTATTATTGTTGTGTAGGTGGTTTAATCGTAGGTAACATTATGTAGCATGGTGTAATATGTTCCTGTAGTTATTATTATGGTTGTGTAGATGGTTTAATAGTAGGTAAATTTATGTAGCATGGTGTAATAATTTCCTGTAGTTGTTATTATGGTTGTGTAGGTGGTTTAATAGTAGGTAACATTATGTAGCATGGTGTGTTAAGTTCAGCTAGTTATTATTATGGTTGTGTGGAGCCATATCGTGACATTATTTAATGTATCTTAAATAATACGATTGATCGAGTTAAAATTTGTCGTTTTGCAATATAAAATTCTTGTATTCTCAGATTTCAAGCGTTTGTTAACATGAAGGTTTTAGAATTTCCGAGATTAGTATATCGGTTTTAGTTAATGGCATTGGAAAACTAAGGAATATGGATCATCTTAGGTGTGCAGAACAATATGGAAAGAGACTTTCAGTTTGCTCGAGATGTGATAAGCTAAGTGCGAAGTGTTTTAGCAGTTGAGAATCCACGAACATAAATTTTAGTTCAAAGGCTGTGAACGAGTGTCACATGACCATGCGCAACAGTATTAAAAATCATCCGAATGAAAAAAACATTGTAAGTCACGTGTACACGAGCTTTTTGGACGATTTGCATTACTAAAGCAAATAGAAATTAAAATGAATTTTAATACTATTCTGTGCTGAGAGATATTGGTCAATTGGTGGGCCTATGGATTTCCATTGCAACCAAGTAGCTTCACAAGAGAGATCTTTGCAATGGAAAAGAAAACTACGGGGACATTGTCAAATTCACCATATTTAGTCAGGTGCTAAGATATTTATCCACTAATTCTTGAGGATTGGTGTTTCAGGTTCTAGTGCACTTCCTCTACCAACAGTGTGTATTTATAAATGTAATGTTAATGAATTTAATTATATACAGTTTAATGTGAAAGATAATAAAATAATATTAAAATTAAAATTATAAAAAATTATTTATCTTCTCTAACCCTAACAATAGAAACTAAATGGAGAAATATATTTGTTATACTTGCTAAACGTTGTATTATTTGTTTGTACAACTTTCATTACCTCATGAGATTTGATATTAATTATCTTCAAAGACGACACTTTGTGTCGTTAAGATATTTGTCCGATATCATTATTTATTCTTTCATTAACATTACAAATAATTTATTATTAAAGTCCGGATTATCTTACAAATAGTGACTTGTTTCATTAATTTTTAAGTTAATCTTTTGTGTATCAGTTTTAGCAATTTTATAATGGAATATAATATCGGGTCAACATGGCCAGGTCGGTTAATAGGTTAGACTTGTAATATGAGAGTTGCAGGTTTGAATTCACGTCTCACTAAACATACATGCCCGTGTAGCCTTGGGGGTTATAACGTAAGAGAGAAAAGAGTTCCACCAGAGTTGATAGTGGGTAGTAATCACTATCTACTTTCCTCTAGTCTTAAACTGCTAAATTATGGACCCTTATAGCAGATAGCCAAAGTGTAGCTTTGTGCGAAATTCACACCAGTATAATATCAGGATATTTACTTTTAACAGAGCTGTTATCTAATTAATTGTAAACTTTTTCAAAAAATGTCTTTTTATTATCTAGATTTTTTAAAAATTAAATCCTTAATATTTGTTTTGGATCTTTTGTAAACATGGATTATAATTATCTATCTAAATATGGATTATAATTATATACGTAAGTATGAATTATAATTATCTATGTAAGTATGAATTATAATTTTCTACGTAAGTATGGATTGTAATTATCTATCTAAGTATGTATTAGAATTATCTATGTAAATATGGATTATAATTATCTATGTAACTAAGGATTATAATTATCTATGTAAATAATTTTCTATGGATTAAAATTATCTATGTAGATATGGATCATAATTTTCTACGTAAGTATGGATTATAATTTTCCATCACTATCCTTCTTGCTTTATGTAAGTATGGATTATAATTTTCCATCACTATCCTTCTTGCTATATGTAAGTATGGATTATAATTTTCCCTCACTGTCCTTCTTGCTATATGTAAGTATGGATTATACTTTTCCCTCACTGCCCTTCTTGCTTTATGTAAGTATGGATTATAATTTTCCTCACTGTCCTTCTTGCTTTATGTAAGTATGGATTATAATTTTCCCTCACTGTCCTTCTTGCTATATGTAAGTATGGATTATAATTTCCATCACTATCCTTCTTGCTTTATGTAAGTATGGATTATAATTTTCCATCACTATCCTTCTTGCTTTATGTAAGTATGGATTATAATTTTCCCTCACTGTCCTTCTTGCTATATGTAAGTATGGATTATAATTTTCCCTCACTGTCCTTCTTGCTATATGTAAGTATGGATTATAATTTCCATCACTATCCTTCTTGGTTTATGTAAGTATGGATTATAATTTTCTCTCACTGTCCTTCTTGCTATATGTAAGTATAAATTATAATTTTCCCTCACTGCCCTTCTTGCTTTATGTAAGTATGGATTATAATTTTCCCTCATTGCCCTTCTTGCTTTATGTAAGTATGGATTATAATTTTCCCTCACTGTCCTTCTTGCTATATGTAAGTATGGATTATAATTTCCATCACTATCCTTCTTGCTTTATGTAAGTATGGATTATAATTTTCCATCACTATCCTTCTTGCTTTATGTAAGTATGGATTATAATTTTCCCTCACTGTCCTTCTTGCTATATGTAAGTATGGATTATAATTTTCCCTCACTGTCCTTCTTGCTATATGTAAGTATGGATTATAATTTCCATCACTATCCTTCTTGGTTTATGTAAGTATGGATTATAATTTTCTCTCACTGTCCTTCTTGCTATATGTAAGTATAAATTATAATTTTCCCTCACTGCCCTTCTTGCTTTATGTAAGTATGGATTATAATTTTCCCTCACTGCCCTTCTTGCTTTATGTAAGTATGGATTATAATTTTCCCTCACTGTCCTTCTTGCTATATGTAAGTATGGATTATAATTTCCCTCACTATCCTTCTTGCTTTATGTAAGTATGAATTATAATTTTCCATCACTATCCTTCTTGCTTTATGTAAGTATGAATTATAATTTTCCCTCACTGTCCTTCTTGCTATATGTAAGTATGGATTATAATTTTCCATCACTATCCTTCTTGCTCTTTTCTCATTTTTCATTGATTCTTCAACTTCTTTGGTAAATTTCCATTGTAGCTGTTTAGGACAATATTTAGATAAACTTAGGTTTGTTGTATTTATAATTATAAAGTCTTTAAAATATAAAACTAAATATTGTAATTTTTCTTCATTATTAACAGTTTGAAATTCACATTATTTTAAATTTTTATAAAGGATTTCATCCAATTTTAACTAAGTCGAATTTCTAACTATAAATAGTTACAAGGAAATGACATCAGGTCCAATTTCAAAATTATAAATATGAGAGTGAAATTTAGTTGTTATCAAAATAACATGTGGATTTATAATATTAAACATATATCCTTAATCTATGTTAATTTGTTCACAGCCACAAGCATTGTGTTTACTCTTCAAATCACCTAAAATTAGTGAATTATCATTATAAATTATTAATTTTATAAAAAAATATTTTGATCAAGATGATTTCTTGGTGAAATATTGATATTAATAATTGCACATTTAATATTTGAAATCCACACATCAATAGCTAAGACTTATTTAACACTGGAATCACTAGTGTCTCTAATTCGGATCTTATATAATATTTGACTAAAAGTGTTAACCCTGAAGAATGTTTGTTGATATCTGCTCTTTCTATAAATATTAAATATTTGACTAAAACTGTTAGCCCTAATAATTGTTTATTGATAACTGTCCTACCTATAAATATTAAATATTTGACTAAAACAATTCACCCTAATGAAATTTTATTGATATCTGCCCTTCCTATAAATATTAAACATTTGGCTAAAACTGTTAACCCTAAAGAATGTTTATTGATATCTGCCCTTCCTATAAATATTAAATATTTGACTAAAACTGTTAACCCTAATGAAATTTTATTGATATCTGCCCTTCCTATAAATATTAAATATTTAACTAAAACTGTTAACCCAGAAGAATGTTTATTGATATCTGCCCTTCCTATAAATATTAAATATTTGAATAAAAATGTTAACCCTAATGAATGTTTATTGATATCTGCCCTTCCTATAAATATTAAATATTCAACTAAAACCGTTAACCCTAATGAATGTTTATTGATATCTGTTCTTCCTATAAATATTAAATATTCAACTAAAACCGTTAACCCTAATGAATGTTTATTGATACCTGTCCTTACTATAAATACTAAATTTTTGATTAAAACTGTTGGAATGAACCTGTCCCTCCTGTAAATATTAAATCCTTTAGAATGATGGTTTATATTGTTTGTTGATCTCGTTTCGTATTATATAAATATTATGACAACTTATTTAATAAAACAACTCATCCCACTTTTACCCTGTGTGTTAACAACTGATATACCAAAACTTTCAACTTTAAGTTCCATCATGAAACTTTATAGAATGGACGACAACTGCCTGTTGTGGAGACACAAGTGTGGAGGACGACATTTCAAAATCTTCCGTCTTCAGGTCGTCCTCTACACTCGTATCTCTACAACAGACAGTTGTCGTCCATTCTACAAAGTTTCATCATGAATACTTTGCCTAATCAATCTATCAAAGAATATTTAAGTTCCATCATCTCGTCTCCCGTTAGAACAGCGTTAAGTATTCGGATTTAGAACGCTAAAGTCAGGGATTCGATTCCTCTCGGTGCGATTCCTCTTGGTGGACACAGAAGATAGCCAGATGTGGCTTTGCTATAGGAAAACATACATACTATTATCTCTGGGTAAAATATCTTGCCTTACATTTCAAAAGCCTTCCCCCGCTAGTACAGCGCTAAGTCTACGGATTTACAATGCTAAAATCAGGGGTTCGATTCCTCTCTGTGGGCTCACCAGATAGCCTGATGTGGCTTTGCTGTAAAAAAAAAACACACATACATTTAACAATAATACCACTTGTTTGGTAAACAGATTTAATTTAGGGTGATACACATATTATTCAGGATACAGACAGAAATGGAATTGAAGACAGATTACTTTTATAAAATATTTTTATTAAACGAGAAATCCGAGTTCTAAATGCGACCTCTCGATGTATAGAAATGTCAGTGAGTTGTTCATTAGTTTTCAAGCTCAGAGGGGTACTCGTGCTTTACTTACCACAGGAGTATCAAAATGTAAGTCACTGGACTTACTGGTATAGATTAGGAGGAGATAAGCACTTTTAACAGTTAACAGTTTATTTCTTATGTGATCTGGTATCTTGAAGATTTTCGTGCTGTGTATAGAGTGGAATAATCTAGTCCTAGTTAGAGCCATTACACTTGTTCAGATTCTACGACTTATCTGATTTTCTAACATTGCTGATAATCCTAATAGAATTATTATCTAGTATTCATTGTTTTTTGAACTGTATTCATAAGTGTCGTCTTCAGGGTTACAAAGTTTCAATTCTGATGGAGAGAAGTTATTTAATTCGTTGTTTTCTTACGAATCACTTCTTTAGGATGAACACGACTCTTCACGTGCTGCACCTGGAAGTGACATATCTAGTTGCTAGGGTTACTGATTTTGATTTTCTTGAGAAGAACTTTAATTGTGGTAGAAGGGGTGATATAAACACCGGGCTGAATAAGGTAAGAAGTGGCGCACAAACCTATTACATCTGTACACAACGTCACGAGGAGGGTAGTTCTCTTCTCTGTAGGGATTATGGATCTGATGTCAAGTTTTCTTAAAATTTATACAAGCATTTTATATTCGCCTTCAAGTGGAAAAAATATATAAATCGAAAAGAAAGTTATGTTAGGGATAAACATACACACATATATATATATTACTGTGTAAAAGTGTAAGGACAAAGTCATACATTGTATTTCAGGTTACTTTCTAAGAACAATAGAAGATAAATCATAGATGAAACATAAACAAAATTGATTAATCTTCGTGTTTATTACAACATAAACTTAGTGGAAAATTTGAGTTAATCAAACAGTTAATATTTTGTATGTCCCATTTACTGTAATAAATACAGAAAGTATTTCAAACATTGTTTTAACATATTTAATCAAAGTGTTTTTTGTGATTTTACTCCAAGTGTCTCCAATATACTTCCATACATTATCTTTAGAAGCATATTTTGATCTGTCAAGTTTTTGATGTATCAAATCCCAGATCTGGTAAATTGGGTTCAGATCAGAGCTGTATGGGGACCATTGTATCATTTGTATGACTCCAGCAGCCTCTTTCTTAGCGAATTAATTTCTGTATAGGTTGGATGAATGTTTGGGGTTATTATCTCTTGGGACTAGAATCATTTATCAATAATACACAAACCACTGGGTGCACCAGGATGGATCGGTATTTGTGAAGAGAAGCAGCCCCAAGTCTTAAAACATTGATGTATGTTTCTTCTACCAGACATTCAACACATGATCCATATATTACAAACTTGGACTCTTCCGTCCATAACATCTTCATCCAATTATTAACAGTCTAGTTACAATACAGCCGTACAACATTAGTTCTGTAGATGTATAGAAAGTTACCACACAGCTGTACAACATTAGTTCTGTAGATGTATAGAAAGTTACCACACAGCCGTACTACTTTAGTTCTGTAGATGTATAGAAAATTAACCCACAGCCGTACAACATTAGTTCTGTAGATGTATAGAAAGTTACCACACAGCCGTACTAAATTAGTTCTGTTGATGTATAGAAAGTTACCACACAGCTGTACAACATTAGTTCTGTAGATGTATAGAAAGTTACCACACAGCCGTACAACATTAGTTCTGTAGATGTATAGAAAGTTACCACACAGCCGTACAACATTAGTTCTGTAGATGTATAGAAAGTTACCACACAGCCGTACTACTTTAGTTCTGTAGATGTATAGAAAATTAACCCACAGCCGTACAACATTAGTTCTGTAGATGTATAGAAAGTTACCACACAGCCGTACTAAATTAGTTCTGTTGATGTATAGAAAGTTACCACACAGCTGTACAACATTAGTTCTGTAGATGTATAGAAAGTTACCACACAGCCGTACAACATTAGTTCTGTAGATGTATAGAAAGTTACCACACAGCCGTACAACATTAGTTCTGTAGATGTATAGAAAGTTACCACACAGCCGTACAACATTAGTTCTGTAGATGTATAGAAAGTTACCACACAGCCGTACTACTTTAGTTCTGTAGATGTATAGAAAGTTACCACACAGCCGTACTACTTTAGTTCTGTAGATGTATAGAAAGTTACCACACAGCCGTACTACTTTAGTTCTGTAGATGTATAGAAAGTTACCACACAGCCGTACAACATTAGTTCTGTAGATGTATAGAAAGTTACCACACAGCTGTACACTTTAGTTCTGTAGATGTATAGAAAGTTACCACACAGCCGTACAACATTAGTTCTGTAGATGTATAGAAAGTTACCACACAGCCGTACAACATTAATTCTGTAGATGTATAGAAAGTTACCACACAGCCGTACTACTTTAGTTCTGTAGATGTATAGAAAGTTACCACACAGCTGTACAACATTAGTTCTGTAGATGTATAGAAAGTTACCACACAGCCGTACTACTTTAGTTCTGTAGATGTATAGAAAATTAACCCACAGCCGTACAACATTAGTTCTGTAGATGTATTGAAAGTTACCACACAGCCGTACAACATTAGTTCTGTAGATGTATAGAAAGTTACCACCCAGCCGTACAACATTATTTCTACAGACGAATTGAAAGTTACCACACAGCCGTACAACATTAGTTCTGTAGATGTATAGAAAGTTACCACCCAGCCGTACAACATTATTTCTACAGACGAATTGAAAGTTACCACCCAGCCGTACAACATTATTTCTACAGACGAATTGAAAGTTACCACACAGCCGTACAACATTAGTTCTGTAGATGTATAGAAAGTTACCACCCAGCCGTACAACATTATTTCTACAGACGAATTGAAAGTTACCACACAGCCGTACAACATTAGTTCTGTAGATGTATAGAAAGTTACCACCCAGCCGTACAACATTATTTCTACAGACGAATTGAAAGTTACCACCCAGCCGTACAACATTATTTCTACAGACGAATTGAAAGTTACCACCCAGCCGTACAACATTATTTCTACAGACGAATTGAAAGTTACCACACAACCTTATTACACTAGTTATGTAAACGTATAGAAAGTTACCGTACAGTCGTATTACATTAGTTTTGTAGACGTATAGATTGTTACCATACAGCCGTACTACTTTAGTTGTATAGACGAATAAAAGGTTACCATACACCAACCTAAAAACCATTTTGGAGTTGTGTCGGACTTTGCTTGGATTCACGTTCCTCTTTTAAACGGACTGAAATACTTTTTAAACGTCCAGGAACATGAAACATCGGTTTCTGTTTTTCGGTTTACTGCTCGTAGTTACGTTATTATGTTCTGAATACTGCGGCAAGCTGGTAGACTTGAACTGTTTAAAATACACTTCACTAAACTGAAAGTTGACTGGACGTAATGGTTTAGTTTCTTTCTTGGGAATGATTGTTATATTGGTGAATTTCCACTGGAACGAATAACACTAAGAAAGATTTGTTTGTTTTCGAATTTCGTGCAAAGCTACTCGAGAGCTATCTGTGCTAGTCGTCCCTAATTTAGCAGTGTAAGACTAGAGGGAAGGCAGCTAGTTATCACCACTCATCGCCAACTCTTGGGCTACTCTTTTACCAACGAATAATGGGATTGACCGTAACATTATAACGCCCTCATGGCTGAAAGGGCGAGCATGTTTGGTGGGACGGAGATGCGAACCTGCGACCCTCAGATTACGAGTCGCACGCCTTAACACGCTTGGTCCACTAAGAATGAAGAGAGAAGTTAAATAATTGAGAGATGAGAAGGTCAGCTGCACTTTTAAAAATTGGTGTTGAAAGGGTTAATACGTGTTTTCATTACACAGTGGTACAGTGTTAAGTTTATCAATGCGTAATTATGAAAGTGTTCATTACGTCACCGTTACATAAAAAACACATATTTCCCGAATAGTAGATGTAAGTAGATGTAAGTTAATTGGAAGATACATTTGAAAAAGTTACAATAAAAATTAATTTTTCTTTCACTTTGAATTTTCGAATTATTTGATAATATGTAAAAAAAACAAAAACCTTTCGCGATGAGTCAGATGTCAAAGGCCATGTCATCGCGTTTGTTGACTTGCATTCAACGTTTTATTGCACTGTTATGAATTTATGTCAAGAAGTGTGAAATTAGATTTCAGATTATATTTCCAACTTTGTTACTGTATATTACTGACCTTTTAATTTAACAGTAAATGTTAAAATAACACATCTAAATATAAATTATAGTGAGTCACGTGGAATACCGAATGCAGTACTGTTTAAAATTAGATGTTTCACATGCCTCAATACAAAGTCTACAGTTTCGTTAAAATGAGGAACTCAAATTATCAGTATTGACAAGCTAAAAGAAGAACATCATACACTTCTATTTTGCTGAATCAAACACAGAAACCCCGTTTACCTCTTTCTATTCGCAAACGAACGCGGTAGAGTTTTAGTTCAGAGAGAGAAATCAGAAGAAGAATTCTCTCTCCAACTGGGGTGGTCAGGAACGTTGTGGTTCTTCTTCGTCCCTTTACGTGAGAGATTTTCATGGAAGTTTGTCTTTATTTTGGTTTGATTTCTTTAAGGTATAGAAGTGAGGTGGGGTATGTGAGAGGGACACGAGAGAAGGCGTAAGGGAAGTGAGCCAGGCCTTGGCCTGTGGTCAGTATAACCTGGCGGCTGGTGAGTTGATTTAGAATTGACTATAACTAACTAAAACGACTCTTTCCACTTTTTGAAACGGTTCCTTATATACGCCTTTTTTAATTATATGCATGTGAACAACCAATCAACAGTTTAGAATATCCCCCTAGTGGTTCTCTCGTCCATTTCAATACGTGAAAAGGCTACAACGTTTATTCCATCTACGATCTCAGGGTGGTAAGTTGTGTCTTTATTCTACTTGAAGTTTCATATAATTTTTTAAAAATCTAAATACGTCTTAGTTACTTAGCTTGATAAATTATTGTAAAATTATATGGTATCAGTATAGTTATTTACGATTTTTTTGGTTATAATTGTACACACAAGACCTAAAAAAATTGGTATGATATCCTCCACGTGCAAAGTTTTAAAAGGCTTAGCAACCTATGCCCATTCACAATGATGTTCAAAATTCGTAGCTAGAAGAGATAATTGTTTGCTATATTTCTTTGTTTATTGTTGTTCTATATTTAAGAAAAATAGGCTTCATAACTTATTTCTGAACAGTAATAATCTATATGCATATATAATGCATCATAATTGAAATACGATTATATTACAAAATACTAGCTAAATTACAGCCAAGACAAGGTCACTTTGTGAAGAAAATGAGTGCACGCGCAACGAGTCAGTAGCAGTTATGCACTGTTAGCTAGTCACCACTGGAAGGGAAAGTCAATATAATACAACATAATAAATATATATAAATGTGTAACATTATGAGACTTAAGCTACTTAGACTAAACGACCGTATTTTCATGTTATGATATGTAGTCATTCCAGCGCGAGAAAAGCATAATTTATACTTATTTCATATTTTTAAACTTTGGTTACGAGGTCGGTCAGTTGACACAACCCCACATAGTTAGGTTATAAGTCTTACTGACAACATACAACAGAAATGTATTTAAGAGGTTTTAGAAATTACACAAATAATATCCGAGATTAATAGGATGAAGTTTTCTTAATTGTTACCTGAAATCACTTCGCACTGTGAATACTAAGGAAACAGATTATATTCTCATCAACAATTTTTTAATAAAAATATTTCATTAAAACCTGATTTATCGTGTACAAAACTTTACTGACGGTCCACTAAATTTTGTGAAGGCACACATACTGTATCAAAAGTTATAATATAAATACTTAACGTGTCCAGATATGTATACGAACTTGTGTGTATTATGTTATTGAGCCTGTTGCGAAATTTCCAAGTTTGGTTCATCGTGAATTCTTTGGACTCGTCTACTCTTGTTTGTGTATCAGTTTCTCAATGCTGACATCTAAGCCGTTTTTTACATAATTGTTTGGATTCTAGTTTTGAATCAGAAGTCATGAAACTATCAGTGCTATCCATTTTGTTTTGTCCGATTTTCAAAACTAGTTGCTGACATCTAAGCCGTTTTTTACATAATTGTTTGAATTCTAGTTTTGAATCAGAAGTCATGAAACTATCAGTGCTATCCATTTTGTTTTGTCCGGTTTCAAAAGCTAGTTGCTGACATCTAAGCCGTTTTTTACATAATTGTTTGGATTCTAGTTTTGAATCAGAAGTCATGAAACTATCGGTGCTATACATTTTGTTTTGTCCGGTTTCAAAAGCTAGTTGCTAACAATATAATAACTATAGAAAATAAGTGAAAAAGTGAGAAATATAAACTCTGATACAAGTTGTTTGAAACTTTGATATATACTAACAGAACATTTTATTTAACAATATTTCCTTTCATTTGATAAACTGCCTACGACATAGATGGAAGGGTTAATGATTCTTTCTTCTAGGGATGGGAACCTTCACAAAGTTAGAGATTTGTAAGATAAGATTCATTCAAAATAGTGCGAGAACAGCGTTTCGTCTTAAAACACGAACACCATTACTGTTGATAAAGGACACGATTCTCACACACCATTACACCACTGCTGATGCTGATTCTCACACCATTAAAGCTGATAAAGCTTACGATTCTCACACCATTACACCACTGCTGATAAAGCTTAAACCATTTTTGTTGTTTCTTTGCTTATTTTGTTGTTTCTTTGTTGAATTTCACGCATAGCTACTGAGGGCTATCGGCACTTGTCATCCACAATTTTGGTCTTCATCTAGAAGGATAGGCAATTAGTCATCACCACCCATCGCCAACTCTTGAGTTACTTTTACCAATGAATAATAGGGATTGATCGTGAAATTATAAAGCTCCCACCGCTGAAAGGGCGAATATGTTTGACGAAGGGTTTTTGAGAAAGGTGATTAGAGATTTAATCAAAGATTAACAGACCTGTTTGTGTTGTCGTGAAAGAGATAAGAGGTGTAGTCTGAGTAGTTGTTAGTTACCTGTTATCATTAATATTGTATTTACTTGATTGGTGATTAGAGATTTAATCAAAGATTAACAGACCTGTTTGTGTTGTCGTGAAAGAGATAAGAGATGTAGTCTGAGTAGTTGTTAGTTACCTGTTATCATTAATATTGTATTTAGTTGGTTGGTGATTAGAGATTTAATCAAAGATTAACAGACCTGTTTGTGTTGTCGTGAAAGAGATAAGAGATGTAGTCTGAGTAGTTGTTAGTTACCTGTTATCATTAATATTGTATTTAGTTGATTGGTGATTAGAGATTTAATCAAAGATTAACAGACCTGTTTGTGTTGTCGTGAAAGAGATAAGAGATGTAGTCTGAGTAGTTGTTAGTTACCTGTTATCATTAATATTGTATTTAGTTGATTGGTGATTAGAGATTTAATCAAAGATTAACAGACCTGTTTGTGTTGTCGTGAAAGAGATAAGAGATGTAGTCTGAGTAGTTGTTAGTTACCTGTTATCTAATATTGTATTTAGTTGATTGGAGATTAGAGATTTAATCAAAGATTAACAGACCTGTTTGTGTTGTCGTGAAAGAGATAAGAGGTGTAGTCTGAGTAGTTGTTAGTTACCTGTTATCATTATATATATGTATTTAGTTGATTGGTGATTAGAGATTAATAATCAAAGACAACAGACCTTGTTTGTGTTGTCGTGAGAGAGAGATGAGATGTAATCTGAGTAGTTTGTTTGGTTACCTTGTTTGGTTGAGATTGTATTTATGTTATCGTAAGAAAGAGATAAGAGATGTAGTCTGAGTAGATTGTTGAGTTACCTGTTATCATGTAATATTGTATTTACTTGATTGGAGATTAGAGATTTAATCAAAGATTAACAGACCTGTTTGTGTTGTCGTGTAAAAGAGATAAGAGATGTAGTCTGAGTAGTTGTTAGTTACCTGTTATCATTAATATTGTATTTAGTTGATTGGAGATTAGAGATTTAATCAAAGATTAACAGACCTGTTTGTGTTGTCGAAAGAGATAAGAGATGTAGTCTGAGTAGTTGTTAGTTACCTGTTATCATTAATATTGTATTTAGTTGATTGGAGATTAGAGATTTAATCAAAGATTAACAGACCTGTTTGTGTTGTCGTGAAAGAGATAAGAGGTGTAGTCTGAGTAGTTGTTAGTTACCTGTTATCATTAATATTGTATTTAGTTGATTGGTGATTAGAGATTTAATCAAAGATTAACAGACCTGTTTGTGTTGTCGTGAAAGAGATAAGAGATGTAGTCTGAGTAGTTGTTAGTTACCTGTTATCATTAATATTGTATTTACTTGATTGGAGATTAGAGATTTAATCAAAGATTAACAGACCTGTTTGTGTTGTCGTGAAAGAGATAAGAGATGTAGTCTGAGTAGTTGTTAGTTACCTGTTATCATTAATATTGTATTTAGTTGATTGGTGATTAGAGATTTAATCAAAGATTAACAGACCTGTTTGTGTTGTCGTGAAAGAGATAAGAGATGTAGTCTGAGTAGTTGTTAGTTACCTGTTATACATTATTGTATTTACTTGATTGGAGATTAGAGATTTAATCAAAGATTAACAGACCTGTTTGTGTTGTCGTGAAAGAGATAAGAGATGTAGTCTGAGTAGTTGTTAGTTACCTGTTATCATTAATATTGTATTTAGTTGATTGGAGATTAGAGATTTAATCAAAGATTAACAGACCTGTTTGTGTTGTCGTGAAAGAGATAAGAGATGTAGTCTGAGTAGTTGTTAGTTACCTGTTATCATTAATATTGTATTTACTTGATTGGAGATTAGAGATTTAATCAAAGATTAACAGACCTGTTTGTGTTGTCGTGAAAGAGATAAGAGATGTAGTCTGAGTAGTTGTTAGTTACCTGTTATCATTAATATTGTATTTAGTTGGTGGTTGAGAGCGTCTTTGAAAACGTATACAAATAGATGAATTTTTCTCACTGTTGGTGGCAGCACCGTAGGTTTTATAAGTAGTGTTACCATTTTCTTTGGAAACTTTGTAGTGAGTGAGGAATGCTGGACAGGGGATTAATGTAAAATTTGCTACAGAGTATGTCACTTCAGGAAGATGGTGGAAACTGGGGTAAAGTCCGTTAGAAAGTGGACATTAGTATTAGACCTATTAAATGTATAAACACTACATTGTTTGTCAAGTAGTTTAGGAACAGAAGTATGTGTAATAATAAACAGGAACAGGACACATAATACAGATCACATGATACAGGACACACTTGTTACGATTTGAATACCTTTTATAGGTTCGAGAAGTATTGCCATAGTTAAATATTTATGTAAAACGGCTCGTTTGGGTTGAGAAAATTTTTTACGTGGAGGAGCGGACAACGTTTCGACCTTCTTCGGTCATCGTCAGGTTCATAAAGAAAGAGGTAACTGACCAGAAGCTGACCACGTGTTTGAAGGGTTGTGTAACTGAGTGTCGGAATGTAGAGGGCGGTGTTAGATGTTTGAATAATTTTATTTATTTTATTATATTAATATAGGTATAAAGGCGTTCCCTTATATTGGTTTTATTTTGGTTTAAGTTGTTGTATAAGTAAGGCTTCTTTAATTTTGCGTTTGTTTATGTTTGTTTCTTTATTTAGTATTTGAGTGTTTTCTATGGTTATGTTGTGTTTATTTGACTTGCAGTGTTCGAAAACGTGTGAAGGTGACTTTTATGTTCTTTGAATCTGGTTTCCATTTTTCTATTTGTTTCTCCAATATAGAAGTCGTGGCAGTTATCACATTGTATTTTATAAATAATGTTAGTGTGGTGTTTGTCAGTGTAGTTTTTACATAGTATAGACCTTAGTTTTGTGCCTGGTTTTGAATAAATTTGGTATTAACTGGAATGTCATATTTTGTTACTAGTTTTTTGATATTTGGCTTAACTGGAATGACATGTTTTGTTACTAGTTTTGAATAAATTTGGTATTAACTGGAATGTCATATTTTGTTACTAGTTTTGCTAAATGTTGGTTATTTTTCTGCTGATGTCAGGAATATATGGTATACAGCAGTATATGGTTTCGTGATTTTTTTTTATTCGTGAGCTGTATTTACTTTTGTTGGTTGATTTTGCTTTCTGTCTAGATGTGTGTATAATGTTTTCTACGGTTTGTGGAGGAACTTATTGATGTTGATGAAGTATTGTTTTATTTTGTCTACTTCATCGTTAATTTTATCTGGTGAGCATAGTTTTATGGCTGTGTTTATTTGGTTTCTTAGTATGTGAGTTTTGTTTTGTTTCATGTGCTGAGTCCCAAGGAATGTATAGTCCAGTATGGGTGATTTTTCAGTTTGATTTCTGTTTTGAATCGTGTATCGGTTCTTGTAATTTTGAGGTTAAGAAATGATATTTGATTGCTTTCTTCCTGTTCACATGTGAAGTTAATGTTGGGATGTATAGAGTTAATGTGATTGAAAAAATTCAGTATGTGTTCTGTAGATTTGAATCCCGCAATCGTGTCATCTACATATCTGTACCAGTATAGTGGTGGATGTAATGCTGTGTTAATTGCTTGTGTTTCAACTTGTGTCAAAAAATATTGGCTACAATTGGTGATACTGGTTTGCACATGCTTAGGCCATTTGTTTGTATATAGTTGTGGTTGTTGAACATGAAGTTTGTCTTTATCGTGGTGAATTCTATGAGGGTTGCTAGTTGGTTGCTGGAATGTCTATAGTTGAATTAGGGTCTCGGATATAGAGTTCTAAGGCTATCTTGCAGGCTTCAGTGGTTGGAACTTCAAAGAGGGATATAACATCGAAACTGGCCATTAAGGCTTTATGATTAAGTTGATTTAGATTAGACTTGAAATTAAAAGTCTTTGATGAATGAGCTGGCTGAGGTTACATATTTGGAGAATGCCCATGCTATGTATTTACCAAGATTGTAATTAAACGATTCATATGTGGACATTATTGGTCGTAATGGACAATCTTTATGAGGTTTGGGGATGCCGTATATATTTGCGTGAGTCGGTTTTACGTAGGTAGGAATAAAGTGTTTGTGAAATTGTGTTGGTTTTTCATTAGTAGTAATTTGTTCAGTTGCGTCTTTGTGTGTCTTTGTTGGATTTGTGTGTATTGGTTTAAATTTGTTCGTGTCTGATAGGATGTTTTTCATTTTTGGATGTATTCATTCGTGTTCATTATAACTATAGCGTTACCTTTATCTGCTTTTATATTTTATGTTTTTTGTCTTGTTTTTAGTTTTTAATGGAATTAATGTCTCTTCTGTAAGATTGTTTTTTTAGTTTTCTGTTTTGTGAAATTATGTTGATGAGTTTGTGAGAAATTTCTTTGAAAATCGTTTAAGATGTTGTTTTAGGTGTTTCTGGAAAATATAAATTTGTAATTTTACCTGGAAGTTTGGCTGTTGGATGTCAATAAAATTGTCTTCTTCTGTTGGTTGTTTTGGTTGTTCCTTGTTTTGTTTCTCTGTAGAAAGTATCACAAGTCTCCTGGCTAGGTCTTCTAAACATGTTTTATTTCTAAGGTTGGAATGTACCTTGGTGCTATTGGGAAGTTGAGTCCTTTGTTAAGTAGATCGTCTGTGTTTAATTGTCGGTCGGATCTGTTAATTATGAGGTTAGTCAACGGTTTGTTGTGTTGGTGTCTTTCTGTTGTTTGTATCTTAGTTTTCTAGTTTTTGTTGTCGCAGATCTTTTTGTCTCTGGGGTCCGGCATGGCCAAGTGTGTTAAGGCGTGCGACTCGTAATCTGAGTCGCGGGCATCCCGGTCGCGCCAAACATGCTCATTTCAGCCGTGGGGGCGTTATAACGTGACAATCAATCCCACTATTCGTTGATAAAAGAGTAGTCAAAGAGTTGGCGGTGGGTGGTGATGACTAGCTGCCTCCCTCTAGTCTTACACTGCTAAATTAGGGACGGCTAGCACAGATAGCCCTCGTGTAGCTTTGTGGAAATTCGAAAAACAAACAAACTTTTGTCTCTGTCATTCCTAATGTTGATTTGGTTTATGTTCCGTTGTATAAGTCCGTAAATCTGGTTCAATGCAACATGCCAGTTGGTGGTCCAGGTTCATTTTTTTTTGTTTTTGTAAGTCATGCAGTTCTTTGTATTTCGTGTTCAACAATGGCTTTAAGTAGTTTTTCTGTAAATTGTGGATAATGTTTGTGTATTTATTAAAGTTTTTGATAGTTTTACCTTTACAAAGTTAGGGTTAGTTGTTCCTTTGTTCAATAAAATAGATGTCATTTCTTCAGTTGATAATTCTTTCGTTTAAATTTCTTAGTTTCTTAACGATCGTATGAGCGTGTACTGTTATGGTGTAAGGTATGTTAGTTCAGACATAATGGTAACAGGTACAAATTGTTTGTAAGACTAGAGGGAAGGCAGCTAGTCATCACCACCCACTGCCTTATCACGCTTGGCCATGCCAGCCCATAAGTACAAATACACAAAGAAAACACAAAGACTTGCACTCATACAATCAGAGTGATGGGAACGAGAATGTTAAACCTGTCACTGTTTGCTGCGTGTGGTTGGAGAGTCACAGGGAACGAGGATGTTAATGTCACCATTTATTACGTGGTTGGAGAGTCACGGGGAACGAGAATGTTAACCTGTCACTGTTTACTACGTGGTTGGAGAGTCACGGGGAACGAGAATGTTAAACCTGTCACCGTTTACTGCGTGGTTGGAGAGTCACTAGGAACGAGGATGTTAAGCCTGTCACCGTTTACTACGTGTGGTTGGAGAGTCACGGGAACGAGAATGTTAAGCCTGTCACTGTTTACTACGTGGTTGGAGAGTGCCTTATCCACCCCTATTGATAGTTGGATCTGTTTATGGCTACAGTAGTTTTGAATACTCTTGGATAAAATCCCGTCTAATGCTTCAGTTAGCTAGCTAGAGGACGTTGATCAATATAATGATGGGAACAAAGAGATGTATTCCTGCCATCTTGTGACTGGCGGATTCTTTTAACTGTGGTGGATGGCTGTAGAAGGTTTGATCTCTTAGAACTAGGTGTTTGGGAGGGGACAGATGGCGTTAGATAACCGAGATGGGCTGCTAGCTGAAGATACTCGTTTTAGTACCAGGAGGCGGACAGGTTGGCGTCGTTTGATGGTTTGGCTTGACGTCATAAGAAAACATGTGGCTGGAAAAACGTTCTCTAAACGTCTTGACCCGCAGACAAGAGTGCAGTCAAACAGAGGTAATGTAACGTACAGCTAATACAGAAATTTAGTACACGGAAAACAGTGTGCTATTTATAGCAACCAACGAACTGCGATATTCAGCTATCTTCAATTTAGTACAATGTCCACAAATGTTTCTGGCATTTTTCACCTATTTGCTTACTCACCTTTTGAAATATAGAAAATCCGTGCAGATTAGTGTTATTTTCTTCTACAAACCAGTTTATAAAAAATTTTAAAGATGTTTAGATAACTTCAACTTTCATGAAATTGGATACACTTGTAACATATTACTTATTCTATGTCTGTACAAAGTTTTGCGTAAACCACATACAACGTTTAGTTGTCAGTAAAAAACACGGAGGTTTTGAACGACAAATTTTGGTGGATAAACAGTAAACGGAATCGTTCTAAACCCGTTTTAAACGGGCGCTGTTTCCGGTTTTCATCGGGTCTCAATTTTTGATTTACAAGCGGAATAAAAATAAACTGTTATCAGATATCAGTTTATTAGGGTGTCGAAACATAAAACAGCAAGGATGTACGCGCACGTGCCAGTTTACATGCATACAAGTAACAATATGCCACTTCTACCTCTTTTCTGAAGTGGACATTCATGTAAGGAATTGCTACTTGACGTGATAAATTCATGTACATTGTAGGATTAATGTGCATTTATAGCTCACATTACGTGTTTTAGGCTTAGTTAATCAGAAGTTGTATTGATACAGTCATTTGCACACTTTGTTTAAGTGGCGACATCTATACCTAAAACAACTCAGTTTTAAGAAGTAAAGTCCGTGTTTTACTAATGAGTCTATGACAGAACGTTTATTCATTTATTAATGGCTGGTGTGTTTTTGTTATAGATCAAACTGAGGTTGTCATCATATCACTGTTGAAATATCAACTACAAGTTGATGACATTGTTTATTGTTGATCGAAGTACAGTGAAGTTTTGGTAGTTATTTCTTAATAAACGAGAGATCTGTTCTTCGTGTGTTGTTTCGGTGAACAAGCACGTGTGGCAGTACGTTGTATGACGTCATCCTTCACTCTGGTGAAAAAGTTGGTTACGTCAAAGTCATTGGTCCTGTTTGAGTGTACGTTGGTTCAATTTGAGAAACAAAATGATTAATCCTCCTGATTCTCCAATCATAAGCCCAGAATTGTTTCACTTGTTTATTAAATGATCTCCACTGCCCAACAAAACAAGTGTTTAACTTCAACTTGAGTAAAAGTCAAAACATCAAGACATGATAACTCCCCTTCAGCAACAGAGAGGAACCGCTCAGTAAATTATATAATGTCCTTGTTCATCACATCGGGCATCAGTTAAGCATTAAATACATAATGTTGTTTCATTTAACTTTGAAACATTTGTATGGGTTTAGGTTTCGGTTACTGAAGTCTCATTCACTATTTATAACATTGAAAGATGGCCGGTGTCTGTCGAATCCTCCTGTTATTAAAAAAGTGAGTTTCGGTACTCGAGATATATTCAGCACAGACAGCCCATTACGTAGCTTTTGGTTTTAACAACAAACAAACTCCTACTATAGTTTGTAATGAAAAGAAATGTGCCGTCAGTTAATCAGTTGTACATACAACTTCAAACTGTTCACAGTTAACGAACGTGTCACAACTACTATCAGATCACAGCTACTATCATATCCTTCCCTGAATAAAATTACAACTAACAATTATTTTACAGTAATATTTAAAAAAAAACAAAATTCTAGTAAAAAAAAGTTTTGACTTTGAAGAACAGAATATTTTCATCTTGAATTTGTCAACAAATGTAAAAGTAATATATAATA